>NC_080556.1:4770000-5070000 GCF_028640845.1 Ahaetulla prasina | reverse complement strand
TTCAGATGCTTGGCAACAGGCTCAGATTTAGGAGGGCTGTAGTCTCCCAGGTTGTCATGTGTGATCCATTTGTGTGACCTTCTGACAAGTCGACAGGGTTAGGGCAGATTCACTTCACCGTGTGAGTAACTTCACAAACTGCAGTGATTCGCTTAATAACTCCGGCAAGGAAGGTCGTAAAATGGGGCAAAATTAACTTCACTGCTTAGCAATGGAAATTTTGGGGTCAGTTGTGGTCATACCTGGAGGGCTACCTGTGCTGAAAATGACTATAGAGTGCCCTACTTGCATGATTTAATTAAGATCCAAGGAATACAAAAAGCTTCAACATCAAGCTATAGCTATTTTCCATCGGCTTTAGCAGGATGGAACAAAAGCTTTCCCCCATACCTCCAGCTAGGATCTGGAGTAAGGGGTATGTTGCATGGCTAAATTGCCCTGAGTTAAATTGCTTTTGGGAGCATGGCTGTCTTTACTAGTGCTGGCTATGTATATAATATTGGATTCCATTGTGATTTCCGTCAGCTCACCTCCACGAGTTAAATAGCAACAATCATCACCACCTTTTAACGGCCCCATAATCCCTTGCTGGGGAACTGAAGTCTGGGGAACTGAATGGAGCTAGCAGAGTGTTTTAATGGCCAGATGCCCTTCCTGTCGCCAGTGCGGAGTTTCGTTCACGCAGATACATTCTCAGTGTGCCCAGAGAGTGTCCACCTCTGCCTACAATCGAACACCCAGCCTCCTGATTGTAAGGGCGAGAGCTCCACCTCCAGGCCACCGCAGCACTCCTGTTAAATAGCAACAATATTCTACAATTATGGAATAATTAAATAGCAACAATACTGGCAAATATTCCATAATTGTAGGATTAGCAAGATGTGTGAGGTATTTCATCATTCACAGTTAAAACAATAAAGGTTTAAATATCATTACTAAATGATCCTGCCGTGAATTCAGCCGGCAAGCTCATGATGCTAAGGGCTTTCAAGCAAAGCATAAAACCATAAGCTTTGTTTAAAAAATGCACCTTGCCGACTTCCCTAGCAGGTAGGAAGTTCTCTCAAACCGCTTGTGTCCATGGGCCGGATTCCTATGTAGCATTAACAGAGAGAGCAATGCAAACATGAATAGCCCTGACCTAATTAGATCAGCCATTCAGATACTCAGGGGAGTTTAGAAAAATTTGCTGAAGTACAATGGTGTCAGTGAAGAGTAGTTTAATAAATAAAAGGCCAATCCTATCACTTTAAACAAAATTAATTAATAATTCAGCAGCGCTTTGCCTGGAGACCCTGTGCCATTTGCCACCTGTCTAATCAAGGAGATGGCAACACTTTTGGCATGATTTGCTACCCACTTTGAGCCTCAGCAGAATGAGAAAAAGAGTTAGGAAATGCCATCGGTTTTCTCCTTACTCACAGCAAAAATTTAAATTTCTCCTCCCCTTCCCCGCCCTGAAATGCACCTAGTTCGGGAACATCTGCACCCAAATTAATTAATGTATTAGTGTGGCATGCGGCTGGCTTGGTTAGTATATTGATTTCACAAGTCTTCCCGTTTGCCATGCAGAAGCTGCGAATTTTAGTGTGAGTGGAGATTTGCCGTTGACTTCATACCTCAAAGGTGCTTTTTTCAAAAGGCAACTGGACCGGTAGTGAAATCTGAACCAGTTTGCTACCGGTTTGCTGGCTGCACATGCGTGCTGCATGCCAAGCATGCGCTGCATGTGCATGCGCAGGGCGCACCAAAAGGAGGCTTGGGAAAGTAAGTAGAACAGCGGGGGGGTGGGGTGGGGATCAGGCGTGCCGCGTGATGTAGCTTCGCTAGAAAGCAAGATTTCCTACTTTCTAGCAAAGCTAAACAGCGCGGCACAGCTGATCGTTGGAAATACTAGTTCGGAGGAACCGATAGCTTTTTTAAACTACCAGTTCGTCCGAACTGGTAGCTAACTACCAGTTCAACCAAACCAGTAGCTTTTTTTTACTACCGGTTCAACTGAACTAGTAGCTTTTTTTAAACTACCGGTTCGATAGAACCGATAGTTTTTATCACTACCGGTTCGCCCGAACTGGAACGAACCAGTTGCATTTCACCCCTGAACTGGACTTTTTTTTTCCTGGAGGAAGAAAAAGACGTTTCGCTTCTTGTCCGAGAAGCTTCATTGGTTCTGAACTGATGAACCTCCTTGGACGAGAAGTGAAACTTCTCCATCTTCCTCAAGGGGGAAAAAAAACCAGCCCAGTTTTTTTCCTTGAAGAAGTTTTGAAAAAGCACCTTTGAGACAACGAAGACCTGCATGACTGAGAATCTCCACAGACGTTGACTCGATACTGAATCCACTGAGATGCCTGGAATGTTCAAACATCTTTTTCAATCTTATTGTACTTTAAAGGTTGTTTTTTGTTTTGTTTTTTTGGGAGAACTTTTCTTCGGAATTGCAAATGTGTAACGTACACCCGAACTTGAAGGAGTCTTAAGTCCCAGCCAAGCGCATCCTTGCAAGCCATCGATACCCTGAGGCTGGGAAGAGCAGGGTGGGAAACCAATAGCTTCGATTTCCTCTCGACGTTTGGCTGCAGATGAAAGCCTGGTCCCTTCCCCGAATCCCTTTTTTTCTCAACCTCTTTTCAGGAAACCAAGGTTAGAGGAAGGAGAGAGGAGTCGGGTTTTCCAAATCTGCTCACCGCATCTCCTTCCTGGGCGAGGCGTGTCCATTTCAATTTGTATTTTTAAAAGAGAGGCTTTGCTAGAAGGCAGAATGAATAATGCATGGGGGACCTTGCTTTCCCGCTTCCCATTACCACTGGGGAGCCTGGCTGGTCGTAGTTCTTTCTCTTATTAGGCTGTAGGAATACAGGGACAGTTAGGAAGGGTCTGGGTGCTTCCTCCTCTGAGCCCCTCAGTAATGAGAGGATGAGGTGGAAAATATCTCCAGTTTCTCCCAATCATTATGGACAACACACTGCACAAGGCCAAGCCTTAGAAGCCTTCTAACTCTCATCATAACCTGCTCTGATATTCCTCTGTTCAAGCCCATCCTTCAAACGGATGGGCTCTCCAGCATAACTCTGGTTTGCAGAAAACTTTTTAAGAAGAGACAACAGAGGGCTTAAAAATGTCCACATATATTTATTATACACATAGTGTTGTGGCCCGCCAGTGGTCCGTCCTGGAGTCTGGGGAAGGCTCTGATGAGTGCTCTGCGTCAGAGGCAGAGATAGGGCCAGGGCCGTCTGACAGTTGTCAGCTGCCTTCAGAGTTGGAGATCGGTGGGGCAGAAGAATTGGAGCCCGTTCCCAGTATGCGTATGCACAGAGCTGCCAGGAGAAGGGAACAGCTGAGGAACAAGGGTCGACTCAGGAATAAAGCCACAGGTGGACGGTGAATGGCCCCTCCTATAGGGAATAAAGAGGAGCGAAAGGGGAGGGGAGTTTGCAGGAGACAATTAGTTCAATTAATTTTTTCCTGGCTCTAGGAGTCTTGCCAAGTTTTGAAGATACCGGCCTGGCAGCTCTCCAAGCCAGATAAAGTCTGTGACTGCAAATTCTCCCTTGAAAGACTTTACTGGATGTGAATGAGAGGAATTCACAGTAACTTAATAAAAAGGGCTTTTTGGCGGGATAAGGAGTCCGCTTCATGCTCTTGAGAAGCCTAGGTCAGAACATGCAGAAATGAGGTGGTAAGCTGCCTGGGAAAGCCAAGGGAAATCATCAAAACCATAAAAAAATGAAAGTTAGAATATTTTGGATGTGACACCTGGAAAAATACAGCATGCTTCACTTAATCCTCCAAGGAAAGATTGAAGGCAAACGAGGTCCAGGCAGAAGAAGAACATCATGGCTTCAAAATCTATGGGACCGGTTTGGAGAAAATTCAACAGCACTTTTTTGTGAGGCTGTTGATAAAAATAGGATCGCCAACATCCGATGACGGATATGGAACAAGAAGGAGGAGATTATATCAGTTACACTTCTATATCATTCCTCCTTTATCTGAAATCACATAATTACAATATGAATCACAGGACAAACCATCATAGCGTATTTGAGTTCAGACATAACTGAGCCCAAATTACACAACGGTGTCTTGGTGTACAAACAAATACGATTGTTTCAGAATCTGGGACATATGTATTTATGACAGACTGCCAAGGCCTTAGTATGCAGAACTTTGAATGTTGTGTGTACGCCGTCTTATACAGGTTTGATCAGACCAATATTTTCCAGACAGTAAATATTGTAAATCAAGGTAAGTCCTTGAAAGGTTAAATGTTTTGAGCCATTTGCTCTCCCCACTTGATTTTAAAACACAATCTTTACCCTTTATTCGTTTTACAGCCTCTGATATGCAAAATGAAGTTTTCTTTGAATTAAGGTCAAATTTGGCTTTCTAGAGGAGCAACGGCCATAACTTTTTCTTGCATTCTGGCCTACCGTCGTGAGCTTCCCCATCGAGAACTGACCCTGTGATCATTCTGGCAACCACCAAGTTTAACAGAATAACAGAGCTGGAAGGGACCTTGGAGGTCGTCTAGTCCAACCCCCCTGCTCAAACAGGAAACCCCATTTCAGTTGCCCAATCTCTTTAAAACCTCTAGTGTTGGAGTACCCAAAACTTCTGGAGGGAAGTCATTTGATCGTTACTTTTTTAAACAAAAAAAAAAGTTTAGAATAGTTTTTAAATTCTGTAATTCAGCTTGTGAATTCTCTCCGCTTCTCCAAGGCCCTTGAGGCTAGATAGATGTAAAAACCTTGGGAGTCTGAAGCGTTGGTTAAATAAGTTGTCCGTATGTTGTCTTCCTTCTCTTGCCTCATTGAACGGCGCTCGCCTCGAGGATTTTAGCATAAGCAAACTAATCTGCATTAAGCAGTGGTGGCGGCAGCAGCGCTCCTGGGATACCCAAATTCAAAATCTCTCCAAATACGCGAAGAGCAAAACCCCCAGAATGGAGGAATAAGGAACGGTGCCTTGGGACTTTACAAGAATGCAGCGTTGTCCTGTCGTCTGCAGGCCGTTGCCTGCTGAGCTTCGCAATTGTACCAGTTACGAGATCAGCATTCCATTCGCGTCAATAATTCAGAGGGGAGATTAAATTTTAATTCCATACTCTGCGGCAGCTGGCAGAGCTGGGCTTCCCATATATTCATTAATCTGATAATTACGATTGGTTTTTTTTAATTAAACACGCCTCCCATCCCATTTTTGCAGAGAGTGGGAAAGGCCGTTTCTCTGTGCCACTGCCTTTTCCCGAATTAAGCGATTCTGAGTGGCAGGGTTGGGCCGCTGGGGGTTCGCAGGGGTTCGGGAGAACCTCTAGCCAAGATTCTGTGCTGGTCAGAAAACCCCCAAATCCCACACTCCTCCTCTCCCTACCCTACCCTCCTCCCCCCCGGAGTCCCCCACGCGGCCCATTTTGGATGCAGGTAAGTGCAGGGTGCGCACGGAGGCTTGGGGAGGGTGAAAAACAGGCCTACCAGAAGTTCTGGAAGTTCGGGCCCATTTCCAGCCTCCAGAGGGCCTCCGGAGCCTCGGGATTCTAGATCCACTCAACTGCAGTGATCCAACTGCAGTGTTACAACTGCAGTGATCCACTCCACCGCTGTGGCAAGAAAGGTCATCAAATGGAGCAAAGCTCACTTAACAACTGTCTCGCCCAGCAAAGGGAAATTTTAGCTTCCGTTGTCGGCATAGATACAGGACTATCTGTAAAAAAGTCAAAGGAAAGATACAGAAAAAGGCTGAAAAACTATAAAGAAACCAACTCCACTCACTCCGTAAGCGACTAATCTAATTTCCCTCTTTGTTAAACATATTAATTCAAACGTTGAGAAACAATTAAAAAAAAATTCCTGACAGAATTAACCAGAGGAACAACTTGCCTCCAGAAGTTGTGATTGGTCCAACACTGGAGGTTTTTAAGAAGATGTTGGATAGCCATTGTCTGAAGTGGGGTAGGGTTTCCTGCCTAAGCAGGGGGTTGGACTAGAAGACCTCCAAGGTCCCTTCCAACTCTGTCATTCTATTCTATTCTATTCTATTCTATTCTATTCTATTCCATTCCTATCTACAGTACATGGCTCAAAACATTAAATCTTTCAAAAACGTACCTTGATTTTGCAGTACATGGCAGTTTGTTAAGAAATTTACCTTTATGCACCAAGACAAATTCCTTGTGTGTCCAATCACACTTGGCCAATAAAAAATTCTATTCTATTCTATTCTATTCTATTCTATTCTATTCTATTCTATTCTATTCTATTCTATTCTATTCTATTCTGGTTCTGGTTCTGATTGGTTGATCTCTAAAATAATCACATAGAAGACTACTTTCATTGGCTGAACTGCTGGGATCCTAAAAAAAAGAAAAGAAAAACAACTCGTTTCACTTCCTCCTTCATTTATTTTAACGTTAAATTTTATTTCACGTAAAATTCTGAGGAGATTTGGACGAGAAAATAATACGTCTGGGCCTGGATTTCATGAGAAACAAAGTATTTTAATGGCAATATCTATTTTTTTTTGGAGGAGAAATATGTTTTGTATAATAATATATTTCTATGGCTAGGAATACATTTGTTTGGAACTCTAATCCATCTTAGCCATGAAATATATATGTGTATATATATGTGTGTGTGTGTGTGTATTTACCATTTTTTTGATACTGATGGATCTGTTTCATTTTAAACAGCAGTCTCCCTCTTGTGGCTATTGTGGCTGTTGTTTCTTTTTGTGCTGACTTTGAGACGGAGTGGTGGTGGAAAAAGCCAATTGAGAACATGAAGGGAGCATTTAAAATAAATTAAAATTGAGTACCCCATAATGAGGGATGTTTCTATATCCAACGATTTGCATCGGATGTGGGCACTGACTTGGAGCACCACAAACTTTTGGCAATAATACATTTGTATTTTTGTGGAAGCTTAATTGCAACCTTAGTAATTATGCCCAGAAATGTGAGGGTTTTATGCAGGGAGCAATCGAAGAGAGATTGTGGTGCTTCGCTACTAACATATTTGGTGGAATTTTATGGCTCAGCATTGTCTAGTGCGGTGTTTTTCAGACGAAGTCAACTTCTAAGATGTGTGGATTTTTTTAACTCTCAGAATTCCCCAGCCAGCATAGGGAATTCTGGGAGTCAAAAGTCCACACATCTTAAGGTTGTTTTGTCTGAAAAACACTACACTGACCCACCCCAGATCCCTCAACCATTCTTCCTGGCACTTGGTTTCGATGGGGTTCCCTTAAATTTGTTCCAGTTTGTCTTTTTTTGTACTAGGGTGCCCAGAACAAGATGTAGGACTCTGAACCAGGGTAGAGAAAATGAGGGCAATCTTGACGGTGTGTGTCTCCTCCACTTCTTAGCTCAGCGCCTACAATTGCAAATAAGACAAACCATCATTCCCTCTTTTGAACTCACGCTATCCCGATCTGCAAAAATCGAAATCACCACTAGATGGCTGCAAAGAGACCCTAGGAGTCCCGTTGCAGCCCTCTAGAGGCCACGCCAGAGTATTGCAACCCACTTTTGGCCCCTGATGATTAGTTTTTGTGAATTGTGCTAATCACTTGATGCAGGACTAGTGTGCATATATCTGCATGCCCGTCCATGACTGTCCATAAAAGCCTGCTTAAAGAGCTGGGGTGGAGCAGTGGTTTGAATGCAGTACTGCAAGCTACTTCTGCTGGCTTGCTGGCTGCCAGAAATTTAGAAGTTCGAATCTCACCGGCTCAAGGTTGACTCAGCCTTCCATTCTTCCGAGGTGGGTAAAATGAAGACTCAAGATTATTGGGGACAAAAGCCTGACTTTGTAAACCGCTTAGAGGGGACTGTGAAGCGGTATATAAGTCTTGAGTACTATTCTTCTTTCCTTCCTTCCTACCTACCTACCTACCTTCCCAGTGGTTAGAATGTAGTATTGCAGGCTAACTCTACCCACTGCCAGCAGTTCAATCCTGACAGACTGGCTCAAGGTGGACTCAGCCTTCCATTCTTCCGAGGTGGGTCAAATGAGGACCTGGATTGTTGGGGACAAAAGGCTGACTTTATAAACTGCTTAGAGGGGACTGTGAAGCGGTATATAAGTCTTGAGTACTATTCTTCCTTCCTACCTACCTACCTACCTTCCCAGTGGTTAGAATGTAGTATTGCAGGCTAATTCTGCCCACTGCCAGCAGTTCAATCCTGACCAACTGGCTCAAGGTGGACTCAGCCTTCCATTCTTCCAAGGTGGGTCAAATGAGGACCTGGATTGTTGGGGGCAAGAGGCCGACTTTGTAAACCGCTTATGTTATGGAACTTGCTTATTTCCATCTTCATGTTATTCCATGTTATTCTATGTTATTCTATGTTACTTAGAGAGGGCTGTAAAGCACTGCGAAGCGCTATATAAAGCCGAAGCGCTACGGCTATTGCTTATCTCCATGCAAAAGGCTTGCAGAAAGAGATTTTTTGGGGGATTTTTTTTTCCAATCTTAGCCGCTGCATCAGATCTCCTCCATCCTTGGCTTTTTAAAAGCTTTTTGCAAAAACTCCCACGGATTCTGGAGGGCGGCCATTTGCAGGGGTAGTAGGGGGGGGGGCAGTGGAAGGCCTGGGATAATTCGCCGCAGTGCAAGCCTCCCCTAAGCCGAAAGTCCACTTATGGTCTTATTTAGAATAAGAATAAGAGTGAGCTCCCGTAAAGCTTCACCAAAGGCCGGTTTCCCAGGCCGACCATGAAGTTTATGAGATGTAAAGAGGAGCCGGGGCGAAGAGAAGCCTTAACAACCTGGATCTGATTTCCGTCTTTGTAATAATGTGTTTTTCCCCCGATAAGATCAACTGAGGGGGGCCCAAGACGCCGAGGCCGATGGCACTGAAAAGAAATTCTTTAGAAGCTGAGACCAATTAAGGGCAGCGGTTGGCAAAAGCGGAGGCGGGGGGGGCTCTGCTGCAATGGGAGGACGCCTTCTTCCATCGATCCATAAATCGTGGGGGGTGCAAGGGCTGGCCGAGTCTCTGAGAGGAGGGGAAATCATCTCTAGGCTCCAGTGGGGCCTTTTAGCCTACAAGGCCTCAGTTGCCGGCGGCCATTTGAAGGCCCCCTCGGACCAAAGTCCTTCAGACAGCCTGGGACTCCGTTGGCTCAAGTAACAGGAGGCGGAGCTGCTTGAAATGGCTTCCTCTTGTTGTTCTCTTCGGTTCTGTTCAACCAGGTATTCCTTTCCCAAGGATGTGTCTCTGCTGGATATCATCGCTCAGTCTCTCGGGTCATGACTAGGCCTCAAACCCTACATGGTTTCAGGATTGAGAACTAGGCCTCAGTTGCTTCCCTCAACCCACCAGGCTTCAGGCCTACTGACTAGGCCTTAGTCATGTCCCTCAAACCCATCAGGCTTCAAGCCTTCTGACTAGGCCTCAGTCATGTTCCCTCAATCCATCAGGCTTCAGGCCTTCTGACTAGGCCTCAGTCACGTTCCCTCAACCCACCAGGCTTCAGGCCTTCTGACTAGGCCTCAGTCATGTTCCCTCAACCCACCAGGCTTCACGCCTTATGACTAGGCCTCAGTCATGTTCCCTCAACCCACCAGGCTTCACGCCTTATGACTAGGCCTCAGTCATGATCTCTCAATCCATCAGGCTTCAGGCCTTATGACTAGGCCTCAGTCATGTTCTCTCAACCCACTAGGCTTCAGGCCTTCTGACTAGGCCTCAGTCATGTTCCTCAGCCCTCCAGGCTTTAAGCCTTCTGACTAGGCCTCAGTTATGTTCCTCAGCCCACCAGGCTTTAAACCTAACTAGGCCTCGGTCGTGTCCCTCAGGATACCAGGCTTCAGGCCTGCCAATTAGGCCTCAGTCATGTCTTCCAACCTGCTTGGCCTTCCATCTACAGCTGCTCTATGTTGCTTAATAATAGGCCATGAAGAATCACAAGGTCTCATTCATCTCTTCCAAGCCTGCCACCTAGAACAGGTCTCAATCAGAGATGAAGAAGCTCAGTTTCCCGCTTGCATCCCAACTCCCAGGCTTGGTTGTTTGTCCACATTCTGTCTACTAGGCCTCACTTGTGAGGGTCAAGTATAATCCATGGAAATTCAGTCAAAAGGGCCCTTCCAAATTTTAAATTGTGTAGAAAGGAAAATTTAGAGATGTCACCATGGGCCTTTCGTCTCTTTCTTGATTTTGAATTTATCCTCCTGGGACAACAGCCAGTGTTTGTCCTAGGTACTCTGTTTCCCCGAAAATAAGACCCAACTGGAAAATAAGGCCTAGCATGATTTTTCAGGATGCTCATAATATAAGCCCTACCCTCAAAATAAGCCCCAGTTAAGATTGTCAGCCCGTATTTGATTGTGAATATTATTACAGCAGCCAGGGTTGTGTTTCCTTAAAAATTGGGAAAATGAGACATTACCTTCGCAAGATGAAATTATTAGAAAGATGATGGAACGTGCAGAGATGAGTAAATTGACATTTGAAATTAGAGAACAAGAAGATAAGCAATATTATAAAATATGGGATCTATTTTACCACTGGTTAGAAGGAAGACATGTTAGAAAAGATTTTTTTTAAAAAAAGAGGTTAAGATTAAGAGAAATAATTTGAATTAAACTAATTTAGGAGAATGGAATGAATAATAATATGAGAAAAAAATACTACTGTTTAATTAAAAATTGATTGAGTAATAGACCTGGACAATGTAAGACAGGTGTATGAAAGAGATGTTTATTCTGAAATTGCACAAGAAGATATGTAAACACCCCACCAACACATTGTAATTGGTTTCACGAGATTTTTATGTTTATGTTTGTTTGTTGTTAAAAAATAAAAAAAATTATTAAAAAAAAAAAGATGGTCAGCCAGATGGATGCATTTAGTTCCTTTATTTCCTCTCAAAATAAGACCTAACCAGAAAATAAGCCCTAATGCGTCTTTTTGAGCCAAAATTAATATAAGACCCGGTCTTATTTTGGAGGAAACACGGTATGACGAAGATGGGCCATCACCCTGTGAGGTACAGTAGAAACCTTAGAAAGACAGCTTAATTCTTGCTTTCCCTCCAGATTGATTTTATTCCTTTATGCCAAAAGACGTCCCACCAAACACACATTTCTACTCTTCTTTCCACAGTTCTCAACATTTGCCATTGCATGAGTTGGGAAAGCGACCGAGATGCCCAGGTAAGCCAGGTGCAATTCCAAGAAAGAAGGAAAGGATATCATTATTTTATATATGTATGTATGTATGTGTGTGTGTGTGTATATATATATATATATATATATAAATTGGAAGTGTCTTGGCGGCGTTTTGACGAAGCCTCATTCGTCATCTTCAGGCTCCAGCTTCGTGCTTCTTCATTGCTCCCAAAAGCACGAAACTGAAGCCTGAAGATGACGAATGAGACTTCGTCGAAACGTCGCCAAGACACTTCCAATTTTACGCGGGAGAAAACCCGAATAACACAAACACCCGCGAAAACCTCAGAAAACATATATATATATATTATATATATATATATATATATATATATATATTCCATTTACTCCCAATGTTTGACTTGCATGGGTTTGTACCAGATGGTTCCACTGTAAACGGATGCTTCGCTCTTGGTGGCTTAGTCTGGTTTGCAAATGCATCTATGATTGGTGAACCATGGTTTGCGGCATTACATGGTGCAAACCCAGCCAAACCCTGGTGTAGTGCAGGGGTCTCCAACCTTGGTCCCTTTAAGACTTGTAGACTTCAAAGCTGGCTGAGGAACTCTGGGAGTTGAAGTCCACAAGTCTTAAAGGGACCAAGGTTGAGACCCCTGGTGTAGTGCAGGGTCTCAACCTTGGTCCCTTTAAGACTTGTAGACTTCAAAGCTGGCTGAGGAACTCTGGGAGTTGAAGTCCACAAGTCTTAAAGGGACCAAGGTTGGAGACCCCTGGTGTAGTGGATACAGATAGTCCTCGACTTACGACCACGGCTGAGCCCAAAATTTATGTTGCTAAGTGAGAAATTTGCAAAATGAGTTCCGTCCCCCGTTTTATGACTTTTCTTGCCACGTTTGTTAAGCGAATCCCTGCGGTTGTTAAATTAGAAACACGGTTTTTAAATGAACCTGGCTTTCCCCATCGATGGTCAGAAGGTCGCAGAAGATGATCGTGTGACCCTGGGACACTGCGACGGTCATAAATATGAAACAGTTGTCAACTGTGACAAATGGTCGTGTCACTTTTTTCGGCGCCACTATGGCTTTGGTCACTAAATGATACAGATACAGATTAGCAGAGTTGGAAGGGACCTTGTAGGTCATCTAGTCCAACCCCCACCCCAAGCAGACCCTATACCAGTGATGGCTAATCTTTTTGCCGTCACGTGCCAAAAGTGGGGGGGGAGTGCGAAGGTTCATGCGCGTGCGTGTCCACACCCATAATTCAATGCGTCCCGCCCCCCATGCATGCTTGCCAACCCCCTGTGCTCCCCCTACTTTTGGCATGCGATGGCATGGTGGGCCCAGTAGGCCTGTTTTTTGCCCTCTCCAGGCTCCAGAGGCTTTCTCGGAGCCTGGGGAGGGCGAAAAGGGCTTCCCCCCCCCCCCCCCGAGTCCATCTGGAGACCAGAAACAGCCCATTTCCTGATTTCCGGTGGGCCCGAAAGACCCCAAAATCAGCTGGCTGGCGCACGCATGCGCACTGGAGCTGACCTAGGGCAACGATTGCGTGCGCACAGATATGGCTCCGCGTGCCACTTGTGGCACGCCTACCATAGGTTCACAATCACGGCCCTATACCATTTCTAAATAGACTGTTCTAAGTCGAGGACTACCTGTATACAATCTGTTTCCAAAAAGCTGGGTCCTTCAAGATTGCTTTTGCAATTCCATGTTTGGCGCATGTCCCACTTTGTGGAAAGCAAGAACGCCCTCAAAGAATATTGAAACCGGGCACGGTCTCTTTAATGGGAAAGGTCTTCATTTATCCCACTCCAAATCTTATATTTAGTCATTCATCCTTGGGCGAACTTTTGAGCAGATCAACTTCGTGGAATTGCTTCTGGACACGCTCATTCCCTGCCGATTGAAGCCAATTTGTGATTCATTGACCTTTCTCTCTTAAGCAAATACATTATCGTCTCCCACTTCCATGTAATCAGAGTTTTGTTTATGCTTCTCTTTCATCTTTGAGCCTCTGGCTTTTTTTTTTTATTTCCTTATAGCCATCACACAGCAATTTTCTTCTTTTTTGTCAGCTAAATGGGCTGTAACAGAGACTTGAAAACAAAGGAAATCAGTGTCATCCAGGTTGTTTTTCCGGGCATCTACGGGATATGCTTCCCCAGGTCACCTCCGACAGCTCTCCACAAAATTTATCAGTGTGGAAATGTGATTTATAGATGGTTGGCTTCTTCTACTCTGCCATTTCACAGGGGAAGTTGCAATCTGCCCCTCTTTGTTTAACCAGACAGTTAACTAACCAAACAGAGCGATCTATGAAAAAAACCTAATTCCATCCAAAATGTTCTGGAAAACCATCACTCGTAAATAGCAAAACCCAATTTTATCGTCGTCTGGCCGTGCAGTTTGCAACTCACTTGGTTGAGCCTTGCTGGGTGATGATGTAATGAAAGGAGCTTTGGGCAATTCCTACTATGGCTCTGCCTGAAGAAGGTAGGTTATGTAGAATACACTGTCCCAGGCCTTAATGGCTCATTGACAAAGGTGTGGGGGCTGAGTTTCTGCCTCCCTTTTCGGGGAAATATTCTGCCCTTTTAATATTTCCTAAAATATCTCATTTTCCTAGGAGAGGAGTGGGTGCTAACTTCCTACCTACGCAAAATACCCGCTTGCAAAACTTTCGGGAATTAGATAGAGAAAAGTGTGCATAAGATATCCAGGAGAAGATGCAACTTAAAAATCCTTGAGCAAACCAAATTTGAAAGATGGCTTCGCCCAAGTAGCTTAATTGTTCCAAAAATACAAACCCTGGGGAGTTCGTAAATAAAACATGAATATTGTCAGTTTGCCCAAGATTAAGTTCCCAGTTGATTTTACGTCTGCCTTTATTTTTGCCTTCTAGTCTACCAAAGAGACATTGTACTAGAGCATCTATGAATCTTTTTTCGATTCATGGCCTTGCATGGTTAGCAACGGAGACTGTAAAACAAAATGTTCCCCAGACCACAAACAGTTTATTATGGAATATTTCCAGCATTTGAGTTGGCTCTGATTTCACCTATGCTGGGATTTTGGGTTACGAATCTATTTACTAGCTCTGAGTACCAGGTAGCTCTAACCTCTCCCCTCTTGTTGATCTATTTCTGGGAAAAGAACAACATGGAAACCTTTTTTTTTTTTTTTAAAGGATGGAAGCAGCAGGCGAGCGAGAACTTTTCCATTTTTAGCAGTTTCCTTGGTGGCAGATAACTTGACGGCTATTTTTACTTTTTTCCTCCCAAATACCTGGATGTTGGGTCATTGGGAGGCTGTGGGACTGGTGATGAGAGTAGAGACTCCCAGTGCTATCTGCTTTTTTAAAAAAAATGGGGAAAAAAGTTTTGAGGGGTAATGATGCGAGGAAGAAAACGGAAAAAAAAATTAGGACAGAGTTTTGTTGTTGTTGTTAGTTGCGAAGTTGTGTCCGACCCATCGCGACCCAATGGACAACGTTCCTCCAGGCCTACCACCCTCTGGAGTCCGTTTAAGCTCATGCCGACTGCTTCAGTGACTCCATCCAGTTCTCCATCCTACTGTGGAGGGCAGCATGCCTAAAGACATTCTGCAGAAAATAGGCATGGCCGAATAATCCCCAGACATAGTTTATTAAATCTCACCTCTTTCCCGTCAAATGGAGCCTGAGCCCCTAATTCAAGCTCCTCATCTACTAAACCGTCAACGGAACATATTGCTTTCCATTTTCAAAACCTCGTAAGATTAAAAACAGGGCTTGTCGCATCAGACTCGCTCTGAACAAGAGAGGGAGCTCGTGGGCTTGAACACGGAATGCTTGGGAGGTGGGAAGGAGCATGGTTAGGACTGTGTCATGCATCTTGGACAATGGGCAAAACTGAGGCCCAGTTGACAAACACACCCACCCACCCACCCACCCACCCACACACACACACCATCAGCAATTAGCAACAAGTGATGGGATACAGAATTCCAGACAACTCCTAGTTCTGCTTGACTGTATCATTACAAGAGGCATTTATGGAAACGGGGAAACACAAATACTGTTGGTCTCAACTTGGGGGCATTTTTAGAGATTTTAGAGATTGGGAATGGAAGGCTAGACAAGAGGAACCTCTCGTTTGACCCCACACAGCAGAGGTGGGGTTTCAGCAGGTTCTGACCAGGTCTGGAGAATCAGTAGCGGAAATTTTGAGTAGTTCAGAGAACCGGTAGTAAATATTCTGACTGGCCCCGCCCCCCATCTATTCTCCCCCTCCCGAGTTCCAGCTGATCGGGAGGAAATGGGGATTTTGCAGTAACCTTCCCTCGGAGTGGGGTAGGAATGGAGATTTTACAGTATCCTTCCCCTGCCACGCCCACCAAGCCATGCCACGCCCACCATGCCACACCCACAGAAGCGGTAGTAAAAAAATTTGAAACCCACCACTGTCACACAGGGTTTGTTTTAGCCGTTGTCACAAAAAGCCACACCTTATGAATGACCTAGCCTGGCCAGATGCTGCTTTTTTGTGAGATGGGAAGCCGTATAAATTTGATAGTAGACCGCAGCCTAACCTTTTAGATAACAAACTCATAATTCTGGATTTCTGTGTAGTTAGTGGGGGGGGGGGAACTAAAGGGTGGCTGGACAATACACCCAAGGGCAGCATGTGGTTCCAAAATAGAATAGAATAGAATAGAACAGAACAAACAGAGTTGGAAGGGACCTTGGAGGTCTAATAGTCTAGTTCTAGTGGCTGACTTCTGTTTGAAGAGGCTGGGAATAATGGGAGAAGGTGTGTTAGGTGTTTTCATAACTGTAAAGCTCCCAGTGTGGGAAACATGTAGACAAGGGTGGACTAAGGGGCTTGGCAGATGGATGGCTCTTAAGGCCACCTGAAGATGTTCCTATTTATCTGGTTCACACACCAAATGGACACCTGGGGATTTTCTTCTTTGCTGGCTGGATAGGACAATGTAGCTCTCCTTGGGCCATTGTTTTCGAGTGGTTCTAAATATTCCGTTCCCCACCCCACCCCGGCTTTAGGCTGCAGACCGCAAGAGCCATGGCAGAAAGTTTGGAGAGAACTCCAGTTAATTCAGAGGCAGGACCTTGTGCTGTGCTATTTTCCCACACTGAATCAGGATTCAGCGAGCAACTGGCTAGTAACCTTTAGCCTGGTCATTGTGGACATGCACCTGTTGCTATATTTGCAGGTAAGTGCCTTTCTTCTTTCATCATAGCTTTATCAGAGAACTAAGCAACTAATTGGGAGCCTTTTTTAAAAAACAACAACGATATCACGTGAAGCACCTTTGCATGCTCTGCAAACAGAATGGAGAGAGGCTAAATGATAAAAACAAGGTGGCAAGGCTAAAGCAGAGTTGACTGGCCACAGGCACGCAAATTCAGAATTTAGGCGGACTCAACCCGCTGCACGCAGCACCCTGCCTTGCACTTTGGTTTCTTTTGTCCAGCCTTACTAAAAAAAGAGAGAGAGAGAGGGTAATGTGTGCAAATCCAGCAGAGAAAGAGATCTGGTAGGATAGATTGCAAAGAGAAAGGCTGAAAAGAGATCCCAAAGCAGGAGTGAAATCCAGCAGGTTCTGACAGATTCTGGAGAACTGTTAGCGGAAATTTTGAGTAGTTCAGAGAACCGGCAAATACCACCACTGGCTGGCCCCAGAGTGGGGTGGGAATGGGGATTTTGCAATATCCTTCCCCTAGGAGTGGGGAGGGAGTGGGGATTTTGCAACATCCTTCCCCCAGGAGTGGGGGGGGGAATGGGGATTTTGCAACATCGTTCCCCTGGAGTGGGTTGGGAATGGAGATTTTGCAGTATCCTTTCCCTGCCATGCCCACCAAGCCACGCCCCAAGCCACAGCACCGGTAGTAAAAACATTTGGATTTCACCACTGTCCCAAAGGTGTTTTTTTCCAAGAGGCAACTGAACTTTTTTTTTTTCCTTGAAGACATTCCGCTTCTTGGACGAGAAAGGGAAACGTCTTCAAGGAAAAACAAAAGAAATCCACTTGCCCCTTGAAAAAGCCCCTTTGGGGCAACCATGACCTGGATGACTGGGAACCTCCACAGACGTCTTGCAAAGAGATCTAGCAACCGAGACCTAGAAATGTTTCAACCAATGGTTCAAAAACAGCCACAATTTCTAACAAAGGTTTAAATGATCTTAAAAATCAGAGCGCACAAACAATTCCATAGCATTCTATCTTAATTCAATTTTAAAAGACTTCCGGAAGGATTTTATTTTCGTTTCCTCTCCACTGTTAAAATGCTCCCTTGTAACTTTTTTTTTTTTTAAAGTCTAGCTTCACTTCTGAAACTGGCCTGTAAGTTTATCCTTGCTCTAATCTGGAGCACTAGAACCTCCTGGGGAATGTTTTGTCAATATATGGGGGGGGGGGAGAAAGAACAGAAACTTTTGAGACTGTTTCATCTATATTTTGTAACGTTTTACACACACACATAGACACACACACAGACAAACGCACATCCATCTACCCTCCCTGTTTATTTTAGAAAAAACAGGACAAGAATTTGGCACTGGGTGACGTTTCTTGGGCCTTTTATTATTATTATTTTAAAGAAGGGGTAATTAGGGCTTCTTCCATGGCTAATTAAGTTATCCGGTGAACAAAAACAAAATTTCCTGGAATGATTGTCGGCTGATTTAGGGTTTGCACAAATGCAAGGGCTCCTTTTGTGCATCTCTCAGTGCTCTTCCCTCGGGGATCTGGCTGCCTTTCACAAGGGTTTTCTTACCCCCGATGCTTCCAGAGGAAAGGAGGCGGTGTGTGTGTGTGTGTGTGTGTGGTGTCAATGACAATACGCCTCTTTAAGTTGCTGCCAAACACATAGGGGCTGAGACATTTCCATAGGGGAAACCCTATAGCATTGGAGAGCAGCAGAGCGGAGCAGAATAGAGAGGAAAATAGGATAGACTGAATAGAATAGAGTAGAGTAGAGTAGAGTAGAATAGAATAGAATAGAATAGAATAGAATAGAATAGAATAGAATAGAATAGAATAGAATAGAATAGAATAGAATTAGAAAAATGGAATGGAATAGAAGAGTAGAGTAGAATAGAATAGAATAGAAAATAGGAATAGAATAGAAAATAGAGTAGAGTAGAATAGAATTGGAATGGAATGGAATAGAATAGAATAGAATAGAATAGAATAGAATAGAATAGAATAGAATAGAATAGAATAGAATAGAAAAATGGAATGGAATAGTAGAATAGAGTAGAATAGAAAATAGGAATAGAATAGAAACTAGATTAGACTAGACTAGACTAGACTAGGAATAGAAAATAGGAATAGAGAATAGAATAGAATAGAATAGAATAGAATAGAATAGAATAGAATAGAATAGAATAGAATAGAATAGAATAGAAAAATGGAATGGAATAGTAGAATAGAGTAGAATAGAAAATAGGAATAGAATAGAAACTAGATTAGACTAGACTAGACTAGACTAGGAATAGAAAATAGGAATAGAGAATAGAATAGAATAGAATAGAATAGAATAGAATAGAATAGAATAGAATAGAATAGAATAGAATAGAATGCATATGTGTGCATTCCTATCCAAATAATTTCCCCCTCTTCCATTCAATCGTGCTGATTCTGCAAGTTCCTGCAGTTTTCTTGGCCAAGTTTTTCAGAAATGCCTCCTTCCTTGGGCCGAGAGACAGTGCCTAGACCAAGGTCATCCAGCTGGCTTTGTGCCTAAGGTGGGACAAGAACTCGCAATATCCTGGTTTCTAGCCTGCTGCCTTAACCACATCACCAAACTGCCTCCCATTTCGTTTATCTGAATGAGCCTATGCATTTATGCACACCTGGAGAAGCAAAATGATGGAAAGACGTAAACTTTGTGTAGGGCTGAGTTAAGCCAGAAGATGGTTTGTTTGCTGTTGGCTCGGTGCAACAAATAAATCCACTCCTTGTGGATTGTTGTAACATAATTTTTAAATGATGGCTACTGCGCTTCAGTGAGAACCCGACCGATCCAATCTGTGGCTTAAAATGAGCGAGCCCCATCGCGTCGCTGCACCAGAGTTCCATGTGGGTCACTCCTTCTTAAACGGATCTCTGGCTCAGATGCCCTTTCCTTGTCCACTTTCTCAACTGTTCCAAACAGTGCTCTGGATGGCCCTGAGAGTCTGGGGCCCAACTAGGGGTAAGCTGCTGGGGGTTCGTGAGACCCTCTAGCTAAGATTCTGTGCAGTTTGGAGAACCCCCAAATCCCACTCCTGGCTGGCCATGCCCACCTCTCCCCTCCCCTCTCTGGAGTCCCCACGTAGCCCATTTTGGATGCAGGTAAGTGCAGGGCATGTGCGGAGGCTCGGGGAGGGCGAAAAATGGGCCTACTGGGTGTTCGGGAAGGCTGGAAACGGGCCCGCCTCCGGAGCCTGGGGAGGCTGTTTTCGCCCTTCCAGAGGCTCGAAAAAAGCCTCCGGAGTCCAGGGAGGACAAACACATGCGGCCCCCCCACCTCACCATGGTGCAGGAGGCCGACCAGGCCAAGCCCACCATGCTAAAAATTTTGAAGCCCACCCCTGGGTCAAAATGCACTTAAATCATTCCCACCCTGAGATCCACATTAGGAGCACCAGAACTGGAATATAATATTTCAAGTGGGGAAGGGCAAGGCAAACATCCACATTGGGGGGGTGGGGTTCGTGAAGTATTGTGGCCAAGGTCCCTGCTGGTATTGGAGCTTTATGGTCTTACGTGTGGCGTTGCCACAGACCAACATTTTCCCCTTCAATTAAAGAGCTGCTTTTTTCAAAAGCTCATAGAGGAGATAGGTTTAAAAAAAAAAAAACCTCTTGCCATAGCCGTTCCTGGCTGGCCGACTAGAAAACATTTAAGATGAGTAGGTGTCTGACTGCAAACCCACCACAGCTGAAGACAGGGCACAGAACAGAAGGACTGTGAAGAGGTGATCTCACTCCTAGCAAGGCAGGGCTGCTGAATTTACCCTTGTTTGCTTAGTAACTGGGGAATTCTCAGTGTGAGGTTATGGGGGGGTGGAGAGGACAGTGGAACCGATGTAACGTTTATAGTGCTGAAAACATTGACTTCACACGATGCCAAGTGTTGCCAAAGAGTTCGCTCACCCAGGGCTGGAGATGAAGAAATGAGATAAGATGCTTGGCTCTGTGTGGCATGATGGGGCACCTCACCTGATCTTTCTGTGCATTTCTGGCAATGGACAAATGATCTACATTTGGCTCACAACTGAACACAGAGAAACTCTCAAAGAAAACATCAATAACACCTTTAAATGCTGGAATGTAGCTTGCAATTCAGCACGTGTGTACAAGTTTACAGACATAAAGAGAGTGCTTGTGCAAAATCCCACAAAATTTGAGAAGTCTACATATTGTTTAGGGGTGTGGTGGCTCAGTGGGTAAGACGCTGAGCTTGTCGATTGAAAGGTCATTAGTTCAGCGGTTCAAATCTCTAGCGCCTTGTAATGGGGTGAGCTCCCGTTCCTTGTCCCAGTTTCTGCCAACCTAGCAGTTCGAAAACACGTAAAAAATGCAAGTAGAAAAATAGGGATCACCTTTCCTGTCGCCAGTAAAGTTTTGTTCAGCGGATATATTCTCATCATGCACAGAGAGAGAAATATCTCCCTCTACCTAGGATTGAACCGTCCTGATTGTAAGGGCGAGAGTTCCACCTCTAGGCTACCGCACCACTCCTCTTTTTAATTTCTTGGAATGATCATGCAAAATTAAAATGGGAGGTGAATCGAGCCATTTAACCAAAATTAAATAGCGCAGCATGAGAGTGATGGGACAATGACAATACCAGATGTTGCCTTGGTCCTGCCAGTGAGTGAGGTGAGAATCAGTGGTCACAGCAGATAACAGTATTGTCACCCAGGAAATATTTAAGTGGCCTTCATAACCTAGAATGGGCCATGAATCACCTGGATAGAATCTAAGGCTTAGGACGTCTTTCACACCTACTGAACAACTCACCTGGAGTCAGCTCTCCAGGTGACATTGAATAGTAAACCCATTGGACATGGCCAATGTCAAGGAAGGTAGAGTAGAGGTCAACAATATCTAGAGAACCATCTGCTTTCTACTGCTGATGTAAACCAGGTGTGAAATGCTAGCGGTTCGCATCAGTTTGGGTGAACTGCTAGTGATAAAAATCTACCAGTTTGGGTGAACCAGTATTTCCAACGATCAGCTGTGCCATGCGATTTATATTTGCTAGAAAGCAGGAAATCCTGCTTTTAGGCAATCCACGGAGGATTTCACCACTGATGTAAACTCTAGCAGAGGAAACCGGTTTACCTGTGGGACAGATCATAATTCAGTGATAGACTACATGGAGGGAATGTTAGGGTATCCCCATCATTTTCAGCTAAAAAGAATGCGAGTAAGCAGGTGGGCTTTTTCTGACGAAGACCTTCACCATATCAGATGCACCAAGACACTAAGGCAACTGTCTATATTTGTGTCTTGGTAGAAGCTTTGCCCTCAGTGATCCCATATTTGAGGCTGGGGAGATGGCTGAGATGCCCAAACACAGACAAAAAACAGAAACCGAACCCTTCAAGGTGTAAGTTTCCAGCCGATAGTAAGTGTGATCCTCTCCTTCTCCATAACTTGCTCAAATCCCTCCACGCTGGGGTGAAAACGTCGGAGTGTTGAGTGTTGATCTCTCTTCGCTGACTGAGACGATTAATGAGGAGAAACATTTGAGCTGCCAAGAATAATTGAATAACAGGAAAGCACAAGCCTGCTCTCAGAGGGGCAGATGTCGTTTGTTTGGGTTCAAAGGGGAGGGGAAAAGCTTTACACCTTGGGAGGCTATTCAAAGCTGCTCTGTTGAGGAAGACCAACAAGGAGGCTTCAGTTACCCCCTCTGTCCACCTCCGTAGTCCTCTGGAGGTGTTATCATCCCAAATAAAGACCTCCCCAGTTGAAACCACCAATGTTGGTTGGATCAACATGGGGCCACCAGGTGTGATCCCTCACATCACACTTCTACTTGGCCGGAATCCTTCTAAATGGATGTGTGGGCCTCCACGCAGGTGCCTCTGGTGTGAACTGATGCTGTCTTTGAACTGAACGACACCTCTCTGGTCATCAGGTGAGTTGTTGGACAAGACAGCCGTCTTCTTCTCCTTCTTGTGCCATATCTGTCATCAGACGTCGGCGATCTCGTTAGCGACCCTATTTTTATCAAACAGCCACACGAAAAAGTGCTGTTGAGTTTTGTCCAAACCAGTTGCTTAGATCTTGAAGCCATGATGGTTTCTTCTTCTACCTGGACCTCGTTTGCCTTCAATCTTTCCCTGAAGTGTGGCATATTTTCCCAGGTGTCGCATCCCAGGTCCCAAATATTCTAACTTTCGCTTTTTAATGGTTTCGATGATTTCCCTTGGCTTTCCCAAGCGGTTTATCCCCTCCTCATTTCTGATTTTGTCAACTCAAGCTTATACGTAACAGCCGTCTGTCAATCCACATTTCAAATGCTTCAAAGACAGCCGTGAAGATCCCAGTTTTGGAAACAAGGAAATTTGGGTTAGAAAATGGACATGCTGAGCTAGGTGGCTACGCATCTATTCACTCTCTGTCGCAGAGATCTGTGCACACCTGAAGGAACAGTAAAGCATTTTGGGGCTATTCTAGGCCATCTCCATGCTTATTCTCACATGGCAATGCTCTGTTCTTCATATGCTCTTCAGCAGTCCTTTCCCAATGTCCCAACAATTCTATAATCATTGAGGTGGACCAGTTGTTTTCGTGGTGTCAAGACAATAATTTGATCCTTAACACAAATAAGAGTGGACTACAGAAGGAATAGATCAGACATCCAGCCCTTGCTTATCAATGGAGTCCGAGTGAGCAAGTGGCCAGTTTTAAGTTCCTGGGTGTTAGCATATAAGAAGACCTGGGGCGCTCACATTGCAGCACTGGTCAAAAGGGCCCAGCAGTGATTATTTATTTATTTATTTTGTCAAATACATATTAAATAATATATATAAGTATGAATTGAATACATAAAATGAATACAACTAAAAGGAACATTAGGACAGGGACCGTAGGCACACTGGTGCTCTTATGCACGCCCCTTACAGACCTCTTAGGAATGGGGTGAGGTCAACAGTAGACAGTCTTAGGTTAAAGTTTTGGGGATTTTGGGATGAGACCACAGAGTCTGGTAGTGCATTCCAGGCATTAATAACTCTGTTACTGAAGTCATATTTTCTGCAATCGAGATTGGAGTGGCTCACTTTAAGTTTGAATCTATTGTGTGCTCGTGTATTGTTGTGGTTGAAGCTGAAGTAGTCATTGACAGGAAGCACATTGTAGCAGATGACTTTATGAGCTATGCTCAGTTCATACCGAAGGCGGCGTAGTTCTAAATTTTCTAAACCCAGAATTTCAAGTCTGGTGGCATAAGGTATTTTCTTGCGATCAGAGGAGTGGAGACTCTTCTTGTGAAATATTTCTGGATGTGCTCAATTGTATTAATGTCCGATATGCAATGTGTGTTCCAGACAGATGAGCTGTATTTGAGAATTGGTCTAGCAAATGTTTTGTATGCTCTGGTTAGTAGTGTAATTTTACTGGAGCAGAAGCTACGCAAGATTAGGTTTACAGCTCTTAATGCCACCTGTGACTTCTCAGGAAACAACAACTGAATGGAAAACTGGTGACCTTCTACCACTGCACTATAGAGAGTATTTTAACTTATGCACCCGAGTACGGTTTGCCAATTGCACAGTGGCAGATAGGACAGCGCTCCAGAGGGTCAACGTCATTGCCCAGAGGATCATTGGTTGCCTTCTCCCCTCCTTGGAAGAGCTTTATAGCTCCCGCTACCTTAAGAAAGTTCAAAACATTCTTAAAGATCCATCTCATCCTGGGCACCCTTTTTTTGAACTATTACCATCTGGCAGATGATAAAAACAAGGACAAATAGGCTGAAAAACAGCTTTTATCCCAGGTCAGTAACTATATTGAATTCTACTGTATAGTGCAATAATAATGCAATATCAAGAGGGTTTCAGTTTAATTGTATAGAATGTGAAGCATGTGTGTTTGTTTTATTTTTATAGTTATAATGTACACTGAAGATGGCATTTAATTTCGTTGTACAAGGTGCGATGACAATAAACTAACTAACTAACTAATTCTCACCTCAGAGAATTCCCACTGAACATATTTGGCATGAAATGACTGGAGAGAGACCTTAAGCAGCTCTCCAGAGTGCTTGGTTTCCACCAACCAGGCTACATTGTCCCACCTGGAAAGGTAGGAAGCTACTTATCCCGAGTTAGACAATAACTTTATAGAAGCAAGGATGGATGGCATCCAGACCAGACCCAATGGTGGGATCATTCCGGTTTAACAACCAGTTCGGTAATCGCGTGCTGCCACCTGTGTGCACAATTCAATGAAAAATCACCTTCCGCGTTAGTGCTAGGGAATTAAAACAGCTGATGTGTGGCAATGCCATGCTAATCAGCTGCGAAGATAAAAGGTAAGTAAAGCACTGGGGCGGGCAAGCAGGCCCAGCTGATCATCGGAGCTAACTGGTTCACTCCCAGCTAATCGTTGGAGCTACCGGTTCGCGCGAACCGGTCTGAACCGGTAGAATCCCACCCCTGATCCAGACCCATTTGAAAGCTGAGGTACATCAGATTTTCCCCACTTGCCACAAGTGCTGATTTTAATTCAAAACACCCCCCAAAGATTGTACATTTGTAAAAAAAAAAGAGAGAGAGCGAGAGAGAGAGAAAATGGGGAGAACCGACATTCTGTTGCGTTGGAAAAGCATCTTCTGATAGAAGAAATTATATGTAAGCCTTCATTGGGAGCAAGAGAAGAAGCTTTTCACTCTTGTCGTCTTCTTTTCACAAACTTTTTGAGACCCTCATTATTTCACTGCAGCATCATCCTGCATTCCACTTGGCCCCCCCTGATGACATCTCCAGAAGCAGCAGGGGATTAAACTAATTTGTGTAAACATTACTCATCCTACCCCCCCTCCTCCATCTCTCCCTCCCTCCCCAGCAGACAGAGAGATGGGACACCTTGATGATTGGAGCCGAGCCGGCTGAAAGAGCAATGAAGCAAGATATCTCCTGGCTCAACTCAAGGATGGATATCTGTTGTGACACCAAATGTCTGCCCCAAAATC
The DNA here is from genome assembly GCF_028640845.1 of Ahaetulla prasina. Taxonomy (NCBI): domain Eukaryota; kingdom Metazoa; phylum Chordata; class Lepidosauria; order Squamata; family Colubridae; genus Ahaetulla; species Ahaetulla prasina. Next base: position 5,044,663 of record NC_080556.1, on the reverse strand, counting down.
GTTGTCTCCATCTCGTCGTTCTCCACCCCCCTCTGTTTCCACCCTTGTCTCTCTTCGCCAAATGTCAAAGAAGAGACATTAAGCAGAGCAAAGACGTGTCAAGATTAGTATCTCTAGGCAGCGGATTCGTGGGGACCCCCTCAAGCTGCCATGGTTCCATCAGGCTGTGGTAGAAGGAATGAAAGCATTTAGTTTTTCCTTCTCTTCGCTCAACTGGTAACTAGTACCCTTCTTTTCAAATTCCTGTGTGTTTTTCCCCCCCTCATCTTTCTGATCATAACTTTAAGAGCCGGTACTTGTTTCAGGTTTTTTTTTAAATCCCTCTTCCCAGGGATGCTGGGAAGTGTAGTTTAACAATGTCTGGAACTGGCGGGTTTTCTTCCTCTGTGGGAACAGGGTTGGCGCCAAACAGTGCGTTATTGGAAGAAAGTGGGAAGACTTCAACTCAATCTCCCCCCCCCCAAAAAAAAGTCAGTGCCGGAAACCAGAAGAGCTGGTCTGTGAACATGCGCGCTAGCCAGCTGATCGGTGCGTGTGCATGCACGGCAGTAACTGGAAGACTTGCCGGTCGGTGCATATGTGCATGTGGAAAACTGGAAATAAATTTTTTGGCACACGCCTGCCCCCGGGGAAACTCCTCTTCCTGATTGTGCGCAGAGTGCGTGCACAGAGTGGTCCCTTTTTGGCACTTGGTGCTGAAAAGATTCACCATTCACTGGTATAGGGTCTCCTGCTTGAACAGGGGGCTGGACTAGAAGACCTCTTAGGTCGTTCCAACTCTGTTATTCTATTCTGTTCAATATGTCTGGGATGCTTAACTGACTGGATCATGTATATGTGTACAGATGGAAGTCTGATGATGGGAAGAGAGGATAACTCGGTTAGCTGTGTCACATGACTACAGACCAAGTTTCTGCACACAGGCTTCTAAGAAATTCTGATTTGACAAAAGAAGCTTAGACAATGAAAAGCCTGCCAGCTACATTCACACAAACCCAGCCTGTTTCTCATCCAAGTTACTATGTAAACCCAAAGGTTGAGCTCCACCAATGTGAGAATCCAGTTAGTTAGGCAGTACAGTCTGTAAAGAAAACCCTGAAAGGCTGCCTTGCCTTGGTTTAGATGGGGACGAACTACTGCTGGCTCTCCTTGACAGGTCTGATTAATGAGCCCTCCGGTTTGCAAGTCACCCATCCAAATTTCCTCTCAAGCATGAACAGATGAGTTATCAACCGAGAAGTTGGTGGGCTCCCAGCAATATCTCTCGCCTTTCGCCCTTCGTCTACAAAGAGCAGTGCGGCTCCACCGAGTCTCTAGGCATTGTTGTGATTGAAAAACGCAACATAAACTCACGGTATTATTATAGACTTTCAAGTGATCTTAATGTAAACGAAGCAAAACGTTGTCGCCAACTGTAGCCCAGCCTGGACCGAGAACCGTGCAATCCGAGTTCTCATAAATAAGAAACTGTCGTGAACCCAAACCTCTGTTTGAAAGGCTTCTGTGGAAGCAAAAGAGAGAGTTTCCATGCCGGAAGAAAACACTCATTTCTGAGTAGAGTTGGGAAAAATTCCACATGCGGAAAGTGATTCCCGAAATGGACCCATTTTTTAATTCTGTGCAACGCGTTGAATCCCAACCGAACGATGCTACTTTGGTAAGACCGCACTTGGAATTCTGCGTCCAGTTTTGGTCACCACGATACCAAAAAATAAAAAATAAAAAAAGATGTTGCACTTCTGGAAAGTGTGCAGAGAAGAGCAACAAAGGCAATTAGGGAGGGCTGGAGGTTAAAACACACGATGAACAGTTGCAGAAACTGGATTTGTCCAGTGAAATGAGGAGAAGGGCTAGAATTAAGGAGAACTTTCTTGTCAGTGAGGACAATTAATCAGTGGAATGGCTTGCCTCCAGAAATTGTGGGCGCTCCATCACTCGAGGTTTTTTAAGAACAGATCGGACAAACACTTGTCTGTAATGATATGGAGTAGGGGTGTCAAACTCAATTTCATTGAGGGCCACGTCAGGGTTGTGTTTGACCTCAGGGGGCCAGGGTGTCCATGGCCGGCATGACGTCACTTGTGTCAGGAGGCACCAGTGGTGGCCCGAGCACTCTGCCAGCAAAAACGGCCTCCTGCAACTCTCTGCCAGTGAAAACAGAGCTCAAGGGGTGCCATGCATGACCCTCGTGAGCTCCATTTTCGCCGGCAGAGGCACCACGGGCTGGTCCTTTGCTGTTTCCAGGGCAGCCCCGCAGGCCAGATCTAAGCATACCACGGGCCAGATCCGGCCTCGGGGCCTTGAGTTTCACACTCTTGGTATAGAGCAGTGTCGGCGAACCCATGGCATGTGTGCTGGAAGCGGCATGCGAAACCATCCCGCAAAGAATGGGCGGACACGCAGGCTCCTCTTCCGCGTTCCTGTGATCACGCCCGCGCCGCTCAGCTTGCCACTGTGTGGGCGGGAGCGGCGGAACCCAGATGAGTGGCATTCTGGCTGGCACCCGAACTTCCAGGTTGACATTGCATGCATGCAAGTTGGCCAGCTGTTCCTCGGGCACGCTTCCATGCCAGTATCCAGGTGTTTGGGTGCTGGCTCGCACATGCGCAATAGATCGCTGCTCTTCCTGTATCGGTACTCCCGCGCGCGCAAAGGCCAATGGGGCCATGCATACCTCACAGGATGGTTTCGCATGCCACTTCCAGCACGCAGGCCGGCATGTGGGAACGTCAAAGGTTCACCATCACGGGTATAGTCTCTTGCTTGAGCATAAGGTTGAATTAGAAAACCTCCAAGGCCTTTTCCAGCTCTGTTATTCTAGGTTCAGCACAGAACCGGGAGCCACAAAAATGCAAACCAGAATGAACCTAGTATTTGGGGGACAAACGTAGCCAGTAGATCTTTGCCAGAGTATCTGTACTAGAGCGGATTTTGTGTGGTTAGAAATGGACTGTTAATGCACGGTGGGGAAAAATGTATGAAGACTTGCAATGCCAGCATTTTGTCCTCTTCTCTGGGTCAAAAATGCTCCCCATTTGGAAAGGTTCACCTACTACTAATGCCAGCCATGCTTGTGTTCCCGAGGGGGGCCTTGGCAGCAAGGTTAAGAAGCCGAGGCAGGGGGTCCGGTTTACTTTCTTTCTTGCCAAGATGTCCAAGACAGTTTCTAAACAGCACCCCATTTGCCAAGAGACACCACTCTCGGCTTGTCAGACGCTGAAGCTGTTCTTGGCAACCGAATAGTGAAGGCCTTGATGAGAGTTTGTCCATCTGTATCTCCTCCTCGTCTTCACACTATATACTGTGTTTCTGATGCCAGCTTTCCATGTAGCAAGCTACTGTTTGGAGCACAGTGGTGGTAGAGAAGGACCTTCCCATGGGGTATATAAAGCACGGGAGGTGCTTCTTCTCAGGTTCCCCCCAGCAAATTTTTCATGTCAGCCTCTCTTCTCCCGAAGATGACACTCTTAAGAAAAAGATACTTTTCGTTTCTGGAATGAAGAATGTTCTAGAATGGCTTCTTTCAAAAACACAGCAGGATGATTTGATCGATGGCAGCAAGAAAGCAAAGTGTCAGCAGTAGGATCTAGACCGGGACACTTAATATTTATCCATGCACTTTTGCATAACCTTCAGATGCCTGGTGAATAAAAATAAATAAATAAACAGAACTCAGTTAATTTAAATCTTCATCTGGATTCAGAAAAGAAACCTGCACACAGTTGGACTTTGGAATGTTCAGCTGTCCTAGATCCAACGTCACAGTCTTGTTTAACAGGCCGGGTAATTTCCCAAGAAATCATGATGCGTGTCTTTGAATTAGCTTTTCCTACCAACATGTCATGATGGCTTCAGAATTTAGGCCCTCTCCCCAAACCACTAAAGGGCAGCACAGTGGCTCAGTGGTTAAGACGCTGGGCTTGTCAGCTGCTGAAAAGCCATCAGCCTAGGTTTGAGACCCGTCCGTGCGCCACATGACGTCTTCGCCCCAGCTCCTGCCCACCTAGCAGTTTGAAAGCATGCGAACGCGAGTAGATTAATAGGTACCACTTCAGTGGGAAAGTAATAGCGCTCACATGACTGCAGAAATGTCTTCGGACAGTGCTGACTCGATGGCCTTGAAATGGAGATTGATTGATCAATTTCTCTTTTGGGCCTAGTAGACCCCCCTGCAGCCACCTGGGCCCAAAAATTGGCCATGGGGGGGTACACCGCCACCCCTTGTTTCCCCCCACACATACATGTGTGACCCCAGCGCATGTGACCCCCCCCCCCACGCATGCACGCTCATCTCCCGCATGTGCCCCCCCACCCATCCCAAAAATCAGTTGGCTGGTGGGAGGCGCATGCGCGGTGGATTTGAGCTGGGTGACGGCTCATGTGCCCGCAGAAAGGGCTCAGTGTGCCAGCTGTGGCACGCGTGTCATAGGTTCGCCATCACCGGCTTAGTCAATGGAAGCCGTTGGTTGGCAGTTATGAGAAACGGCGCATGGACTTACAGCGGCCTTTGATCTGATCCAAGGTTAGTCTGTAATGCCGCCATTATGATTTAAAAGTTAGGAAGCTCAGATCAGGTTGCCATTTCTGTAATCCAAGCCCAAGGCTATTCCTCCAGCGTTGTAACTCACTCTCTTTCCCCCCCAAAATGCTCGAGGTGATGATCTTGACCTAGATGAAAAGAAGGCCATGCGCAAGACGATGTGTTTATTTTACAAAGAAAATATATCAAAATTCCAGGCTATCATTTGAAACAGAAAAAAAAAAAAACCCGGGCAGCTTGACTTCAGAACTCGGCGAGCCAAGATTCTTGGGAGGGAGCCAAGTATGACACCATCTCAACACACTCTTAATCCTGTTTAATGTGGATTTGCTGTCGGCTTTGAGGAGGGGGGCTGCTCCTTTTTAAAGGCTCGGTTCTCCTTTCGCCCGTTGATCTCAGACACATGGCGGTAGAAGGAGAGGGATGGGGAAAATCAAGGGGGCCTGTAGAAACGCAGACAAGAAAAAGTCTGCGCTCAAGAGCAAATTGGCTGTTTGGCTTAGAAAGGCAGTCTTTGCAGACTTCATTAATGAGAGGAAGTCTTAGAATCATGCCCGCTTCTACTGTTTGGATCAAGAGCTTTCTTTCCCTTTCTTCCTTTGAAGACCTTCACCAATTATCCCTGACACCCTCCATTTCTCTAAGCTTCATTCCAAACCGGACGATATTCCAGTTGTTGCCAATGTACTTTTCCCAGCATCCTTTGCTATGTTGCAACTGTACAAGCAGTGGAATCAGAGGTGGCTTTCTCCACCAGTTCTGGAGAACCGGTAGCGGAAATTTTAAGTAGTTCGGAGAACTGGTAAATACCACCTCTGACTGGCCCCGCCCCCATCTATTCTCTGATTCCCGAGTCCCAGCTTCGGAAGGAAATGGGGATTTTGCAGTATCCATCCTGCTGGAGTGAGGAGGGAATGGGGATTTTGCAATAGCCTTTCCCCTGGAGTGGGGAGGGAATAGGGATTTTACAGTATCCTTCCCCTGGAGTGGGGAGGAAATGGGGATTTTACAGTATCCTTCCCCTGGAGTGGAGAAGGAATGGGGATTTTACAGTATCCTTCCCCTGGAGTGAAGAGAGAATGGGGAATTTGCAGTATCCTTCCCCCTGGAATGGGGTGGGAATGGAGATTTTATAGTATCCTTCCCCCTGCTACGCCCACCAAGCCATGCCCACCAAGCCACACCATGCCCACCAAGCCACACCCACAGAACCGGTAGTAAAAAAATTTTTTGAATCCCATCTCTGAATGATGTTCCCACATTCAAAAGTGGTATTCAGCCGGTTCGTACCGAGCCGGGTGAACTGGTAGCGGAGATCGTGGGTGAGCCTGCCCCGGCTCTATGCTGACCTATTTAGGCATAGTTTTGAGGCCGGCACACGTGTGGAAGATGCACATTCGAGCAAAGTGCACGCATGAAAGGCCGGGCGCATGTGTGGAAGGTGCGCGCGACGAACCGGTAGCAACAAAATGTGAAACCCACCTCTGCCCACATTGCCTGTTTTTGGGTCCAACACAGGAACCGAATCAGCTTCAAAGCCACAACATTGTTGAAGAAACACAGATTATCCTTTTCTTCCTTCGGCAGGAATCAAACAGAATTTGAAGGGGTCCGTTGGGGAGGAACCAAGCCAGAACCCGACTTTACTAAAACAAGAGTTAACATTCTGCTCTCGGCTTTCCTGGGAAATTAGTGCTATCAAAGGTTAGACTTGAGAGAACGCTGCGAACAAGATGGTTTGGCAGAAGGTCCTTGGAGATGCAGAGAAGGTCAATTATTGAATAGCCAAGTTTTGGGGGATGCTACTGAGGCAATTACCATGCCTCTCTCTTCGAGGTTCTCCAAGTTTTATCAGCCTAAATCGCAGCTTCTCCTCTGGGAGCTGGAAGCCGAGGTTGCCAATCCCTTTCTCTCATTGGAAAGGAGACTGAATGGCTGCAGAAGGGGGAGGCCTTGGGCAGTAGGGAAGTCTGCCAATGCTAATTGAACCATCCTCCCATTTTCAGCTGCAAGGTTTGAAGTATGTTTTGGTAAGGTTCATTTTCTTCCTAAAAGATTTGAGAGAATCGGACTCAAAGGTAGAAGAAAAAATAACACTGAAGACATTTGATTTAGATTATATACATACAAACATACATACATACATACATATAAATATATTTTCGTAGATTTTCATGGGTATAGGTATGTAGGTCTTGGCGTATTCAGGTCTTTTTCCATGTAAGGTTCCCCCTTACACGGAAAAAGACCCGAATATGCCAAAACCTACAGATAGATAGATAGATAGATAGTTGTTTTCTGAGGTTTTCACGGGTGTTTGTATGTAGGTCTTTGGTTGTTCGGGTTTTCTCCCGTGTAAAATTGGAAGTGTCTTGGCAACGTTTCGACGAAGTCTCATTCGTCATCTTCAGGCTGGTGTTTACTGCTTCGTGCTTCTAGGAGCAAAGATGGGTTCTAGGTCATTGCTCCTAGAAGCACGAAGCAGTAAATACCAGCCTGAAGATGACGAATGAGACTTTGTCGAAACTTCCAATTTTACATGGGAGAAAACGCGAACAACCAAAGACCTACATAGATAGATAGATATAGATATAGGTAATCTAAATCAATATATGTATGTGGCCAGACAAGGAATAATGGATGGAAACTGATCAAGGAGAGATTCAACCTGGAAATAAGGAGAAATTTTCTGGCAGTGAGAACTATCAACCCATGGAACAGAAGTTGCCTCCGGAAGCTGTGGGAGCGTCATCCCTGGAGGCTTTCAAGAAGAGACTGGACTGCCATCTGTCAGAAATGGTGTAGAGTCTCCTGCTTGGGCGGGGGGTTGGACTAGATGACCTCCAAAGTCCCTTCTGACTCTGTTCATCTTTCTCAGATGTCAGAGAAAAACTACAGGATGGGGGGAACCCATCTTGCAAGCTTTCTAAAAGGAACTGGCTGGCTCTGGTGGGAAACAGAAAGCTGGATGAGACGGATCTCTCTTTCTTTTCCTTGCCTCGATTTCAAAAATCGCATGACTCGGTTTGGCGCAAGGACGCACACGGTATTATTTGTAACTGATTCATTGCAGCAAAAAAAAAGAAAGAAAGAAATTCAGGTCCAGGTAACCTCGTCCAGCCAGAATCCTCACAAAGGAGAAGCTGGCAGAAAGCCTGGCTGGTTGCTTTTGCAAAGCCTCTGTCTCAGTCGGTTGGCTTCGTGGTTTCTGTACAGCCTCTCGTAAAGCTGTCCAGCCTGACCTAAACGTCTAGAATTTGGAGCTGGCTTGCATGCAGACGTTGGGCTCATGCATGTGTGGGAGGTGGGGGGTGGGGGAAGCTGTATGGAGCTTCATCCCTGGAAGCTTTCAAAAAGAGACCGGCGTAGGGTCTCCTGCTTGGGCGGGAGGGGGGTTGGACTAGATGACCTACAAGGTCCCTTCCGACTCTGTTCATCTCTCTACATGCTGGCAAGTGGACCCCTTCAAAAACTCGAGAAGCAAAGAATTCTAGGATGCTTGCTCTGGGTACACAGCTCCATCTAGAATCCTGTCCAGGAAGGTTTGCCTTATACACTGTAAGCCGCCCTGAGTCTTCGGAGAAGGGCGGGGTATAAATGTAAACAAAAAAAAAAAAAAAGGTTTGCCGTTACAGGAGGGTTGATTCTACACAGTGGTCCCCAAACTTTACAGACTCATCCGTCAATCAAAGAGAAGGGTGAGCTGGATCCCTTGTGAAAAAGCCGGGGACAAATGCATGACTGTTCCCTCTTCTGAAAAACGAATGTTATGCGATCTTTCCCCCAGCATCATATTGAATAGAACCTTGATAGCAAACCTATGGCACGCGTAGCCATATCGATGGGCCCCCAAGCTCAGCTCCGGTGCGCATGCGCGTACCGGCCAGCTGATTTTCAGGCCTTCTGGGCCCACCAGAAGTAGGGTAACAGGCTGTTTCCTGCCTCCGGAGGACCTTGGGAGGTGTTGGGGAAGGCCCGTTTTTCTCTCTCCCCAGCCTCCAGAGCCTTTCTAGGAGTCTGGGGAGGGCGAAAATGGGCTTCCCCATCCCCCCCGGAGGCCCTCCGTAGGCTGGAAATGGCCCATTTGCCAACTCTGGAGCAAAACCGGACCTACCAAACCATTGTGTGCCAGGAGCTGGGGGATCACACATGCATGCGTGAAAGCAGGGTGCATAGAATTATGTGTGTGGGCACGCACATGCGTGACACACACACACACACTGCTCCTGGCACGCGATGGCAAAAAAGGTTAGCCATCACTGGAATAGAAGGATACTGCAAAAAACTCCATTCCCACCCCACTCCTGGGGGAAGGATAGTGCAAAAACCCCATTCCCACCCCACTCCTGGGGGAAAGATATCGTAAAATCCCCATCCCCACCCCACTCTGGGGCCAGCCAGAGGTGGCATTTGCCGGTTCTCCGAACTGCTCCAAATTCCTGCTACCGGTTCTCCAGAACCTGTTGAATAGCACCCCTGGCCCCGAGGAATTGAAGCAATCACTTGGGGAAATCCAGCGAAAGGCATTTGGCTATCACTGTGGCGCTGTCCCCCCCACCCCTCTTCTAAATCCTCAGTAGCCTGAGCTACAGTGTTAGCTTGTCAACAGAGCCATCAATCTGGTTCGCAGAAACCCCATTCCAGGCCTGATCTCCCAAAACCCCAATTCGCAACCCTGTTTTTCTGCAGCCTGCCCGTGGATCTATTGTACGACATCCCGCGCGGGCGAAGCACAGCCCCGTCTTCAACATATTCCAGCCCCCGAGAACTGGAATGCAATTCGGGGTGGGCAGACAAACGGCTCGTCTTCGCCAAGTATGGACCAGCTTTGGCTCCGGCGAGAAGTTTCCAGCCGCTGTGGAGCCAGACACATTTACATTCTTCTATTTGAAGTTTAAACCCTAATCCTTTTCGAAGATTCGCAGACTGAGCTGCAGAGTCGGTTGCCACCGCGGCGTGGAGGGGTCTCGTTGGGTCTCGGAAACCTGAAGCAAAGATGCGAGGGAGGGGACAGAAATTGGGGAAACTGGGAGGCAGAAGAGATCGCACCTCTTGACTGAAGGGACATTCCTTACGAGACAAGGATGGTCCCAAAAGTTCAAGTCCAAATCCAGTTCTCGTGTTCGAATTTAAAGCAGCAGTTCCCCAACCTTTTGGGCACCAGGGACTGGTTCTCTTGAGGTTTTTCCGCAGACCAATGGACGTGGTTTTGTGTGCTCCCTACAACCCCCGGATGGGATTTCACTTGTTTGCGTGGCCCGGTTGCTGGCATGCCGCAGACGGGTGCCAGTCCACAGACTGGGGGTTGGGGACCCCTGCCTTCAGGCATCTGCCCACCCCAATTATTTCAATGGATTGGCCAGGCAACCCCACTGAAGGTGGAATAGAATAGAATACAATACAATACAATACAATACAACACAAATGGAATGGAATGGAATGGAATGGAATGGAATGGAATGGAATAACAGAGTTGGAAGGGACTTGGAGATCTTCTAGTCCAATTCCTTGCTCAAGTCAGGAAACCCTACACCACTTCAGACAAATTTTTTATCTAATCTCTTCTCAAAAGCTTCCAGTGTTGGAGCATTTGTAACTTCTGGAGGCAAGTTGTTCCACGGATTAATTGTTCTAACTATGAGGAAATTTCTCCTTAGTTCTAAGTTGCTTCTCTCCTTGGTTAGTTTCCACCCATTGCTTCTTTGTCCTGACTTCACGTGCTTTGGAGAATAGCTTGACTCCCTCTTCTTCGGGGCAGCCCCTGAGATATTGGAACACTGCTATCATGTCTCCCCTAGTCCTTCTTTTCATTAAACTAGACATACCCAGTTCCAGCAACCATTCTTCATATGTTTTAACCTCCAGTCCCCTAATTCTCTTAGTTGCTCTTCTCTGCATTATTTCTAGAGTCTCAGTGTCTTTTTTTTAAATTTGCATTTATATCCCGCCCTTCTCCGAAGACTCAGGGCGGCTTACACTATGTTAGCAATAGTCTTCATCCATTTGTATTATATACAAAGTCAACTTATTGCCCCCAACAATCTGGGTCCTTTTTGACATTGTGGCGACCAAAACTGGATGCAGGATTCCAAGTGTGGCCTTACCAGAGCATTATAAAGCAGTATAAGTTTCTTGAATAGGAGCCCATAGGAGGACGATGGGTAGAGATGTACTTGAAGGCTTGCTAGATTCTGTTACTGTAACCTTAGCGATCAAATAGAGCGAGTTCTTCTGGGGGTTGCTCCTGCCCTGGCCTACCTTGCAAGGCTGTCAGTTTCATTCCAAAAGTTACAAAGAACGGCCTCCAAATACGATTCTTTACTCGAGCAGAATCTGCCGTTGAGTGTTTGCCTGCATCTGGAGCAGAGGCTTACCAATCGATCCCAGTTTGCGGTGGAGACACCTGCACACGCAGGTGTGTGTCCATGCAGCATAAGGCCGAGCCTGTGTGCGAGCCCATGGTCAGTCATTTCATTGTGGAGTAGAAGCTGGAAGAGGGAGATGTAAGTATGCCACAATGGCTCCGGGGGAGGAAAAAAGCAGAGGAAAAAAGACTAAAAAGAGGAAAAAAGATAAAGATAAAGGACCGGTTTAGCTCAGGCTGGTAAGGCCTGTTATTAAGAACACAAAGCCTGCAATTACTGCAGGTTCGAGCCCGGCCCAAGGTTGACTCAGCCTTCCACCCTTTATAAGGTAGGTAAAATGAGGACCCAGATTGTTGGGGGGGCAATAAGTTGACTTTGTAAAAATATACAAATAGAATGAGACTATTGCCTTATACACTGTAAGCCGCCCTGAGTCTTCGGAGAAGGGTGGGATATAAATGTAAACAAAACAAAAAAAAAAAATCTTGTCCCTCAACAAAAGTCTAACCCACTGAATATGCTCGCCAATAGAAGTCTCCTAAAAAAAAAAAAAAACCAATGAATTATGGCTCAAAGCTGCTTTGGAGTACAGAACCCTAAACGGCTCCACAAAAACGCCCCCCTTTCGAATGACTCTAAACCTCAGTGTTGTGTTTTGTTGTTGTTAAGAAAGCCGAAGAAGCTCATCTGATCCAAAACCCATCGATCACTTCTTTAGAAATTCATCGGACGCTTTTCCCAAGCGGGCTTCATTCCGGAAAGATCCTTGCCGCCAGCCGCTGCTCTATAACTGCTTAGAGCAGGGGTAGTATTCACTTACTTTCCCTACCGGTTCGCAAATGTGAGTGCCCATCCACACATGTACCCGGCCTTGTGCGCATGAGCTTTGCTGGTGCATGTGCCTTCTGCGTGGGCGCCCGGCCTCAAAAACGTGCCTAAATAGGATGGGGATAGAGCTGGGGAAGGTGGGTGAGCCACCTGCGATTTCCGCTACCGGTTCAGGCGAACTGGTCCGAACCGGCTGAATCGCACCTCCGGCTCAGAGGCCAATTGTTAACTCCGCAGCTGTGCACATTACAAGGCCGACCCCCTTGGCTTTGACCCCGATTCAACTTGCACTGGGATGGGCGCTTTAGAGACAGTCTCGCCACATTGCCAGGTGTTTTGGCAACCCTGTAGTTCGGATGCTGCCCTCGAGCGCCACTCGGCGGTTGCAACACAGGGCGGTGGAAATGACTGTGAAGTCAGACAGTGCCCTGCAAAAGAATGGAGCTTTTAGCCGCATTCTGTAACCCACCCCCCCCAAAAACCCCAAAAAACACCCTTTTGCCAAGCCAGGAGGACACAGGGGAGCCTCGTGAAATCTAAGACGTTGGCCTCCATTGTGTGCCTCCGAGTGAAGCAAAATTGGTTAGAGAACGCACTTAGGAGCTGGGCTATTGGGAGCTCATTAATTTCACCCACAAAGCCATAAATCCATCCAGCTTCTGGATTTCCAGCCAGAGGCTTGGGCCCAGTTATGCTGGCCTTCGTGGATTTTCACCCTCCCGCTCCAAATTTGGAACCTACGATATATGAATTTAGATTGGTTTTCTCCTCTCCTTCCCCTCTCGTTTTACGATTTCCTCGCTTTTAAAAAGTACAAGCCCTGCTTCGGTGAGCCCCTAAAATGGATTTCCCCTCCCCACACCCAGAAATAATTCGTTAGTTTTTTTTTCTTCGGAAGTAATCAGATAATTCTTGTCCAGAACTAATCAGATAATTAGATCCAGCTTAGTACATAATCCTTTGGCACCAGGCTATTATGGTTGTTATACCATATATCAGGGATGGCTAACCTTTTCCGGACCAAGTGCCCAAAGTGCGCCCGCACCCCCAAAATGCAATGTGTGTGTGGCCCCCCGCATGCGCCCCCACCCCTCGTGTGCACGCACGCGGCCTCACATGCCATGTTCCCGCGTGTCCCCCCCTCCGCACACGGCCCGCCCCTGCACATACAAGTGTTCCCCACATGCGTTTTGCCCCCTGGACATACATACATGCCCCCCCGCACGCGCTCCCCACCATGCCTGCAAGGCAGAGACCCAACAACCAGCTGGCTAGAGTTGAACTGGAGTGGCGGCTCAGATGCCCACAGAAAGGGCACTGTGTGCCATCTGTGGCATGCGTGCCATAGATTCGCCATCACGGCCATATATATTAAAAATCTGAAACAGGCTTCCAATAGCACACAATACAACAAACTTGTATTGGTGGGCTCAAATTTTGAGCTGAGTCTTAATCCTGATTTACAAGCCACCATGGCTGGATTCACACAACACAGAATGTAGGCTCCAAGCAAGCCACACGATGGCCGGTTGTAGCAACTAAACCCAGCTAACATCTCTTCCAAACTCAGTCAATGAGGGGTCAGTGCGGAGCTAACCAAGGTTCTGAACTGGATTTTGCCTCTCTTGACCTGCCAGATCCTGAAAAGGAAACTCAAATCCTTTGGCCACCTAACGAGAAGGAAGGACTCCCTGGGGAAGAGCCGAATGCTGGGAACGATGGAGGGCAAAAGAAGAAGGGGGCGGCAGAGAAGGAGGTGGCTGGATGGAGTCACTGAAGCAGTTGGCGTGAGCTTCAATGGACTCCAGAGGATGGTAGAAGACAGGAAGGCCTGGAGGAACGTGGTCCATGGGGTCGTGATGGATCGGACATGACTTTGCAACCAACAACAAAGACCTGCATTGAAGGGATTTTCTCCCATTTAGCTCTACTGGTACTTTGAGGAATCTTTGAGTACCATATTTGATTTCTCTTGTGGCTAAATAGAGAACAGCAGCAAGGACAAATGGTGGCAGGTTGTTTTTGGTAGGGGACAATTAACCTCTAACTCCTAAATCTTTCCCCAATTTGGTGGCTTCCAGATGTGACGAGATTATATCTTCCAAATTTTCAGCCGGCACTGGGCACACAGGCTAAATTGCATCTGGTTATAGAATGCTGGTTTGACATTATATTCCAAATGGATTACTTTTTCTCCAACAAGTGTCTTTTTCTTTGCTTTCTCATAGCAGTCTTCCCTTCTTCCACACCTGCTGATCCTTTCGGCCCACTTCCTGATCTGACCTTCCTCTTGTTTTGGTTGACTGTTTTGATTGTTAGCTTCTGCTAAATTGGGATGATGCTGGATTGAAGTGATTTGAGTTGGGTGAGAATCAAGAGCGAGATGGAAGGACCTTCAGGGTTTCAAAATATTCATATTCTAGGTTGAAATCTAAGGTTTCCCTCCTTAAGTAAAGGTAAAAGGTTCCCCTCGTTCCCGACTCTAGGGGGCGGTACTCATCTCCATTTCAAAGCCGAAGAGCCAGCGCTGTCCAAAGACGTCTTCGTGGTCATGTGGCTGGCATGACTCAATGCCAAAGGCGCACGGAACGCTATTCCCTTCCCACTAAAGGTGGTCCCTATTTTTTTACTTGCATTTTTACGTGCTTTCGAACTGCTAGGTTGGCAGAAGCTGGGACAAGTCACGGGAGCTCACCCCGTTACGCGGCACAAGGGATTCGAACTGCTGAACTGCCAACCTTTCGATCGACAAGCTCAGGGTCTCAGCCACTGAGCTACCGTGTCCCTCCTTAGTTATTTCCTGGCTTCAAAGTTTGTTTCAACCAGTCCTGTTAATATGCTTGAGGGCTGGATTTTTGTCTTGAATTTCCTGCTTTATGATATCAGTGGCCACCGATACAAGTTTCCTGGAGAATCTACTGCAGGTCAATTCCAAGCACCTTGTTTTGGTTGTGAGGATGTAGCCTTCCGCTTACAACTGAGTCATTCCTGGGGACCCTGTGTTCTGACATGTCACTGGAAGGAAGGAATGCCTTTTTAAAAAAAAAAAAACCCACAGTTTTTTGGGAGGAACAAGAAATAAGCCCATGTATGTGTGTGTAAGTAGAGTGTAAGCAAGAACACACCAAATGCCTCAAAGCTATAGTGTGTCATAAATGTTATGTTGGGAGGCAAAGACAGATCCTTTTAACAGCATGTCAGCAGTGTTGCTAATTTAGAAGGCAAATAATTCACTCAAGGCCTATTCCTCCTCTCCCCCCCCCCCAATATCTTTCTGTCTTTCCTCTCCTCCTCCCTCACCTCCTGGTTCTCCTTCCAGGCAGATTAAAAATTCTGTTTGGAACTTCAAAAAAAAAGGGGGACAGAAAAATAAATGCACCCGAGTCCCAAATGGAAATTTAAGCCTTATGTTGGCCTGTGTTCACTTAAGTACAGGTAGTCCTCGACTTACGACAACATTTGAGCCCGAGAATTCTGTTGCTAAGCGAGACAATTGTTAAGTGAGCTTCACACCCCCCCTATTTTACGACCTTTCTTCTCACAGTTGCTAAGTGAATCACTGAAGTTGTTCAGTGAATCTGGCTTCCCCATTGGTTTGTGTGTCGGAAGGACACAAAAAGAGGTGATCACAGGACTCCAGGCCACTGCAACTGTCGTAAATATGAATCAGCAATCACCGTCTTCGCGCATAACAAACATAACCAAGATCCGTCAGTGTTGGGCTTGAGCCCTTGTGGCATCGTATTGCAGAAGGACTCCCTGCAAAGGAAGTCACCGGAGATCGAAAGCAAACAAAGATGCAGTTATAAGATTGTGTTGAAAAATGATAATACCAGCTGAGCGGTTGCTCAACTTTTCCTGTAGGGCTGGTTCATCTCAGTTCACCCTTCCCAAAACCATCCTGCCTTGCCAGGAGAATACTTTACTTGCAGTGATAGAGACCACGTTTGTCTCTTTCTGATCACGTCAGAAAGAGAGTCGCATCCAAGAAACAGACACAGATAGATACAAAGATTTAAGAGAGGAATTTGGGAGACAGGTCAAAAAAAAAAAAAAAAAAGCATAGCAATTAAAATATCGAAGCGGGCAAGAGGCGATGGATAGATGATTTTCTTTTTTATTGTTGTTTTGATTTGATTTTCCTTCTTCCTCTCTTTCTTTTAAAGCATAGCAATTGAAGTATTGAAGCGGGCAAGTGATGATGGATAGATGATTTCTTGTTTTTGTTGTTCTGAGTTGTTTTTCCTTTTCTCTCTCTTTTCCTTTTTTTTTTTTTAGATAGGTGACATGATTAGAAATTAGATAGGAAAAGAAAAAAAAAGTCTCTTAGTGAAAGGTGAAATGGTTAAAAGCTAGAATAAGTGACAGAAATAAGAGAAGGGGGAATATTAGTGTATACATTTTTATATCATAAAATGAAAGTAATAACAAGTGAAAACGTGGGATAATTGAACAATGATACTGTAACCTAATATAAATGTGTATTATGATTAGAAATACATATGCTGATTGAATGTAATAATTATGAAGTGCCTGATTAGTTTTATTTGTATTAGAATGTGTGACACCCAGGTGCCACACTGTTCCTGCATTGATTTGATACTTTTATAAAAAACATTAAAAAAAACTTTTAAAAAGAGAAAAAAAGAGAGTCAGGCCTGGCAGCTTGTTGTTTTCCCATGGCATAAATTGTAGAAGAGACATCTCTTCCAGTGGTGAAATTCAGCCGGATCTATCCGGGTCGCGCAATCCGGTAGGGCTGCTGGTGAGAGGCTCCGTTCACCCACCCGGAACAAATTCCAATTTAGCCAAATAAAAATGCCTGGGAGAGCCACTGCAAGCATCTGGCTTAAAGGATCCCAGAAATCCAGAGTGTTTCCTTGATGGTAAAGATCACAACTCCGATTTCTGCAACACCCAGCTGCACAAATGTGTGAGTTGCATGCCCTTAAATTAGCAGCTCCTCGGGTCTTCAAAGGGATACATGGTTTTATCTTGGATCAGTACTTCTAACTCACTCCCTGCAAGCTATTAATAAGACGGGGAAAGGGTTTTGCAGGAAGGGTTAAACTCCCTGCCACTCAGAAGAAGTTTATATACCCGCTGGTTTTCATCTCTTTTTTTTCCCTCTGCTGAGGGAAGGCAGAAAGCCACCGCTAATCCAACATAAATACCCATGGAGTCAGTCTGGAACGTGGCATCAAAATCATTTACAAAAAAAAACCCCTGAAATCTGAAGAGGGCTTTAAAAAACGACGTAACCTGTCGAAAACTTTGCCAGGGAAAACACGAGAGGGGAGCCACGGAGCCTTCCGAGTACGAAATGGGTTGGTGGCATTAGCAAACCGATGAAGGGGAGAGGGGCAGGCATGCGATGGAAAGGGCATGGGGCAATTTTGGGGCAAGGCTTCCTCTTTGAGACTGAAAACAGAATGCCTCAATTTTCTGCAGAACTTTTTAGAATAGAATAGGATAGAATAGAATAGAAGAGAAGAGAAGAGAAGAGAAGAGAAGAGAAGAGAAGAGAATAGAAGAGTTGGAAGGGACCTTGGAGGTCTTCTAGTCCAACCCCCTGCTCAGGCAGGAAACCCTACACCACTTCAGACAAATGGTTATCCAACATCTTCTTAAAAACTTCCAGTGTTGGAGCATTCACAACTTCTGGAGGAGAGTTGTTCCATGATTAATTGTATGGTCAGGAATTTCTCCTTAGTTCTAAGTTGCTTCTCTCCTTGATCAATTTCCACCCATCGCTTCTTGTTCTGCCCTCAGGTGCTTTGGAGAATAGCTTGACTCCCTCTTCTTTGGGGCAGCCCCTCAAATATTGGAAGACTGCTATCAAGTCTCCCCTAGTCCTTCTTTTCATCAAACTAGACATACCCAATTGCTGCAACTGTTCTTCATATGTTTTAGCCTCCAGTCCCCTAATCCTCTTGGTTGCTCTTCTCTGCACTCTTTCCAGAGTCTCAACGTCTTTTTTACATCGTGGCGACCAAAACTGGATGCCGGATTCCAAGTGTGACCTTACCAAGGCCTTACAAAGTGGTCTTAACACTTCACGTGATCTTGATTCTATCCCTGTTTATGCAGCCTAGGACTGTGTTGGCTTTTTTGGCAGCTGGTGCACACTTCTACCGAAGTGGCTTGCTTGTCCAGCAAGTTCTGATCTGAAGGCGAGGAACATACTGTAAGATGGTAAAGAGATCCCTGCCATGCCGGGCAGTTCACTTGCCCAAAGAACTGCACATTCCTCACACTGATCCTGGTTTGTAGCTTGGTTCTCTTTCATCTGCTACAATCCACCTGTGGCTTGATTGTAGTGCAAGCCTTCTCGAGGCCAAATATCTCCCATCCTTTGTAAATAAAAATAACCCTTCGTCTGGATCACGGATGAGCAATTGGAGATGTCGCGCTTGGCTACGCTTCCTGGAATCTATAACCATTAGCCCCACTGGTTTCCTGCTGATCATTGCCAGCCTGCGAAAATGGGAGCACCATGGATTACACAACCCCAAACTGCACCGACCGCCATAGACTTCCAGCCTTTTAGGTTTGCATTCTCCCATAGGATCATTCTCACATGCTCCATCAATTACATAAACAGGCTCCAGGTCCTGCTTTCTTGCAGGTCAGTTGGCAACAAAGCAACTTTGGTTTTCCCCACCAATATTTGTGGAGGACGTTTAACAAGAAACAACAGCAGGTAGTTTCCTGTATATCATGGCCCATCCCTCACTTTCAAGCTATGCTCGTTTTTCAGTTAGAATCCCCCTTCCAATCCCTATTCTCTGCCTCTCCGATATATCTTTTCAATATTTTTTCTGTTATCGTTAAGCTGAGTTGATGGGAGGAGAGTGACAGTCTCATCTTTAACTAACAGGAGGAAGGGACCTTGGAGGTCTTCTAGTCCAACCCCCTGCTCAACTCCCTATACCATTCCAGACAAATGGCTGTCCACTCCCTTCTTAAATACCTCCAGTGATGAAGCGCTCACAATTTGTGGAGGCAAGTTGTTCCATAGATTAATTGTTCTGTCAGGAAATTTCTCCTCAGTTCTAAGTTGCTTCTCTCCTT
Source organism: Ahaetulla prasina (assembly GCF_028640845.1). Lineage (NCBI taxonomy): Eukaryota > Metazoa > Chordata > Lepidosauria > Squamata > Colubridae > Ahaetulla > Ahaetulla prasina. Next base: position 5,025,856 of record NC_080556.1, on the reverse strand, counting down.
GATTAGTTTCCATCTGTTGCTTCTTATCCTGCTTTGGAGAATAGGCTGACCACCTCTTCTTTGTGGCAGCCCCCTTAGGGTCTAGGACTTTTCGTCTCCTACCCTGCCTCCTTCTCCGCCAGCATTCCTCCTCCGGCGCTTGGCGGCGAAAAACCAAGGATGAACCCTCCTTCTGTGAATCAGCCCCACCGAAGTGCATGGGATGGAGGGGTCGTGGCCCATTACCCAGGTTGAATGAGTGGAGGCATGTCTTCCGAGGAGAAAAGTCAGAGGAGAATCGCCAGAGGAGGAACGCTGGCGGAGAAGGAGGCGCGGCCAAGGGTAGGAGACGAAAAGTCCCATTCCGGCCCCTTAGATATTGGAACACTGCTACCGTGTCAGTTCAAATGATGGAAGAGCTGCATACAAGAAGCAGCATAGGGTGGACACCCTTTGAATCTCAAAAGTGATCTCTAGGGTTCAGAAGCGACATGGAAAGCTAGCCAGGATCCTGTCTCCTAAGCAGAGCTTCCAGCTTCCCTTAAAGCTGCACAATGCTATTCCTTGCAATCTTTGATCCTTACGTTAAAGTCAACATGTACTTTGCCAGCCAGCTTGTATCATGCCAGACCACTTGGCAACCAATCCGGTGTGCTGTGATCTGTTTACAACTTTCTAGACTCACCCTGGCTGGGAGAGAGGGGAAGGCAGAGACTACACAGTGTATACAATGCGGCTAAATATACAGATTTATTTATGTATCTTATTAAAACATAAGACAGTGAAGAAAAGCCAAGACATTTTGCTATAATGGTTGCACTTGCTTCGAAATGTTTTTTTTTCCCTCTCTCCAATTTTTTGACATCTTATTCAGTCTCGAAATCATAAAATAAAATAAAAAGTGTCACCCAGCCAGCAGGAAAAGGTCAATTTTTTAAAATAATCTAGGGCGGGATTAAACATAGGAAAAGAATTGGGACTGCTGCTTCAATGGCAGTCTTCTGTCCCATTTATCTTTATGGCAATTCTTTCTACAATTTTGTCTGCATCCTGACATCGTTGTGTGTTTCTCAAGATGTCCAGCCCCAAAGAAAAGGAAAAAGGAACCTATACCAAGCTCCCTAACTCAGATTGGAGGGTTGAAGAACTTCCCATAGTTACCCCCGGCATATAATTTCTCCCAGAAACTAGCCATACTATCAAATGGGTTCCAAATCGGGCAATTATTCACACCTGCAAAAGGAGAGTTCCAGGAGTGAAATGCTACCGGTTCGCTCCAGTTCGGGTAAACCGGTAGTGATAAAAACTACCAGTTTGCCCGAACTGGTAGTAAAAAAAATGCTTTAAAAAAGAAACAAAAAAGGTTCCGACGATCGCGCGGCACAGCTGATTGACAATTTTAAAGCATTTTTTTTTTACTACCTATTCGCCCGAACCGGTAGTAAAAAATGCTTTAAAAAAGTTTTTTAAAAAGGGTTCCAACCATTGTATGGCACAGTTGATTGACAATCAGCTGCACTGCACGATCGTCGGAACCTTTTTAAAAAAAATTTAAAGCATTTTTTACTACCGGTTCGGGCGAATAGGTAATAAAAAATGCTTTAAAAAGTAAAAAAAAAAAGTTGGCCACGCCCATCCAGTCACATGACCTCACCACACCATGCCCACCAAGCCACACCCACAGAACCGGTAGCAAAAAAAATTTGCATTCACACTGGGGAGTTCCTCTAGATCTGGGACTTTCTGAAGTTTTAGAAAGAGAGAAACCAGCCCTGCCACAATTCTTCGGCTGCCAGTGCGAATTCCCTCACTGCCAATGTTCAGCTCTTCAGCATGAGCAGAGGTCAACCCCACCATTTCACCTTTGACCTGCTGTTGGGGGTCACAGGTGGACACAACAAGGCAAAGTCACAAGCTGCGAGGGATAAATGAAGGTGTCGCGGACAGGAAAGGGGGCAGCCCCTTATTTCACCCGGTGTTTTGTTTTTGCTCTGGGAAATCCCACGAAAGTCCAAATGGGGTCGCTTCCACCATCTTCAGCACCATCCCGAGTCGGATCGTTGTAACTTTCCAACAATCCAAGGTTGTATACTTGATTTCAGCCATCTTCAAAGATATGGCACTGGATTATTCTCCACTCCTGCCGTTCTCGTGTACATATTTGTGTGCTCGTCTCTTGATGTATGTGTGCGAGGCCGAGCATCATGTTTATCCTTCCCCTTCGCTTGCAATGATCTCAACAAAGCCAGCAGGTCTGTCTCAGCAGAAGTTAGCTCAGTTCAGGTTGAAGCTTCGCTTTGATCTGGTTGCTTTGCACGACCTTCCGACACTAAGGACTGGGATCTTAGGGTCAAGCATGAAGAGTTTAAACAATATACACTTCTTTTCCATTCTAATAGCAATTAAGGAGGACCGTTTAAAAGCACAGGCCCACCCTGGTAGCAAGGCATGGTAGGAAAAAACTTTGAAAAACCACCGGTACCAGTTTCTTGAAATTGAGCTTGGAAGCAGATATCAAGAGAGTGACGCAAATGACATACGAGAAGAGAGAAACTTAAACGATGCCAGCGTGGATATGTCCTTTTCAATTAACACGGCCTTGTCTCCTAGCCCTAACTCAAAATCCAAATTTTCAGGTTAGATTTGAATAGAATAGAACAGAATAGAATTTTTTATTGGCAAAGTGTGATTGGACACACAAGGAATTTGTCTTAGTGCATTTGGTCAGTATAATTATTTCAATCTTTATATCCCAGGGGAGAAACGTAGTAGGATGCTGCATTTTCCCGAGCCACTTGAATTGCTCTCCAGAATTTCAGGGAGGAAGCAATGGTGAAATCCTCCAAGGTTTGCCACCGGTTCGCTGTGCGTGGTGCACACCAAACACACGCTGCACGTGCGCACGCGCAGTGAACACTAAATGCTCAGGAAAAGGAGGCTTAAAAAGGTAAATAGAACAGCAAGCAGGGGGGGGAACAGCTGTGCCATGCAATTTAGATATAATAATATAAGTATATTAATATAAATCGTGCGGCACAGCTGATCGTCAGAAATACTGGTTCATCCGAACCGGTAGCATTTTTTTTTACTACCAGTTCTCCCGAACCGGTGCGAACCGGTAGCATTTCACCCCTGGTAGGAAGCCCTGCTAGCCCTTTCCAGGGTCCTGAGAATTAAAACTGGGTTTTTCTGCAACCGAAGTGCACACATTTCCTTTCCAGGGCATTTATGGAGGGCCCTGCAGAGCGTTACCCCTTTATAAATTACTCGAGGACAAATTAGCCACTCCTCATGAAATGACTTAACAGAAGAATTTTCCACCCAGGCATAAATCGGCTGTAGGTTGCAAGCACTTTTTAAATATTAAGGTAAATCTAAAAGGATCCCAAATCTTCAAACTAATGAGAAGAGGACCTTTAAAAAAAATGTCCTGCTTTGAATTGGGACAGAGAAAGAACACAAGACGGAGAACGTAAGAAACGTTAGTTGCGTGTTAGTCCATCAACTTGTCCTCGTGACCTGACGGCAGCTTTCCAAGAGACGAGGCAGATCTTTTCTGACCCCACCGATCTGGGAGATAACCAATCTATAAAGACCAAATCTGTTTTGAGCTGCGTCAGTTCCCCCAAACCATGACTTGTGGCCATCCAACACTAGGATCGTTTGCCATTGTCTCCTTCCAAGATTCTTTTTTGACAACCAGATTCCTAGAGTTCTCCCACACCGGGTCGGCAGGATTTAGCATTCGAGTCCAGACAAGTCCTACGGTTTCTCCGATGTACTTTGTCTTCGTCTGTAGACAGGGGGGATGAATACAGATGAACCCTCGTTCAGTTTGAACCCTGGGCATTTCCTTGAGACCAAAATAATACTAAAAGCACAGGGCGCTTTATTTTCTAGTGTTTTGACTTCCTGAATATATGCGGAAAACACTGGTTCTACCAATAAACTCTGATGCCCAACGTATTCTCAGCCCTCCTCAGCCTTGTTGGAATCAGAGATTTCCTTGGATTTCAGAGCGGAGGTGGGAAATCTGAATCTGCCAATGGAAGGAAACTATATCTGGACTTTGGGTTCCGCGTTTGAAAACTATCCTCTTTCTTTCTCTTGAGATTGTTGCTAGGCTTCCTTGGACAAACCAACACAAAAAAAAAGACATTTGCTTCATTTGGCGGCAAGAACGCTAATGGCGGAGAGAAGGTGGGTCCTTTGGTCAGGCAGGGTTCAGAGTTCAAGCTTGTCCATCAGATGGCCAGATGCGTTTTCTCCCCTCCTCCTCCATTCTCCGTGGCAGATTGTCTTGGGAGTTAGACTCCCACGAACATGCCCATGAAGTCAGATCCATTCTGAATGGTAACGGGGGCCCCGGCGCTGTTGTCCACAAAGATTGAGGTGTATTGACCAGCCTGTGAATATGGGAGAAAGGAAGAGGGAAAATGAATGCGACATTACATGGATGCCGAACCTCTGTTGGCTTCATCAACAAACCACGATAGCAGAATTGGAAGGGACCTTGGAGGTCTTCTAGTCCAATCCTCTGCTCAAGCAGAAAACCCTGTACAGGTAAATTCTCAACTTACACAGTTCATTTAGTGCAGGGGTCTCCAACAGCTTTGCTGGCTGAGGAATTCTGGGAGTTGAAATCCACAAGTCTTAAAGTTGCCAAGGTTGGAGACCTCCGATTTAGTGAATGCTCAAAGTTAACAAAGTTGCTGAGAAAAGTGCCTTAATGACCATTTTTCACACTTAAGACCCTGGCAGCATTCCCATGGTCATGTCATCAAAATTTGAACATTTGGCAACTGGTTTATATTTATGATGGTTAATCAGAATAGAGCTGGAAGGGACCTTGGAGGTCTTCTAGTCGAACCCGCTGCTCAAGGAGGAGACCCCTATCCTTATATGGGTTGCAGTGGCCCGTGATCATGTGATCGTCTTTTCCCACCTTCTGAAAAGCAAAGTTAATAGGGAAGCCAGATTTGATTCACTTAACAACTGCAGTGATTCACTTAACAAATGTGGCAACAAAAGTATAAAATGGGGCCAAACTCTCTTAAAAACTGGCTCACTTTAAGCAACAGGAATTTTGGACTTGGCTGCGGTTGTACGTCGAGGACTACCTTGTACCGTTTCAGACAAAGGGTTGTCCAATCCAATCAAACTTTCTGTAGTGCTCAGAGCTAGGGCTTGGTGATGGCAGTAGGCAGGGATGACTTCTGCAAAAGAGGGCAGATCATCCATGGGTACCAACATGAGTAAAATCTTGAGGGAGATGCAAGCGATTTGAAACTATAATGAGCAGAGCTAGGCTATCAAATGGGTGAAATCCAGAAGTCCTTTGATCTCAAATGGATTCCCAGAACAATTAGGGGACTGGAGGCTAAAACATATGAAGAATGGTTGCAGAAACTGGGTACGTCTAGTTTAATGATGAGAAGGACTAGGGGAGACATGATAGCAGTGGTCCAATATTGGAGGGATTGCCACAAAGAAGAGGGAGTCAAGCTATTCTCCAAAGCACCTGAGGGCAGGATAAGAAGCAACGGGTGGAAACCAACCAAGGAGAGAAGCAACTTAGAACTAAGGAGAAATTTCCTGATAGTGAGAACAATTAATCAGTGGAACAGAAGTTGTGAATGCTCCAACACTGGAAGTTTTTAAGAAGATGTTGGATAACCATTTGTCTGAAGTCGCTGCCTAAGCAGGGGGTTGGACTAGAAGACCACCAAGGTCCCTTCCAACTCTGTTATTCTATTCTAACTAGCTGAATCCTAATGACATCTCACTCAGTTGGTCACAAAAGATCTCTGACATTAACCATCTACCTGGGGTCCCTCTGAGACCCAGCCTTTAGTTAGTGCAAATTCCTAGAGCCCCCTGGTTGGAACTGGACTCACTGGACAGGACAACTGGACACATCTGGAGAGAGTGTGCGGCTGGCAGCATTTGGACACAGAAAAGAGATGGTGGGCAAAATTCTTGGAACTCAGAATTCATCTGAACCATCCGTTGCATAATCCTTACCTGGAGTTGGAGCAATCCATGGACGTAAACCGTAAAAACTTTACTGTTGCTTTCCAGCCCAGCGATCACCTCCAAAGATCTAGGCAGGTGCAAAAAGAAGGAGACAGTCATTAGCTGGACAGGATGTAACTACTGAGATCAAGTAGGAAGGAAGGTCATAGATTTGACAAGCCTGGCCATATTTTCACAGATTAAAAAAGTCTGGTAAACTGGCAGTACTTATTGGAGCTCTACAAACCCTGCCTGAGCCCTTATTCACTCCTCCCCTTCACACTACAAATTCTTTAGATGAAACTAAACCTAGTTTGGGGGAGGGGAAATGGAGCCTCTTCCAAACCGGCCAGAAGTTTATAATGCACACTCCGGTGAGCACATTGGGACTGATTTCTGAGCAGAGATATATAAACCTGGCAATATCAGGAGTAGGATTCAGTCGGTTCAGACCGGTTCGGGAGAACCGGACGCTAATCTTAATCTGGTTCGCTGAACCGGTTGTTGCAAGGACTGGCTGGCCCCGGCCACCCTGCCCCGTTCCTCTCAGAAGTCTCCACACGGCCCATTTTGGATGTGAGGTAAGCGCAGGGCCTGCCTGAAAGCTCTGGGAGGACAAAAAGCAGGCCTCCCAGAAGTTCCGAACGTCCAGAAACAGGCCCATTTCTGGCCTCTGGAGGGCCTCCGGAGCCTGGGGGAGGCAGTTTTTGCCCTCCTGGAGGCTCGAGATAAGCCTCCGGAGCCTGGGGAGGTTTGTGGTGTATTCATGCCTATATGGGTCATGGAGCCAAAAGAGGCCCAATGATAGCTCAGGCTGTTAGAAGCCTGTTATTAGAACACAGCAGCCTGCAATTACTGCAGGTTCAAGCCCGGCCCGAGGTTGACTCAGTCTTCCATCCTTTATAAGGTAGGTAAAATGAGGACCCAGATTGTTGGGGGGGCAATAAGTTGACTTTATAAATATACAAATAGAATGAGACTATTGCCTTATACACTGTAAGCCGCCCTGAGTCTCCGGAGAAGGGCGGGATATAAATGTAAATAATAATAAAAAAAAAATCTGCTACCGAGATTGGAAAAAAAGGATTGGAGGGAAGGAATAAACGGGAATGATGGGCTAAGAGGAAGAGGACACTTATCAAAATAGAAAAGTATATAAAGGAACAGCTCACAGCACCTGGGAAAGACAGTTCCTGCAGAAAGAATAGGCAGGAGGAACCGTATTAAAATGCCGAAGATAGATCTCCAGTGACCCAGGAGAAAACAAACCCACAATTCCAACAACTCGATGTACTCACGTATATCGGTGGCAGAGGGATTCAATGCAGATCAAGACTCGGATATTGTCTCTTGCTCGAAGCTGCAGTTTACTTTTCAGCTCACTGTGGTCTTGGAGAGAAAGGAAGAAAGGAAAAGAAAGAGAAAGAAAGAAAGAAAGAAAGAAAGAAAGAAAGAAAGAAAGATCATTTCTCTTTTAAGCATTCAAGAGCGTACAGTGCAAAAGGAATGGATGTTCCAGCATTGGCCCTCCAATCAGTTTTTACATCCTAACCACGATTCCTGGGCCTGGTTGAAAGAAATGTTACTTCACCATTTGGTGAAGGGTGATTATCATTATTCTCTCCCCGCCACCTTCAGAAATTATAAATTATAATTATGGTTGGGAGCAGAAATCAAGACCTTGGAGGTCCTCTAATCCAACCCCCTGCTCAGGCAGGACTACCCCACGCTGTGCCACGCGATTTAGCTTTGTTAGACTGTGCGGCACAGCTGATTGCCGGAAATACCGGTTTGGAGGAACCAGTAGCTTTTTTAAACTACCGGGTCGACTGAATCGGTAGCGGGTTTTTTTTAATCACTACTGGTTTACCCGAATCGGAGCGAACCGGTAGGATTTCACCCCTGGAATATAGGTAACAGGGATATGAATGAGAAAGGGTAAACTGCCCAAGAGGGTAAAACAGGCTTGGCTAAAGCAATTTGGATGCTTGGAGCTGTCCAAGGTCCTGTAGATTCAGCACCACAAAGCATTATGTAACTAAGCTAATGCATGAATGCTGTGTCCTTGGCCATCTCTGGCATCAATTAGGTGCCGTTGCTTTGACTTCCTCACACAAATAGCACACACGGTGACTCTCACACACTTTCCTCACTGTTCTCCCAAAAACAGTGGACAAATTTAGCCACTCTTCCTTTTCTTGTCCACGAAACGTTTCTTGATGCGACACAGTAAAGATAGAAGTTAAGTAAAGGTAAAGGTTCCCCTCGCACATATGTGCTACTTGTTCCTGACTCTAGGGGGTGATAGTCATCTCTGTTTCAAAGCCGAAGAGCCAGCGCTGTCCGAAAGACATCTCCATGGTCGTGTGGCTAGCATGACTCAACGCCAAAGGCGCACGAAGCGCTGTTCCCTTCCCACCAAAGGTGGTCCCTATTTTTTCTACTTGCATTTTTTACCTGCTTTCGAACTGCTAGGTTGGCAGAAGCTGGGACAAGTCACGGGAGCTCACCCCGTTACGCGGCACTAGGGATTCGAACTGCTGAACTGCTGAACTTTCAACCGACAAGCTCAGCGTCTTAGCCCCTGAGCCACCTTACTGGAAGTAAAAGTTACTGGTAGTTAAAACCTAAGCTTTAAATGTATTAGGATCTGTAGCTAGCAGGGATTTTTTATGCTTGCAGTTATCAGTAGCAAATAACAGCGCAGTATAAAATCAACCGGAAGAGTTTTGAATATACGTTTGAGTGCAAAATGTGTATCGAACTCTTCCATTGATTTTATTCTGTCCATTCTTTGAGCAAAACTCATCTCGTGTTTTCTGGCCATTGATATTTGGTGGGATAGGTTTGGGGTGGGGATAAGGGTAATGTTCATTCTCTTAAACCAGAAAATTGCCCATGGAAAGGGGGGGAAAATTACGTTTTTGAACCCAAACCATGAATAAATTCTATCACTTACCTACATGGACGTTGGCCGAAAACTGATAAATCCCAGATACCGAAGCGGTAAACCTCCCAGTTGTTAAATTTAATCCGGATCCGCGAAGAAAAGCTCCTTTAGCTAAAGGCTGCATGAGAAAGGAGGGGAGGAAATAGAATTGAATTGAAATGTTATTCCGACCAGTTCAACCATTCTTTATTCCCATTCCATAATATGCAAGAGGTGTAATCAGCTAGGTTTAGATGCATTACGTCTGCCCTAAGGCTTTCCAATTTTCTTTTTCTCCCCAAAAATTCGCCTTTAAATTTTCTGAAAATCGTATTTCGGTACAAAAGGAACTTGTGGGGTGGGGTGGGGGGTTTAAACCAAATTTTCAGAGCATTTTGAAATTTCTTTCACATTTCCTTGAAAGTGTTTTTCTTTATTTTATTGCCGAAATCCGGAATGCTAACTGCTACTTTCTATTAGTCCAGAGGTCAGCAACCCGGGGCTCTGGAGCCGCATGCGGCTCTTTCATCCCTCTGCTGAGGCTCCCTGTTGATGGTCAGCTCACAATTGATAGGGCTTTCGGTTAGGACAGGTAGAGGAAAAAGGACGCCACACTAGGAGGAGACTCTATGGTGGGGGAACCGGACTTCCGGTCAGCAGAGGAAAAAGGATGCTGCGCTAGGAGGAGACTATGACGGGGGAACCGGACTTCTGGTCGGCTCCAGAATTGAACGGGGACTTCCAGTTAGGATCTTTGTGGCTCTTAATAATAATAATAATAATAATTTAATTTCTATACCGCCCTTCTCCCGAAAAACTCTTTGAGTGTTTAAGGTTGCTGACCCCTGTATTAAGTCTCTCCATGCTTCCTGATCTTTTAAAAAAACAGTCCACAGATATATTTCCCTCGGGAGACTGGCAGGCTACAAAATTCAGGAAAGAGGATTGTACCCTGACAGATCCCATCATGTGGTTCTCTGCCCCTCCCAGTCACTTTCATAACTGCATAAGTACTAGAACCTCGGAAATGAGAACGTCCTTCATTTATTTTTTCCCTCTGGAAAAAAATGCAGAACAATTTATGTTCGGTAAAGTTTGAATGAAAAAGACTGGAGATATTTTTTAGCAGAACTGTCGTCGTTTATTGTGCCATTCGTTCTTTTATTGTCCAATCAGGTTCGACAGAATGACAGCCTGTCAGAAATTCCCACCCAGAGTTTATACAGATTTTGGAAAACAGGTTGTGCTTCTTCTCAGCTTTCTGTTGCCTTGTTTAGGAAAGAATGATCAGCATTCCATGAAGAGGTAAGAACCTACAACTCAACTTCTGATGATAGTGCTGAGCTATTTCTTAGCAACAAAACTGAAGTAATTTGCTATTGTTTTGTTCCATGATGATTTCTTGGTGGTCTCCTATCCACAGTGCATGTCAGACTCTTGAGTTTTCTGAAGGGCTCTGAGGCTAAGACACTGAGCTTGTCGATCAAACAGTCGGCAGTTCGGCGGTTCAAACCCCTAGTGCCGCATAACGGGGTGAGCTCCCGTTCCTTGTCCCAGCTTCTGCCAACCTAGCAGTTCGAAAGCACGTAAAAAAATGCAAGTAGAAAAATAGGGACCGCCTTTGGTGGGAAGGGAACAGCATTCTGTGTTCCTTCGGTGTTGAGTCATGGCGGCCACATGACCCCGGAGACGTCTTCAGACAGCGCTGGCTCTTTGGCTTTGAAACGGAGAGGAGCACCGTCCCCTAGAGTTGGGAACGACCAGCACGTATGTGCGAGGGGAACCTTTACCTTTTATGAGTTCTCTAAAAATCGATTCGGAAGCTGCCAAATCCTTGCAGTCAAGCAATCTGGGACAACAACGTGTCAGCGAAAACAAGATTTTGTGCAACCTTAGGTGAAATTTTTTAAATTTTTTCTTTTTTTGCAGCACTTTGGAAAGATTTTTATTGTGAGTTACAAAAGGGTCCGTACCTTTTTAGCCTGTCTTTGGGCCCTCTCAGCGAAGGCAGAGAGGATTTTTATCTCAGCAATTTGAACATCCTAATGTTCGGAGGTCTGCAGGTTCAACTCCACCAACATTTCAAATTTAAGAAGGATAAAGGAAAGGCAAGGGGGGTGGGGTGGGGAGAAATCCCCAAAACTTTTGGGGAAAAAAAAAATACAGCAGAGCCGAATAGACAAATACTTAAAAGACCTGTTGTTTTTAAGTCCTTAAAACATCTGTGGGATTTCCAAAGGAGCCAAAAAAAGTCTTTTTTTAAAAAAAAAAAATTAAAAGAAAAGATGACTGGCCCAAAAATGCTCCAGGCAATTTCACACCTCCCTCAAGCAACCTAAATTGCTTTCTTCTGCAGAGGTTAACGCTCTCAGGGTCTTTCTTCTCCTTGTTATTTAAATAAAGAGTGTCGGGGTAGTTCAGCAGGCCTAAAGCCGGCTGGTTTAGCAACTCCACGACAAGGGACTCGTTCTAGACAAGCTGCGCGCAGGGAAGATTATCGGACTTAAGTTAAAATAAATCCAGCATGGCGTGTTCATTGTTTGCCTTGGCTCATGCAATGCGGGTTTGGCTCAAATTCGGGGTGGGGGGTGGGGGTGGAGGGAAGAGAAAATGAACTTTACTGAACTTTTTTTGGGGTGGAGGAGGGAAATCTATTAATTTGGCATCTTATGACTGCCATGTCAGAATTGGGGAGGCGGTGGCAGGGAGACGTCGTTTGGATAGCATCATGAATTCACCTTGCCAAGTTAGTCTCGCGCTGCCACCTCCTCAATTCTGACATGGCAATAATGAGATTTTTTTGGGGGTTGTTTTTGTTTTACAAAAGGAAGGAAGGTTAAGATGGTAGCAGGATTAACCATCCAAGCTGGTGTTCCTCAGCATATTGTTGTGGCCCGCCAGTGGATCTGGCAGCAGATTCAGACAGTGAGTAGGTTGGGGAGGAACATGGGCCGGTCCTGGAATCTAGGGAAGGCTCCGATGAGGGCTCTGCATCGGAGGCAGAGAGGGGGCCAGGGCTGTCTGACAGCTGCCTTCGGAGTCGGACATCAGTGGGGCAGAAGAACAGCTGGAGCCTGTTCCCAGTATGTGCATGCGCAGAGTTGCCAGGAGAAGGGAACAGCTAAGGAACAAGGGTCGACTCAGGAGTAAAGCCACAGCTGGACGGTGAATGGCCCCTCCCCACAGGGAATAAAGAGGAGTGATGGGGAGGGCAGTTTGCAGGAGACAATTAGTTCGTTTGGGTGACAATCTGTTCCTGCATTCTTGCCAAGTATTGCAGCGTCTGAAAGATATCGGTGTGGCCACTCTCCAAGCCTGATAAAGGTCAGTAATTGTGAACTATCTTGAAAGACCGTGGGAGAGGAAAGACTTTGCTGGAGAGGAATTCACTGTAAATTAAATAAAAAGGGGTTTATCAGGACGAGGACTCGGCTTCACGCTGCTGGGAAAGCCTAGGTCAGAACAGATAAAGGAAACCCTCACTTTATTCTTTTGAATCATATTTCCTACCTACTGCTTGGCCCTTATATAAGGTGGCTTGCAATCAGGCTGGGGAAGATCACAGGATATTATGGCAGACTGGGGGGCGGGGGGGAGCAAACCGCTTTAGTGGGAGCAGAAAAATAGGGCTAGGTATTAAAAAGTTTGGGACTCGCCCATTTCTTTCCCTTGCATCGTGGTTCTAAACTAAACGGGGCTCGTGCAGCCAATTGTTTTGTTTCGTGGGTTGCAATCAGGGGTGGCATTCAGCGGGTTCAGACCAGTTCGGGCGAACCGGCACCAGAAATCATAAGTGGGCCCACCCACCCCCGCCCCGGCTCTATGCCGTCCTATTTAGGCACATTTTTGAGGCTCAGCACATTCGCGGAAAACGCGTGTGCAAGCAAAGAGCATGCGCGGCATGTGTGGAAGGCAGGCGCGCGCCCGAACCGGGCACATGCGTGCGCAAAGCAAGCGTGCGCGTGGAGGCGAACAGGTAGCAACGAGATGTGAAACCCACTGCTGGTTGCAATCCTTAAACACCCACCTTCCCCGTATGAAGCAAACAATCTATAATGCCCGTTTGCCAAAAGGTTACGACGGATATGTGCCGCGGCCATGAGAGGCTCCTGAGTCGAATGTATAAGTTTAGATCAGTGTTGTTTTTTTTTTTTTTCAAATTTGGCAACTCTACTTCATCTCCCAGAATTTCCCAACCATTATGGCGAATTCTGAGAGGGTTGAAGTCCACATATCTCAAAAGTTGCCAAGTTTTTGGGGGCGCGGGGGGGCGGGGAGGGAAAATACTGGTTTAGACAGCGGACGAGGATTGTCTCGTCTCGATATTCCTCCCAGTTCTTTGATTCCCCCTGCTAAGTTTTTACTCCCCTCTTCTCTGGAGATGGCAGCGCTTTCTGACAGCTCCAATTTCTTGCCTTGTTTCATTAAAACCAATTAAGCACAAAAAATAAAAAAAAATCTTAGAGACTTAATTCCCCTCAAAACCGCTGACTTGAAAACAGAAAGCAGTTTTCCCGGCACCAGTAAATTGCCGCTTGAGAAAACATTCCTGTTCTTTCACGTCTCCCTCCCACTCTCTCAACACACTCACAAAAGGGAACGAATTAATGTGGTGCGCTGGGAAGGAATGGAATTAATCGTGATACGCTAATAGGTTAAACCGCTCGCCAGTTGGGAGAATCTGCCAGGTTCCCTGACACAGCCCTTAAGCCTCAAAGATTGCAAAGTTGGTTTAATTACAGCTGGGGAAGGGGGATGCAGCCATGAGATACTCCCCGCTCCCCCCATTCCAAGTGCACATATTATCAACTTGTTGCATTTTGGAGCGTTGAATCCTTTTGGATTCAAACACTACGACACACAGAGTCACCGTCCTTTGTTTCCTTCTGGGGAATGGACAAGACAAAATTCTATTTAATTTCCACTTCCTCGCTGATTTCTCTTTAAAAACTCCCAAGCGCTAAGGAAGAAAAAAAAAACGTGAGAGACGAATCAGATCTCAGCCTGGAGCCATCCTAGGCTTCCGATTCCACTGTCCCAGAATGCTTTGCTCCCCTCTTTTTGCTCTTAATCTGATCCCAGGTTCAAACCCCAGCACCTTCTGATCTCGCGTCCAAACCAGGAGAGACAAAGATGTGTCCAGTGGTGGGATTCAAGTAATTTAACAACCGGTTCTCTGCCCTAATGATTTCTTCCAACAACCAGTTTGCCAAACTGCTCAGAAAGTTAACAACCGGTTCTCCCGAAGTGGTGCGAACTGGCTGAATCCCACTACTGGATGTGTCGGTGTTTGGAATCGGTGGTCTAGGGGAGAAGATGATGATGATGCTGGAATAAAATATTCATTGTGCCTCAATTATAGGACTGGGCGAAAATGTCCCACAAAGGTTGTATTAAGTCTCCCTTATTGAGTTCTAATGCATTTCACTTCCAAGTCAGCTAAGAGTCCTTCTCTCAGGAATGCAAAGCTGGTCGCTGTTTAGAATTCTTACCAGCTATCTTACGCTTTCTCAGAGCATTGCATACCAGCCTCAATTTTCCCATCCTCCTACACCTGGATATTTCACAACGGAGCACAATCAGAAAACAAAACAAAAACAGAACAAAAGAATTGGAAGTGACCTTGGAGGTCTTCTAATCCAACCGGTTGCTCAAGCAGGAAACTTTATATCATTCCAGACAAATGGTTGTCCTATCTCTTCTTAAAAACTTCCAGTGTTGGAGCATCCACAACTTCTGGAGGCAAGTTGTTCTCACTGTCAGGAAATTTCTCCTTAGTTCTAAGTTGCTTCTCTCCTTGATGAGTTTCCACCCGTTGCTTCTTGTCCTGCCTTCAGGTGCTTGGAGAATAGCTTGACTCCCTCTTCTTTGGGGCAGCCCCTCAAATATTGAAACACTGCTATCACTTCACCCCTAGTCCTCCTTTTCATCAGACTAGACATACCCAATTTCTGCAACTGTTCTTCATTATGTTTTAGCCTCCAGTCCCTTAATCCTCTTTGTTGCTCTTCTCTGCACTCTTTCTAATATCTCAACATCCTTTTTTTTTTTAAATCAAGGCGATCAAAGCTGCCTGCAGTATTCCAAATGTGATCTTACCAAGGCATTATAAAGTGGTGTTAAATCAGTAAGGTATGGTGGCTACAATTTATTCTATGCTAGAATCTGAAGCGTTATGGAAGATCATCTAGTCCAACTCTTTGCTCTGCATCAGGTATAAAATCTTTCCACCTTAATTTTGTTTTTTAAACATTCCGGCTGAGTTCCCGATATTCCTCTCCACGTACTTCAGACGGCTCCTTTTTGGCGACTTAAAAGATCGACATTCCCGAATTAAGATTGTCATCCCCCTCTTAAATTCGGGCAGTCCTGTGCTCTCCCTCCTTGGCAGGGAAGTTGTCCAAGTGGCTTCGAAGAAAACGTACTTTAAAGCCGCAATAATTGCACTTTGTTAAACGCAGTTCGCTGACGGAGGATCAAATGCCCGTTAAAGAGACCTGTGCAGAGATGGCTGCGGACGCGCCCACCGGTGAAAAGTGTTGAAACCTTGGTGACAATAAGCCTCGTTTTCTTTTCATCGCCACCAGCCGAAAACTCTGTCATCGGGGCCGGCTGGGCCCACAGGCAGCCGCTGCCTCGGATACATCATTGCAGGAATGCTCTCTAAACCCATCTGGCTCAGCTCCTTGCTGAAGATGGCACGGAATTGCGCTGGCTGGCAGGGCAGGCGTCTAGAGAATCTGCCAAGCCCAATTAGAAAAAGCGCAGCAGCGGCTCAATCCAGCCTTCGCCTGTACACTGATGGCTATTAAGATGTCTTCTCCACGCCAATTAGAGTGGCACCAATGTTATCCTTGGAGGGAACTTTGACCCTGCCTGGACTCCAAGAGACACTTTTCTCCCACCCTCCCTAATCTCCACTCCCCCATACATTTCTTTTTTCTTTTAAAGGCTAAGCTGCTACATGCAAAGGAACAGAGGCGCTGTCTTTCATAAGAACTCATACGGAGTGGGGTGGTGGGGAATGTAACTCCAGCACAAAAGAGAACAACTATTGGAACAAGCCAAACACATTCAATAAAGTTCCATGGCTTTCCATGGAAATCCTACCACAAGTCTCCTCTGGGCAATCTCAACTGCTGATGACCACATGGATAGGCAGTCGGCGTAGGGTTTTGGTTTTTTTGGGGGGCAGGGGTGAAATCCAGCAGGTTCTGACAGGTTCGGGAGAACCGGTAGCGGAAATTTTGAGCCGTTCGGAGAACCAGCAAATGCCACCTCTGGCTGGCCCCAGCGTGGGGTGGGAATGGGGATTTTGCAGTATCCTTCCCCTGGAGTTGGGTGGGAATGGAGATTTTGCAGTATCCTTGCCCTGGAGTTGGGTGGGAATGGAGATTTTGCAGTATCCTTTCCCTGGAATGGGGTGGGAATGGAGATTTTGCAGTATCCTTCCCCTGGAGTTGGGTGGGAATGGAGATTTTGCAGTATCCTTGCCCTGGAGTTGGGTGGGAATGGAGATTTTGCAGTATCCTTGCCCTGGAGTTGGGTAGGAATGGAGATTTTGCAGTATCCTTGCCCTGGAATGGGGTGGGAATGGAGATTTTGCAGTATCTTTCCCCTGGAGTGGGCAACGATTCGCTTAGCAATGGTGGCAAGAAAAGTCGTAAAAAGGGGGGCAAGCTCCGTTAAAAAATGTTTCCCTCAGCAACGTACATGTCGGGTTTGATGGTGGCCTTGATTCAAGGACTACCTGTACTACCAGGACTAAGAAGTCTCGCTTGGATCAAGCTCCGTTCCAGTGGCTTTGTACCCTAGTCTTAACAGCCCACTCCAAATCTATACGGTGGCGCAGTGGTTAGAGTGCAGCACTGCAGGCTACTTCTGCTGACTGCCGGCTGACTGCAATTTGGCAGTTCAAATTTCCCCATCTGAAGGTTGATTCAGCCTCCCATCCTTCCGAGTTGGGTAAAATGAGGACCCAGATTGTTGGGGGCAAAACGTTGACCCTGTAAACTGCTTAGAGAGGGCTGTAAAGCATTGAGAAGCGTTATATACATCTTAAGTACTATTGTTATCTTCCTTCCTTCCTTCCCTCCCTCCCTCCCTCCCCTTCCTTCCTTTCTTTCCTTTTCCTTCCTTCCTTCCTTCCTTCCTTCCTTCCTTCCTTCCCTCCCAGTGGTTAGAATGCAGTATTGCAGGCTAACTCTGCCCACTGCCAGCAGTTCAATCCTGACCGACTGGCTCAAGGTTGACTCAGCCTTCCATCCTTCCAAGGTGGATAAAACGAGGACCCAGATTGTTGGGGGCAATAGGGCTGACTCTGTAAACCGCTTAGAGAGGGCTGTAAAAGCACTATAAAGCAGTAGAAAAGTCTAAGTGCTATTGCTATTGGCACTGTAATCAAACCCTGTGGTGTGATGTTAAAAACATTCCCCAAGCACCTAATAAGGCTCCCTGCTTGGTCTCACCATCTGGAAGTTCTGGAGTTCCATCAACGTTTTCTTGTCCACGATGATTTGCCCCTTGAGTTTGCAGTGGAAGGCTTCCTCCACTCGCCGGTAGAAGGAGATCTCCTCCAGAGGCGGTAACATTACCGGCATCTCACTGGGATGGGATGGGAGAACTGGAGATGCCCGCCGTTCAGTAGCTTCTGTGGGGGGGGGGGAAGAAGGATTGCAGATGCGATTACCCCGAACTGATCTTTGTTTCTAAGTAAAGCCAAAGAGCCAGAAATGAACTGCTTTACCTCTTAACATGTCTTTAAATTCTTGCATTAGGATTTCATGGGTGACTTCAGCCCCAGGAAGACCAGGGGGCCCTGGAGGACCTGGGGGTCCGGGAGGTCCGGCAAGACCACGCTAGGGAGAAAAAAATAGAATAGAATAGAATAGAATAGAATAGAATAGAATAGAATAGAATAGAATAGAATAGAATTCTTTATTGGCCAAGTGTGATTGGACACACAAGGAATTTGTCTTGGTACATAGGCTCTCAGTGTACATAAAAGGAAAGATATCTTCATCAAGAATCATAAGGTACAACACTTAATGATAGTCATAGGGTACAAATAAGCAATCAGAAAACAGTATCAATATAAATCGTAAGGATACAAGCAACAAGGTTACAGCCATACAGTCATAAGTGAAAGGAGATGGGTGATGGGAACAATTAGAAGACTAATGCAGACTTAGTGAATAGTTTGACAGTGTTGAGGGAATTATTTGTTTAGCAGAGTGATGGCGTTCGGGTAAAAACTGTCCTTGTGTCTAGTTGTTCTGGTGTGCAGTGCTCTGTAGTGTCGTTTTGAGGGTAGGAGTTGAAACAGTTTATGTCCAGGATGTGAGGGATCTGTAGAAATTTTCCCAGCCCTCTTTTTGACTCGTGCAGTATACAAGTCCTCAATGGTGGAGAAAAAGAAGATGTTCAGAAACTTTCTTATGCCGAAGGATAAGTTGCCGTTTCATTAGCCGAGTTCCAAATTCATGGTTTGATTTGGACCTGGTCTCCATTCCCACCACACTCCAGGGGGAGGCTACTGTAAAATTTCCATTCCCACCCCACTCTTGGGCCAGCCAGAGGTGGTATTTGCCAGTTCTCCGAACTACTCAAAATTTCCACTACGGGTTCGCCAGAATCTGCTGGATTTCACCCCTGGTTATTGGGAAGAAAGCACCTCTGAATGTGGGGAATTTTCTCAAATGGAAACAGAAATGAGACAGATCGAAATCACGGCTGAGAAAAATGAGCAGAAAGACAGTGAGCAAAGGGACCCCGGAGTAGCACGGACAGCTCCTTGTAGAAAAGCGGCCTCAAGGATCTGCCACAAACCAAATTCACATTGGAAACGTCATTTAGGAATCAGATCAGTGCCTCCTGAGTAATGGCCGCAGGAGAGGCCGAAGAACCTTCTTCCCTTGTGTGCCTGCAATTCCGTGTGGGACCGAAAGGGGCGATTCAAGAGAAAAAGCCCATGAAAACCCTGGATCATTGAAAGATGGTGGAGATCAAACAAACCAGTGAGGAAAATTAGGAAAGGAGAAAGAAGCATGCAATGGAGGGTCCTATTAAGGGCAATCACTCAGCACATTGCACCATTTTCTGCAGATCCCACAACAACAGTCTGACAACTATTATTACCTATTAAGTCTTATTATCTATTAAGACCCAATTGGAAAATAAGCCCTAGTGCAGTGATGGCTAACCTTTTCGCCGTTGCGAGCCAGGAGGAGGGGCTGGGAGGGAGGGTCGCACGTGCCCACATCCATAATTCTACGCACATGCGTCCCCCTGCTCCTGGCACGTGATGGCCCGGTAGGCCCGTTTTTCTCTCACACCTGGCTCCAGAGCCTTTCTAGGAGTCTGGGGAGGGTGAACATGGCCTTCCCCACCCACCCCCGGAGGCCAGAAATGGCCCATTTGCCAACTTCCGGTGGGACCGGAAGGCCCGTTTTTTGCTGTTCCCAGCCTCCAGAGCCTCTCTGTGAGTTTGATCCTAGGTAGAGGCAGATATTTCTCTCTCTGGGCCACAGTGAGAAATGTATCTGCTGAACAAAACTCCGTACTGGCAACAGGAAAGGGCATCCGGCCAGTAAACACTCAGCTCCATTCAGTTGCCCCGACTCCACCCCGCAAGGGATTATGGGGGTCATTAAAAATAAAAAATAAAAAAATCTTCGTCAGCATTATCATTACCAGCTAGCAAAAGCTTCCAGAAATAACCTACTTTTTTATCTTTCCCTTTGCATTTCTTTTTGGAGTTGCTGTCTTCACCCGGACGCTGTACAAATGAAATCCATGTTCGGCGTGGATCAGTGATACGTGGGTCTGGGGATTCTAGCATCTAAAGGAAGGAAGAGTAAAAAAAAAAGATGACACTGTGATTCTTCAGCCCAGGGATGGAATGACTGGCAGGCCGGCTGGCGGAGAAATTTTTCATCCCCGTTTTTACTGCCTTATGAACCTTCCGGTTCTCAATTCTGGATCTGAAATCCAAGACGCAAAACTTCCATCGAGGAAGGAGAGATTATTAAATTTATAGCCTGCAGATTCCCTCCCCCATTCCTTTTTATTTTTTAAAATATTTGCATCTCCCGTGGGAATGAAAAAGATGAAAGATGGAAAAGTAAGATGGCAATCACTCCGCAGAAAGATGAACGGGGGTTAAAAAGACGAGGTGTCAAAGCGGCTGTATCGATTTACAAAACAGCAATTTACACCAGTGCTCTTAAAAAGAAAATACAGTTGGGGAACACCAAGACTATAGACAACTGGCTCACAGGCCGGGAAAAGAAACGAGCAAAATTATATGTGCTTCGCTGGGACATAATGCAATTCTGATTAAGCTGTCAAAAGATACAGTGCATTGAAGAATCCAAACAATGAAAAGATAAGATTCAACTGTAGATGAACTAAATTCAACTAAACATAGACGAAAAGGATGCTATCATCATCTTCATTTAATGACCCTCATAATCCCTTCTGGGCAACTGAATGGAGCTAGCAGAGTGTTTTACTGGCTGGATGCCCTTCCTGTCACCAATGTGGAGTTTTATTCAGCAGATATATTCTCATCCTGCCCAGGGAGAGAAATACCTGCCTCTACCTAGGATCGAACTCACAACCTCCTGATGGTGAAGCAAGAGCTCCACCTCTAGGCCACTGCACCACTCCATGAAAAGGATGCTATCTCTGCGCAGCTAAATACATTAGCTGGCCACATCCAAACATTTTTCTCAACGTCCACCGTATTTGGCTTCCAATCAGTTTGCTGGAACTCTGAAAATGCAACATAATGGTCTCTTGCTTTCGCTAAGATCCCTTGTTCTTTCATTGGCCCTGCTAGACAGGATTCCCCAAGATCCGGGGAATCGCTTACTCATCCATCTTAAAAGATCATTATCCAGGCCGGGTCTGCTGGCTTTCTATCCAAGGGGAGAGAAGGATAATTCATCTCGTGAAGAACTGTGCCACTGCCGTCCAACCAGTGGTAGGATTCATTTTTTTTTTACTATCGGTTCTGTGGACGTGGCTTGGTGGGTGTGGCTTGGTGGGCAGGGCAGGGGAAGGACTCTGCAAAATCTCCATTCCCGCCCCACTCCAGGGGAAGGATACAGCAAAATCCCCAGTCCCACCCCACTCCAGGGGAAGGATACTGCAAAATCCCTAGTCCCACCCCACTCCAGGGGAAGGATACTGCAAAATCCCCATTCCCACCCCATTCCAGAGGAAGGATACTGCAATATCCCCATTCCCACCCCACTCCAGGGGAAGGATACTGCAAAATCCCCATTCCCACCCCACTCCAGGGGAAGGATACTGCAAAATCCCCATTCCCACCCCACTCCAGGGGAAGGATACTGCAATATCCCCATTCCCACCCCACTCCAGGGGAAGGATACTGGAATATCCCCATTCCCACCCCACTCCAGGGGAAGGATACTGGAATATCCCCATAAGTTAACTCCTCGATTCTGATAGCCTCTTCGGATATCTCCCCCCCCCTTTTTATTTTAAATAAATGAAAGGGCCACGTGGGGGGCCAATTGTAAGAGATCCCTGAGTTCCTCTGCCTCTGCTGCCCCAGGCAGATGTTTGCGGAACCACAGCTGTCTGCACGGTGAGCCAAGAGGGGAACCCGAGTCACTCCTAGCGGAGAGTTAAGCGCATTCCACGGTAATTGAATAATTAGTGTCAATGTTTAGATCCATCAGGCACACCCTGCAGCCAAGCAGATTTTGCTGGCACTGGATCAAGACTCTACCGTTTTCCCCGGGACCCCAAATTGCTATCCGTGAAATGAGAGGACCGATTCTCAAGCGTCATTTTTCTGGCTCACTCGCCATATGCAAAATAACTCCAGGGTTCCCTTACATGAAACCTACTCCAGTTTTCTCCTGCCTTAAGAGAGGGAGCTGACGAAGTTGCCGTCCCAGAAGCTTTCAGAGACCGGAATGTAAATTTCAAAGAGGGCATTGAAAAGTTAAAACGTGAAATTGAATTCGGGGTGGGTGGGTGGCTTAATAAGGGAGCCGATTTCCACCCACCATAGTCAATCCCAATCTGGACTCTCTTTGGCTATTTTCTCTGGCAAAGCTTCCTAGAACCACCGTGATATATTTGGGAGCCATTCCCCCACCAAGATGTATAGTCACAGCCAGGGGTGGGCTTCAAAACTTTTAGCAAGGGGTTCTCCGTCCGGTTGCTGGGTGGGTGTGGTCATAACGGATCTGGAGGCCCTGCGGAGGCTGGAAACGGGCCCATTTCTGGTGTCCTGGACTTCCAGTAGTCCTGTTCACCCTCCCCAAACCTCGGCACATGCTCTGCACTTACCTGCATCCAAAACGGGCCGCGTGGGGACTCCTGGGAGGGGAGAGGTAGGTGGGGCCAGCCAGGAGTGGGATTTGAGGGTTCTCTGAACTGCACAGAATCTTAGCTAGAGGTTCTCCCGAACCCCCAGCAGCCCACCCAGGATAACAGCTAAAGTAAGATGGGGGGGGGGAATATGGGTTGTTCCACTTCGCGCAAAGGAAGTAAAAATACTGAATTTTTGATTGGTTGATTCAAGGGTGTCAATCACAGCCCTGCTCAAGGGTGACTAAGAGATAAGAAAACACTTTCATATCAAGCGATAAAGAAAGCACATTGGCAGCTGAATGGTTTTGCATTTAGGAGGGAGAACTGAACTTCCCAAAATGTCTAGTTCAGCTTTGGATTTGGGGACCAAACACATTTCACCTGTGACTCACAACCGGGCCCCAAATTTCTGTTGCTAAGTAAGAGATTTGTTAAGTGAGTTTGGGCCCATTTTATGGCCTTTCCTACCACAGTTATTAGTCACGTTAATTGTTAAGTGAACCTGGCTTCCGCCTTGATTTTGCTCATCAGAAGCAGTGGTGGTATTTAGCTGGGTACAGCCGGTTCGTGCAAACCGGAAGCAGCGGCTGCGGGAGGCTCCGCTTACCTGCCTGGATGTTATCACGTCCTGTTTTTGACGCTCTGCCCATGCGCGGAAGGCTCTGCGCATGCACAGGGGTAGCATGTGCGCTCACATGTGCAAACCGATAGCGAAGGTAAGTGAATACCACCCCTGGTCAGAAGGTCGCAAGAGGGGATCACATGACCACCCAGGACACTGCAACCGTCACAAGCATGTGAATTTTGATCACATGACCATGGGGATGTTTTTTTCAGTGCCGTTGTAACTTCGAACGGGCACTAAACGAATGGATGTACAGTCATACCCACAACCTTTAAGCCTCTTGTTTTTCTAATGTGTGAACCACGGACAGACAGCACGACACTTTTCAGGGTTTGCCTGCCTGACCCAGAATTCAGGCAGGCTGGCAAAAAAAGAATAGAATAGAATAACAAGGGACCGTGGAGGTTTTCTAGTCCAACCCCTGCTTAGGCAGGAAACCCTACACCAGGGGTAGGCAACCTGTGGCTCTGGAGCCGCATGTGGCTCTTTCACCCCTCTGCTGCAGCTCCCTGTCGCCGGTCAGCTTTCGGTTAGGACAGGTAGAGGGAAAAGGACGCTGTGCTAGGAGGAAACTCTATGGTGGGGAAACGGGACTTCCGCTTGGCTGCAGAATTGAATGGGGGGATTCCGGTTAGGACCTTTGTGGCTCTTTGAGTGTTTAAGGTTGCCGACCCCTGTCCTAAACCATTTCAGACAAAAGGAGGAATTGGAAGAAGGAATTGGAAGAAGGAAGAAGTGGCAGGCGGCTCATCTCAACTCTATTTTTTCTTTGTAAAATTGCTGGAAGAACCAACGGGCTCAACTTCTCCCTTAAAATGAGGAGGTGGTTATGGCATGGGAAAACAAGCAAAAATGATCAAAACAGCCACTCTTCTGCTTAAGGAAAACAGGGCTCCTGAGCCACCCCGAAGGGGTCTGCCTGCCGAGGGCTGGCAGTGCCCTCGGGAACTCTGGACGGCTGGTGACTGCCTGTCCCTCTTGGTATCGCTAGCTTCCTTTGCTTGCAGACAGCCCGCTGCCCAACTGTCCCACCAGCTACATGATTGATGGTTAAAATGATCACTCTGCCCTTGTAGCATTATTTAATCCTCTTGGCCCAGCATGAAGAATCCAGTGAATTAATGTGCCAGACTCTCTTTATCTTGGCAATCATTGGCCTCAGCAGCCAGAGAGGGAGAGAGACAGAGAGAGAGACACAGAGAGACAGAGAGAGATGCAGAGAGACACACAGAGAGAGACATATATACACAGAGAGAGAGAGAGACATGGAGAGAGAGACAGAGACAGAGAGAGACAGAGAGAGACAGAGAAAGACAGAGAGACAGAGAGAGACAGAGTCAGTGAGACACAGAGAGACACACACACACAAAGAGAGACAGAGAGACACACACAGAGACACACACACACAGACAAACAGAGAGAGACAGACAGACAGAGACACACAGAGAGACAGAGAGAGACAGAGATGAGAGAAAGACAGGAGAGGGGAGGAAGAGAGGGAGGGAGGGAGGAAGGGAGGGAAGGAGGGCAAGAGAAGGGAAAAAACCGACTCTAGTCAATTCAGATAAGCCCGAGATGGACGCTCTTTTAGCCAATAGTTGTAGTCTGCCAGTGTGTTTTTCTTCTTTGGATTGAGGGGTAGGGAAGAAAACTTTTATTTTTAATACTCACGCCTTTCCAAAAAAAAGAAAGAAAGAAAGAAAGAAAACCTTTGCTTTCCCTGCAGCTGATGATACCAACCATACCCAAGTGCAAAATAAATATAATCCAGGCCCTTTTGTATTGCTAAGCTTTCCTCTCCAATCATTGTCTCACAGCGCCTTTTAAGCTCCTTCCTGAAGGGCAACCTCTGAGGTAAAATTCAGTCTCTGATCTAGGAAAATCATGTTGTTTTTGTCATAAAACTACACTCTTCCCAATCAATTGGACCCACAACTCTTAAGTACAGTAGACAGAATTGCGTTTTGTGGCTGTCTAGAGGGGAATCCATCCTGCCTTCCCCTCCGGGAGGTTAATTACTTCCCAATCCTACCCCAGTTAGTTAATTAACCAACCGGGGATAATTACCTAGTTCTGCAGCAGACAACCACAGCTTAGCAATAAATGGCATTTTAAAGTATTTTGAAACTCTTGTCAGAACAAAGGACCTATTACGGTTTTTAAAGACTGCTACTATTGTGATCGCACCCCTTGAACCTGTGGAATAATCCGTTCCAGTTCCATGCTGGCCAAGAGACACAGCACCTGCAAAGTTGTGCAGGACACCACACCCTCTGCAACTTCGCAAACGTCGGGGTTGCTGTTCAAGAAAACGGAGGCGGCGATTCAAACGGAGGCTGAAAAACCTTCTCTGACAAGAGCACCTGGTCGGCAGAACCTCTCCCCACATCTCCAGTTAAGAGGTTCAGATTGCAAACTCCCACAAAAAGAAATTGGGGGGGGGTTGTTATTTTTTGTGGGTTGGGAATCTGGAACTGTGTGGGGGTTTTCATTTTGTTTTTGAGTTTGCTTTTTTCCCCCTCCCCCATGTCATAACCAGGATAGATTAAGATCACAAGTGCAAGTCACAAGTGAGGTACGCGGATTGTTGTGGCTGTTGTGTCCCACTCCTCCGCTGACGGCCGGGTCAGGGAAATCCGAATCAGGCGTGCCTCTGCAGCTCTGCCAAAGTCCTAGCAAAGTTCTCAAGGCAGGCAGGAGACCAGAAAGTGACTTCAGCAAGATATGTTAGACTTTGCCTGACTCAGAGAATGCCAGAAAGCAGATCCTTTATATAGGCCATGGGGTGTGGCTCCATGACTCAGCACTTATCCAGGCCTGCCCCTCCCTTCCTTCTGTCGCCACCGCCTATCAATTCTTCTGAAGCAAGTCACTCCAGTCTGCAGCTGTTGGCAATTGACCTTCCTCAGGCTCACATGCTGTGGGGGAGGGGGAGGGGTCTAGTTGCTCCGTTTGCCTGGGCATGGAGCCAGAGCTGGGGGCTGGAGGTAC
The DNA here is from genome assembly GCF_028640845.1 of Ahaetulla prasina. Lineage (NCBI taxonomy): Eukaryota > Metazoa > Chordata > Lepidosauria > Squamata > Colubridae > Ahaetulla > Ahaetulla prasina. The sequence continues at coordinate 4,999,964 of NC_080556.1, read as the reverse complement.
TTCTTCCTCCTCAGCCTGTCTGGGCATGGAGCCAGGGCTGGGGCTGGGAGGCATACTAGGACATTCTTCAGCGTTCGGAAGCAGATAAGAAGGCCCCGGCTGCGGTGAAAGCGGACGAGACACAACAGTGGCCTGTCGGCAGCCGGCCCCTCCAGCAACTGAATCAGATGAATTATCTGACCATTGTCAGCTCTTTTTCCTGTCCCAGCTTGGTCAGTTAGAAACGGAAGATCCATTGTTAGTGAAAGAACACTTGACTAAAGCCAAGCGGTTACAGAAGAAGCAACGCTGGATCTGGGATTTTCACACCCAAAGCATACGGTTTTTTCCCCTTGTTCCCACCTCCCCCCCCCCGGTTATCAATGGGTGTCCAATTAGGTGCGAACATATTGTTGGGGTAACAGTCCCTGTCTTTGAGGGTGTTGTGACTTGTTGGCCACCGGCCCCTCCAGTAGCAGCGGCGTGGGAGTCAGGGTCAGCATCGAGGCAATCTGAGAGCTCCGAGAGGGAAGAGGGAATGGAGCTGTCAGAGAGAGACAGAGGCAGAGCCTGGGCTGTCCTACAGCCCTCAGGTGGTGAGTCAACAGCCCCCAGGTTTGGAGGTGGCTGACGTGGAAGAGGAGGAACAGCTGAGTCCAGTGCCTGACATGCAGAAGGCAGAGGAGAGGAGAGCAGTGGAAATCTATGGGCCGGTCCTTGGGACGGAAGAGCCACTGCTGCTAGTGAATCCCCACCCTAGCTCTGGGGATAAAAGGCAGGGGGGTGGAGATGAAGAGGTGTAGCAGACAACTATTAATCTCCCTGCCGGATGGACTTGTTAGCCTGCGGTGAGAGAGACTTTTTTCCGGGGCTGCTGGCACTTTTAATAAGGGGAACATTTAGTTAATTGCGAAGGGTTTGTTGTGTTTGGGAGTCAGGTCAGAACACAGGTGCTCCTTGACTTAGCAATCATTTTGGGTGATCACCACTTGCAGGCCTTCCAATAAGCAAAGTTGAAAGGGAAGCCCGATTCACTTAAACGTCTGTGTTACTCGCTCACAACGGCAGTGATTCGCTTCACAATTGGGGGGGAGGCAAGAAAAGTCCATAAAATGGAGCAAAATTCACTTAACTGCCTTGCTTAGTAGTTGGGGGCTCCCTTCTGGTCGTACGTTGAGGACTGCCTGTAGATCCATTCTTTTATAACTCAAAGGGACTGTGCTAATACCACACTTGGCCTTTTATAGGGAGATGCTCCTGATAGGGAAACCAGCCTCTCCACATAAAAATAAGAGGCAGACAAGAATGGATAGATAAAGAGTTGGAAGGGACCTTGGAGGTCTTCTAGTCCAACCCTCTGCTTAGGCAGGAAACCCTACACCACTTCAGACAAATGGTTATCCGACATCATCTTATAAAAATTTCCAGTATTGGAGCATCCACAACTTCTGGAGGCAAGTTGTTCCACGGATTAATTGTTCTAACCATTCAGGAAATTTCTCCTTAGTTCTAGGTTGCTTCTCTCCTTGATTAGTTTCCACCCATTGCTTCTTGTCCTGCCTTCAGGTGCTTTGGAGAATAGCTTGACTCCCTCTTCTTTGGGGCAGCCCCTGAGATATTGGAAGACTGCTATCATGTCTCCCCTAGTCCTTCTTTTCATCAAACTAGACATACCCAGTTCCTAGAACCGTTCATCATATGTTTTAGACTCCAGTCCCCTAACCATCCTGGTTGATCTTCTCTGCACTCTTTCTAGAGTCTCCACATCTTTTTAACATTGTGGCGACCTCTTTTGCAGTTATCTTGTAAAAAGATTGCCATTTGAGTAAGCTGTCCAGAAAACGTTCCTAGGATCCCGTTTCTTATATCTGAATAATGGATGGAAACTGATCAAGGAGAGATTCCACCTAGAAATAAGGAGAAATTTTCCAACAGTGAGAACAATCCACCCATGGAACAGAAGTTGCCTTCGGAAGTTGTAGGAGCTTCATCACTGGAAGCTTTCAAGAAGAGACTGGACTGCCATCTGTCAGGAACGATGTAGGCAGGTCTCCTGCTTGGGCGAGGAGTTGGACTAGATGACCTACAAGGTCCCTTCCGACTCTGTTAATCTATGTAAGATATATTTCTCAGCTCCAGAAATGCAACTTTGGGGAAACACCTTCTCTTAGAGGCCAAGCTTGCACTTCCTGTCAAGAGACTATTCCAACCTCTAAAGATGTCGCTGAACTGTTACCTCCATTATCCTCGCCGCTGGCCTAGCCAGTTGGAAATGGCGCTTTGAGACAATTCCCCCCCATCTTTCCCCGATCGAATTCAATATCTTGTGCCAATGTTGAAGGTTATAGTCAATATTGCCCTGAACCATGTGGGTGCTTCATCACTGGAGATTTTCAAAAAGAAACTGGACAACTATCTGATTAGGATAGTATAAGGCAGTGATGATGTACGTTTTCGGCACCGAGTGCGCAAACTGGAACAAGCATGAATGCACAGGAACGCTGAAAAACTGAAGACCAGCTGGCCAGCCCGTGCATGCTTGTTTTCAGGCTGTTTTTCGGGCCGTTTCAAGCTGGTTTTGGGGGCCATTTTTCAGCCCATTTTCAGGCCATTTTTGGCCTGAAAAATGGCCCCCCAAAAAGCCCAAAAAGCTGTATTCCAGCACTCGTGAAGACCAGCTGGCCAGCATTCATGTGAGCATCTGAAATCAGAACAGCTGGTGACAGCACACCTGCCCACAGAGAGAGCTGCGCGTGCCATCTCTGGCAAGTGTGCTATAGGTTCACCATCACCAGTCTTAAGCAGGGGATTGGACCAGAAGGCCTCCGAGATCCCTTCCGGCTTTGATTCCATGCTGTCTAGAAACTTTATCATTGGAAAAGGCAACTCAACATTTAGAAGGCTACTGGTTCTCTTGAGCTTCTTCGGCTGCTCTGTTGTACCAGTTTTGGGGTGAGAAAATACCACCAATCTTGGCACCACCGATTCCCTCTCTGCCGACAGTCCGTCAGTCAGGCTCAGAAGGAGAGTCAAATCAATGAAAGACTTCTTTGGTCTAACTTGTTTCCCCGAAAATAAGACCCAATGGGAAACTAAGCCCTAGCGTGATTTTTTCAGGATGTTTGTAATATAAGCCCTACCCCCAAAATAAGCCCCAGTTAAGATTGTCAGCCAGATGGATGCATTTAGTACCGTATTTCTCCCCCCAAATAAGACCTAACCAGAAAATAAGCCTTAATGCATCTCTTGGAGCAAAAATTAATATAAGACCTGGTCTTATTTTCGTGGAAACACGGCATATATGAATGTGGATGGGGTTTGCGGTGGGTTCTCGCAGTGAGCTTCAGCAGGATAAATGTAGCACCACCCGCGTGGGATGATAAATCAAAAAGCCTCAATGATTTATGCAAATCGTCCAGAAAATCCATTTGCCTTTTATGGTCTTAACTGCAGGATTAGTGTTTGCAATTCAAGGCCAGTTCATCATTCACAATGGCAACATAAGCCTGGAGTACCAAACGGGGTGGGATAACCTGTTAGATCTTCTTTTATTTTAAACAAAAAATGCTTTTATAAAACGGTCGTTACTGCTACCAACTTCTGGAATGGAAAACTATTTGACAAAGGGAGGGCGGGAGAAATCCTTTCGAATCTTTCCTCCTGCTCTCCAGCAGCTAGGTGGCTCAAGCGGCTAAGACGCCGAGCTTGTCGATCAGACAGGTCGGCAGTTCAGCGGTTCGAATCCCTACTTTAGGTCTCCTGCGTGAGCAGTGGATTGGACTAAATGGCCTCCGAGGTCCCTTCCAAATCTTGTTACTGTTACTGTTAGGATAGTTTTGTCCTCACCGCTTGGCATTTGGAGATAGATTGCACCTGATCATGGGTGCACATCGCATTTAGCAATCCATCACCAGACAGATCCAACTCCTCTATTTAAACGCTGTCTCCGTTTAATGTAAATTTTGTTCTTAGATTTAAACACATCCGTCGCCTTGGAAAGTTGGAATAAAGGAATGGAAATAAAATAATAGGAATCTTCCTTTGAGGGCCTCCATGGGAAAACTTTCCTTTTTAGGAAGGATTGAAACTTTGAGAGGCACGGATTGAATCCTATGAGTTCTTTGTGATTTATTTACCCCCTCCACTTCATTTTGGTCTTTAATTAATTTAATTAAAGGGATAATTTGCCTCCTGGATAAGTAAATTGGAGGACTCTCTTCCTAGCCACACTTAGCCCCCTGACATGTTGGCTAATTATTTCTCTTTGCTTGACTGCTGCTAGTTTGTCTTAGCTTCCTTTCACTGTGATGTCCGTAGAATTTGGGGGAGACGGCCGACTAGATTAGGCAAGCAAGGGAGCCAGAAGGGAGCCCCTAAAAACATTGGATGTGAATAAGCACTTCTATCTGCGCTGATATTTTATATATATCCTGATAAGTAAATTGGAGGACTCTCTTCCTAGCCACACTTAGCCCCTGACATGTTGGCTAATTATTTCTCTTTGCTTGACTGCTGCTAGTTTGTCTTAGCTTCGTCGGCCAAGACACTCAAATACGGGAGACCCCAACCAAAGATCTACATACAAACACCTGCGAAAACCTCAGAAAACAAATATATATATATATATATATTTGCCAGCTTAGGTTTTGGGAGGGGCTGCCAGAAAGAGATGGCGGAAGTGACTTCTGCCCATTGCACGCTTACACAAACCTTGGCTGGCTTGTAATGTTATAAACCTCCCGCTTCACCTCCTCCACCTTGAGTTAATCCCCACTTCTAAACCTCCATCCCCCTTCCATTCTCAAACTGCCTTTTCGGATGGTTTGGATTCCCTCTCCCATCAAACCCCAGAGGTGTGGAGTTTGTAGTCCAGCGGCCTGGAATGACAGCCTAGTCTATGCGGGCTGGGGCCTGGTGGTTGTGCAATCCCCCTTTACCCAGAGAGCTGCCCCCATAAATGTACCAAAAGGATAAGATAAGGATTAAGAATAGAATAGAAAAGAAAAGAAAAAATGGAATGGAATGAATAGAATAGAATAGGACTAACAGAGTTGGAAGGGACCTTTGAGGTCTTCTAGTCCAACCCCCTGCTTAGGCAGGAAACCTTACACCACTTCAGACAAATGGTTATCCAACATCTGAAAAATTTCCAGTGTTGGAGCATTCACAACTTCTGGAGGCAAGTTGTTCCACGGATTAATTGTTCTCACTGTCAGGAAATTTCTCCTTAGTTCTAAATTGCTTGCTTCTTGTTCTACCCTCAGGTGCTTTGGTGAATAGCTTGACTCCCTCTTCTTTGGGGAAGAATAGAATAGAAATAGGAATAGAGTAGGGTAGAGAAGAGTAGAATAGAGTAGAATAGAGTAGAATAGAATAGAATAGAATAGAATAGAATAGAACAGAACAAATAGCTTTATTGCCCATCATCACGAACAATGCTGGGAAAAGGAGAGAGTCATAGAAATTACAATTGTCCCCCTTCCTCCTCCTGCTTTGGTTTCTCAATCACGAGATCTCTCCAAAAGTTATGACGGAGATTGCTTGGATTGATCAGAGCAATTTCCCTCGTACCCATTTCCAACCCGATTAGATTATCATGGGGCGGGGAGAAATCCTACAAGCGGGGTACAATGGTGGGGGGGGGAGGTGTGTCTTGCCGATGTCAGATAAACCGTCTTTGATAACAGAAGCTTGCTTTCCTGGTCTCGGTCAGACCTAACAGTCCCTTCAGCTCTTCCACTCCAACTGAAACGAGATGAAGCCTCCCCCATATTGCCAGATTGAATGCCATCGAACCAGTCATCCAACTGTCATCCCAAACCCAAGTTCTCCTAAAAAAGGCCTTCGCGGAAACCATGATGATGGCTCCATTTCCATCTTTTCGGAGGATTAGGAAAAGTCTTGGGAATCCCAACCCTTCGACCTTCGCTTGTCTCATCTGGGGAAACCCCGATCAAATGGGGGGGGGGACCATTTGGAGAAAAAACAAATCTACCCCAATTTGCTGGATTTCACACACACACACACACACACACACACACACACACACACACACACACCCTTACCTTGGAGTGTCCGTTCAATTCTTCACTGTTAGAAAGAGTGGTGTTAGAAAGCGCCTCGGTGTATTGGTTAGGCTCCTTCGGTTTCTTCCGCTCTTTCTTGGCCAACACCAGCGGGAAATTGGGGAATTCTTGGCAGATGAGCATTGCCAGAACCAACCAACGCCAGTATCGTCTCCTCCTCTCTTTTGGGGACATCATCTTCGAGCCAGAGAGACGCAACCTTCCCAAGATGGAAATCGATGGAACTGGATCAGACTTTGGGTTGATGCTGGGTTTGTCTTTCCTGGGTCCCTTCCGTAAACTGGCGGCTTTGCTGCTCCTAGTCACCCCAAGCCAATCCCATCCGCAAGCAACACGTAACCATCGCACAGCAGTTTTGTCGTTTTCGGTCTTTGGATGGCCTGCTTCGACGTCAGCCACGCCAAAGTGACCCGCGTTGAGGAGTCACTCTCCCCCTGCTCAAAACAAAAAAACTTGGTCAACCGGCGTTCCCCGTGTCATCTTCTACTTTTGGCAAAAAATGTCCGGAAAAAAGGCCAAAGGTTGCAGAATCCGTTGGAGGCACCCTTTGAGACCCAAAGGTGAAGGACTGGAGAGTCAGGTGCAGGAGAAGGGAAGAGGGTAATCTGGTAGACTCCTGCTAGTCTTTTTTCCCTCCCGATGTCACACCTGCAGATGTCCAAAGCTGTCTGCTCAAATCTACCCGTATATCGGAAATTTGGCAGAGTTGCTTACTTTACCGATGATTTTTTTTTTAAAAAATCACATTTCTGGACGTGCCATGTCCCAGATCTTAAAAGTCCACAATTTCCCGCTTATCCAAAAAATAAACCAAGAAACCAAAAAAAAACCAAAAAAACAAAAAACCCGCTCAAACCCTTCCTGAATTTTTCTGCCGCCTAAGAAACAAGCTGACAATCATCAACCAGCTTTTCTCCTGAATCTTCTCTCTTTCTCTCTCCCCTCCACCTCAATCTCTGAGCTGAGAGTTTGGCAAGGGCAGGTTCCCAAAATCGCCGGCTTCTTGCATTTCCTTGCCTGGCAGCTGCAGGCTCTGCAGAAACCTCCCTGGAGTTGTACTGCCCCCGTGAATAAATACAATTTTTGTGGGAGAGTTTTTGTGCATCAACTTGAAAGGAAGGGGAGTGAAAAAGAGGAGAAGGAGGGAGGGGGGGGAGAAAGGAGGGTAATTTGTATGGAGAGGGAGGGACTGCATTCTAAAGAGCTGTTGAGGCTGGTCCTTTTCGCATTCCTATTAAGGGGAGACTCTTGGGAGAAAGCAGACTCTTCCCCCTCCTGTGCCAAAGATGTTTAAATCAGAAATAAACTTCTTTCCCCTGCCTGTGTCTTGTTTAGCCCTTTGCAGATCCTTTTTCTTTCCATCTCCCAAAATCCTCTCTCTTTAGCCGAGGAGGCAGCCGTATTGTGTGCCTGTCGGACTCGATGGCTTCTCGCTTTTTACAGATGTTCCTGTTGGCATTTACAGGTCCCTTTTGAAAGGATCGGAAAATGCCAGGCAGCCTCCGGTTTTAATCCTCAGAAGTGTCCCCCCCACACACACCGGCAAGGTTGGCAAAAAGCCCCGCAATGGGTTTCCCAGCCAAGGAAGCACTTGAACCTGGAAGTCTGCAATCTTAGCCTTTTGCCCTAAGCCCTGATTCACACCGGCAATCCAGTGCTGTTGTCCTTCAACATAGAGCACGTAGGTAATAATAATAATGAAGGCTTCCAGGCTAAGAGCCCAACAATTTATTTCTTGGTGAAGCTAGTCAATGATCGGAAAGCCGCACCAGCAAGCAAAAAGCCCCACAGTGGGTTTCCCAGCCAAGAAAGCACTTGAACTTGGATGTCTGCAATCTTAGCCCATTGCCCTAAGCTCTGATTCACACCGGCAATCCAGTGCTGTCGTCCTTCAGCTTAAAGCACGTAGGTAGTAATAATAATGAAGGCTTCCAGGCTAAGAGCCAACAACTCACTCGTATTTCTTGGTGAAGCTACTCAATGAGCTATTAAAGTTTGCAAGCTAAAGTCCGTCCACATATCCACCGAAGAACCACTCCGTCGGCTGATGAAGCACCATTGTGGCAGGGAGTAAGCAAGCACGAGAACATTCCTAGAGAGATATACAGGTACTCCTCGACTTACAACCATTCGTTCAGTGACCGTTCAAAGTTACAACAGCACTGGAAAAAGTGACATATGACCAGTTTCCACACTTATGACCTCTGCATCAACCCCATGGTCACGTTATCAAAATATGGGCGCTTGGAAACTGGCCTGTATTTATGACGGTTGCAAAAAAAAAGGTCATAAAAAATGAGGCGCCTCGCTTAGCAACTGACATTTCGGGCTTATTTGTGGTAAGACAAGGACTCCCTGTACTTTTAACCTCGTATTTTTTTCCCCCCCAATGCGGGCAGCCCAGTCCATCTCAGCAGAATTGATATTCAGCCGGTTCGCACCGATTTTGCCCTGGCTCCAAGTCGTGCAATTTAGGCACGTTTTTGAGGCCGGGCGCAGCGCAGAAGCGAGCAAAGCACATGCACGGAAGGCCGAGTGCAATGCGCAGACAATCTATGCGCGCGTAAAACAAGCGTGCACAGCGAACCAGTGGTAGAGGTATGTAAAACCCTACCCCTGCATCTCAGTATTTTGAAGTTCAGTGGCTTCTCCAAGACAAGAGGCTGCGGTCTCCCTTGCTTTTTTCGTAACCTTGCAGAAAACCATTCCAGCAAGTACCGTCGGATAAAATCCGGAGCTGGTACAGGTATAGTCCTCGAAATTACACCAGTCCATTGACCGTTCAAAGTTACAACAGCACTGAAAACCCATTTTTTCATACTTACCGCTGTCGCGGTATACCCGTAATCACGCGATCAAAATGTGGGTGTTTGCCAACCAACTCGACATTGATCATGGTGGCAATGTCAGTCCCTGCGTGACTTAATGGAAGTGATTCGCTTAACGACGGTGCCAAGAAAGTTCGTAAAATGGGGCAAAACCAGCCGGTTCGGACTGGTTGTGGCAAACCGGTAGCGGAAATCGCGGGTGGGCCTGCCCAACTGCCCCGCCGGCTCTATGCTGTCCTATTTAGGCACGTTTTTGAGACTGGGCGTAGGCGCGGAAGGCGCGCGTTGCGAGTGAAGCACATGTGCAGAAGGCCGGGCGTATGCGCGGAGGTGGCACATGCGAGTGAAGCGTGCGCCGCACTCGTATTTTTGGTGCTGGGTGAACCGGTAAATAAATTATGTGGATCCCACCTCTAGGCAAAACTCAGTAACTGTTTCGCTTAGCAACAGAAATCTTGGGTTCAGTTGTGGTCGTAAGTCAAGGGCTACTATATTTATATCACACCTAGAAGACACCCATCTCTCTCCCACAATACTCGGATGGAGTTCTCGGTCCTGCTTAAGGTTGAAGTTTCCATTCGTGTGACATCCAAAATAAGGGATCTACCCTAATTTATTCTCCCCAAATTGAACCAAACTTTGGAAGTTTGTTGTGGTTTGCTCTTACTTAGAAAGCCAGCAGGCCTAATCATAGGAGTTCCTCCATAGGAGCAAATCAGAGATTTGTAGACTTAAATTTGTTAAAAGGGGGCAGAGGAAAGAGAATTATTAGTGTCAAAACAGACCAAGAAATCCTCTTTTGCTTGACTTCTGCCAATCAACTGGCAATTTATCACCTAGGCAACGCTGCAAACGTTCATTCTTAGCCAGAGAAGGTAGCATGCTGACTTGTTACATTTTAATGGTTTATCAAGTCTTTAGTTAATTGGCTGCTTTTATCAACAATTTTTTTAAAGGCCCGGGATTAAAGTTAATTGCGTTTTTGCTGTTAAGTGGGCTGGCTTTAATTAGCACGTTGCTTTTTTTTAAAAATAAAAAATAATTGTAAAGATTTGTGTTTACCGCTGGCCTTCGATGGGATTTCGTTGTCTTGGAATCGGTTGTTTGCAACACCCGAGTCAAAAGTAGATCACTTCGAGGAGTAAATCGACCCTTTTCTTTCTTCCCAGTGATATGCCCAGATCCCCGCCCCCCATAAACCCCAATAGTGAAAGCCTTTTCAAGCATCTCCCCCATGAGGTGAGAGTGTCATAGGATTTCATCTTCCATTCTGTCAAGACCATTTGGAAGATAAGGTGGGTGAGAGGCCAGGGGTGGAGCCGCTGGAGGTTCCCAGGGGTTCGGGAGAACCTCGAGCTAAGATTCTGTGCAGTTCGGAGAACCCAAATCCCATTCCTGGCTGGCCCCGCCCACACTATCCCTCTCAGGAGTCCCCACACGGTCCATTTTGGATGCAGGTTAAGTGCAGAGCGCGCGCGGAGGTGCAGGAAGGGCAAAAAACAGGCCTACTGGAAGTTTGGGAAGAGGCCCTCCAGAGCCTGGGGAGTCCATTTTTGCCCTCCTGGAGGCTTCAGGAAAGCCTCCAGAGCCTGGGGAGGGCAAAAAGCCTCTCCCCCCGCCCAGGTCATGGTGCAGGAGGCCAACTAGGCCACGCCCACCCAGCAACCGGGCAGAGAACTCCTTGCTAAAAATTTTGAAGCCCACCCCTGGGGAGAGGTTCTCATTTGTGGGTTCATAAACCCACAACTGCGCGCAGAATAGAACTATCTGAAGCTAGGAAAATCTTTTTAAGTGTTCCAATCGAAGAGGTGGTTCTGTTTGGCGCCGTATCCGTGTTTGCGATGCCATGGGCTCAATCTGAAAGGGGATAAGTCAGTCTAGGAAGCCTAGGTCAAAGCTTGTGTGAGAAAAAACAAGACGGGAGTATTAACACAACCACAAGAAAAGCTTGCCTTCGCCACGGTCTGCAGAACCGTCTGGGCTGCCGAGCTGCCATATGACAGATTGTCCTATTAACATGTCATCAAGTCGTGTCTCCCCCCCCCCCACCCGCCCTGACAGATTCCCAAGCCTGTCTGCAGCTAACCCCCGAACAGGGCTTGAAGCGCAAGGCGACGCCAAAGCGAGTTAAATATTATTAACAAAGAAATGGTTGCCAGCGTAGTTTTGCAAGGAATGTGAAGATAGTTTTTAATGGGTGGCGGGGGGGGGGGGGGAGAGAAGGAAAAAGATACAGTGTGAAGAGAGATGGGCTGTTTTAACTATTTTGTAGTTCTGGGAAGGTTTTGTTTCTTACGCGGTTACTGGGGTTTTCGGTCAACGCAATCAGCACGGTTTTGAAATGGACAGCTTGATTTTAGCCCAGTCATCTGGATCGGTCGATAAGTAGATGTCCTAGCCTGTCTTCTCTCAGAATTGTTTTGAGTAGGGAAGAGGGTACCCGCTAATCCTTAGGAGCCAGAAATAAGGGCAAGGTCTGGTTAGGTATTGGATAGGAAACCACCAGGAAATCCCCAAGTTGCATCCACACATGGATCACGGTCACCAATGGAGCCATGTTTTAATCAGACCGAAGTTTTCACGTCTCCCGAAATCGTGCTTGTAAACACCGGTTTCCCGTGTTCGTGTTTCTCCTTGTTTTTGTGGCAGCTTTTGAATTCTGGGCCTGCAGGATTAGGGTTTCTCCAGGTGGGCCTCCCTTATTTTACACCCCAGAAACAAAGAGAGGATGTGACCAAGATTCGACTCAATTCCTCCCCCCCACAAAAAACCTGAGATCACGGCTTACCTGCCATTTGTCCAACGTTGGTGTCGTAGCGACACCTGCTGGTTAAACTATTGCATTACAGTTGAAACTACCTGGAACCAATGCGTGTATCAGCCAGGTGAAGGCAACACAAATAGGGAAAGAAGCCACTGGCTTCTCTATATCTCAGTCGTTTGTTCATCCTTTTATCCCCTCTCTTATCTCAGTCAAGTTGCAACCAGGCCTAAGAATTTAAGCCTATTTTTTTAAAAAAAAACTAAGGCAGCGTCATCTGTTGTTGCATCAATGAGCATGGGGTCCAGAGCAGCTCCATTTCGTAGGAGGCCCTTCATGAAAAAGGTCCTTCATTCACCCAGTGTAACTTCTTGGCAATAGAAAATGAATCGTCCCTGCTTTTCTCCTGTTTCAACTTCCCAGTGTGGTCCATTATACTTCTAGGAGTCTACAAAGATTCTTCCCCCAAGCTCTGAGCTGCTTCAAGCATGGGTTGCTTCAGAAGGTCAGCTGATATTCAAACCTGCTCCAAAGTAGAGGACCTCTGCGATTACTTGTCCCCATAATCCCATACTTGGAAGCTTCTGGACATAAACTTTCCATCTGTATCTATCATGTCCCTGCTTAATAATACCCATTCTACCTAAATGAATCCCCTTATTTTACTTGCAACTTCTTGCAAATAGTAGAAGTTCCGTTTGGTCACAATTCTCCCCCCCCCCCCCCACGATCTCTATATAACTGCATTGCCTAAATAAATATTTACTCCAGCTCCAATAGGCCCTAAAACACTAGAGCAGGTATGCCCAGTTTAGAGCAGGTATGTCCAATTTTAAGACCTACGGACTTCAACTCCCAGAAATCCTCAGCCTGGGGAATTCTGGGAGTTGAAGTCAGGCAGGTCTTAAAAGTTGCCATGGTTGGATATCCCTGCGCTAGAGGATTCTTCTGCAAGTGACCAACCAAATATTGTTGGATTAAAACAAAAATAAGGTTCCTCACCTGGCTTAGAACCCACACAACATTCTCTTCCCCTTCACACACACAACGCACACAATAAAAAAAAAAATTCTGCCCTTTTGAAGGCGCTACAGAAAACAAACCTCTAAAAACTCCCCTTTGGCCAGCAGGCCAATTCATTCATGAAGCCGATTTCCGCTAACGCCTTCCTAGGGAGGTCAAAACCCGCGTGTGAGAACTCCCATCGATGCAGCTTGCAAGCCACCCCACGCAATCGAGCACAAGTGTGAACTCAGACAGTGATTTATTCAACAAACTATGGTTAAACAAACCCAAGCTTAGCTTCCATTTGTGAACCAAGTCACCTGCACTGAACAGAAGTCTCCTCTTTTCCCACCCCTTCCAGGTACTAAAGAACGCGACCTATGTTTCTTTTTCTTTTTTTTTTTTCAAGTAGAAAGAAATGCCTTGGTATGAATATGTACATTTAAGATTTCGTGACCACCGCGGGTGCAAAAACATGGACAGAAGGCCAAGCTTTAGAAGGAGAGGAAAAAAAATAATAATAATCACAAAGTTTCCTCAAAAGCCAGACAATCCCTGAAGTATTTCTAAAAAAAAAACAAAACGGAAATACATATTTTAAATCAAGTCTCCCCAACCGACTGCCCTTCTCCAGTTTGTCCCAGATCCCTGTGACCCAGGGATGATGGGAGATGTAAACCCACAATAGCGCCTGGCATATTGAGGCTGTCTTAAAATTGTTTTTCAATCATAGTTATCTTTCTCTCTCTCTCTCTCTTTCCCATTCATACGCTGACAATAAAGATTTATTTTAACAAACGTCTGTTTTCACGTATAGAGCTACTGGGAGAACTAAACCACACCTACTGGCAGCGAAATTGGTCGAAAGCAGGTAATTCACTTTTTGTCTCTTAAATTAAACAGCTTATGGATTTAATTCATCTTTTCTGGTTGCCTTTCCCCAGTCAATACTCCAATAGTCAAAAACTTTTCCAATTTTGTTTTGTGTATGGGTTTCCGGGGGTGGGGTGGCGGGTGGGAGCTATACAAAAATGGGAATAAAACCAGTATAACTCAAAAGTGAACGAAAAGCCAGAAACCTTCATCTTTAAAATACCTTGGAACAAAGGGAAAGTTTTAAAAAAGCTGTATTTAGCAGTACAGGGCTCTTTCGACCTTGGCAATACCAACCTGGGGGGGGGGGGCTGATAAAACCACGCTAAATGGGTAGCTAAAATTTTCTTCTGTTTATATATATATGGACAAGACCATCCTACCAATTCCAGAAGCGCAACTGTGGGATTTTTTTTCCCCCTGTCCCAGAATGGGGAATGTTAAAAGGTCCAGTTGTTCTGGCTGAGAATAAATAGGGTGTCCCCCCCCCCCGAATATTATCTGTTTAACTTCTCCCGTGTAAAGCATGTAAAATCTTCGCTTTTGAGTGACTCCTGCTTTAGAAGGGATACTTTCAACTGGAGCAAGAGAAAGCCTAGGACCAGTGGTGGGTTGCTATCAGTTCGCTATCAGTTCGGGCGAACTGGTAGTAGGGGAAGCGGTGGGAGGCTCTGCCCACCCGCCTGGATGTCCTCAAATACACTCTGCACATGCGCAAGCGAACCGATAGCAAAGGTAAGTGAAACCCACCACTGCCTAGGCCTGGGGTCTGCAAACTTGGCTCTTTTAAGACTTGTGGACTTCAACTCCCAGAGTCCCTCAGGTTTGGTGGCTTTGCAGACCCCAGGCCTAGGACTAATGCAGACAACAGCCCCAAAGCCTTTGGGGTGGGCAGGTGGGCGCGGGGTCAAACCCAGAAGGAATTGATTGAAAAATTCCTTCCCACGCCCACCCATCTGGGCTTCACTCTTTCCACTCCCCTTCTCTTTGTAGCAGCAAAACCTGGAGATGAATTACAAAAACACAAAACATGATTGCAACCCCAAGTCATCAAACGGGGGTCCTTTTGGGGAAAATAAAAAAAGAAACAGAACACCAAACTTTTAAACTTTTTTTCTTTTTTTAAATGCTCATCAAAAGACCAAGGAGAGCTGGTTAGACCTGGCCATTCATTGTCACCTCTCTCTCTCTCTCTCTCTCTGTCTTTCTCTTTAAAGAGCAATTGGGCAAGTTTTTAATTGGGCCAGAATTTTTTTTTTTAAAAAAGGAGAAAAACCGTTACTTTTGTGATGAGGTTTGGGTAAAGAACGTGCCTGCTTTTAAAAAACAACAACACACACATACACACCACCTTACTCCGAAAAGTAACCGCTGACCGTTAGGGTTCGTCTGGGAGAGCGGGAAAAGGCGTCTCTTTTTGCGAAAAAAGGCGTTAGCGCCAAAACTCCTAAACTGTGCGGGGACGGCTCAGTGTCGATTCAAAAGAGTCAAAAGCTTGACCCTCACCCTCAACTCCACGCTTGACTTTTTTAAAAAAAAAAGTTTTACGTTCACTCTCCCGCCATCGGCAGCTTATTATGCGAAACGCTTCCTGGAAGATGTAGTAGTGTTTCACGCAAACTTCTGCTCGGTTTGGGAAACCTGTTCAGCAGCAGTCAACACGTCGAGCGAGGCAATCTAAGGGATCTCAAGGAAGCAACGAGCGCGCCCCCTTATTCCTCTATCCCCCTACCTCCCGCTCCTCAGCTACCCATCCGTATTAAAAACAGGCAAGGGCTGCCCATCTTCTTCCAACCCAGTCTTCTCTATCAACCCAAAAACACCACGTCGCCTTAAAAGTGGATGCTTCCAGCCCCCGTTCTCCAAAAGCTCCAAGATCGCTAGAACAAATTCAGAGTGCACTGAAGAAAAAAAAAGAAAGAAAGAAAAGAAAGAAAGAAAAGAAAGAAAGAAAAAAGAAACGGAGATTTTGTATGCCGGTAAATTTAGATCCTACAGCTTCAGAAAGGTTTTTTTTTTCCTTCTTCTTCTTTTCTTGGGAGTTAAGTGTTTGTCTTCTTCCTTGCTCCATTCCCATCCCATCCTTTCAATCCCAAGCAAGGTTTTCCCCTTCCCTCCGATACAACTAATTCCATGGGCCAAAACCAGTCATTAAAAACAACAACAACAAGAAAAAAACCCTGTACACATCACAGCAGTTAGCCCACAGTCGGGAGTTCGAGACCCCGCAGAGTCCCAAATGTTTCGTTTTCGTTTCCTTCCTGCCACTACTGTTATTTTGGTCTCAAAATCCAGATTTGGAAGGAGGAGGAGGAGGAGGAGGAGGAGGAGAAACTCCAGAGCGTCTCTCACTCCTGCGCGATGCTCCTCAAGACGTACTTCACTGTGTAGGCGAAGGCCGCGAAGCCCACTATAACGAACAAGTTCGCCAAAGCTCCACCCAGGAGTCCGTGGTGGCGGTTAGCTTGCTGGAGGCCAAGGGGGTTGTTCGCCGCAGCCAAAGGCGGGTGCCCATTAAGGATCGGCAGGCCGTTCTGACCGTGATGAGCTTCCCCGTCGGGGATGACATCCGGAAGCGGGAGAGTCGTCGGCCGGCTGTGGAGATCATCTCGGGCCTTCTGTTTCTGCTTGATTTCCTGGAAAGCCGAGAAGGGCAAGGAGAGATAAGAGAGCAGGAAGAGATCAAAGATCGAACGTGCCAGTTTGAAAATTCTGTCAGATAAGCAAGCCGAAGTTCAGTTAAAAGAGGGAACTTACTGTGTTTTTCGGACTACAAGACGCGCTTTTTTGTCTCCCAAAAGGGGGTGAAAATGTTGGCACGTCTTATAGACCAAATATTGCCGAAGCTCCGCTCATTGTTTTTTTTTTTGCCTCCGCACGCCCTATTTTGTCCTTTTTCCAGCCCATTTTTTTGGGGGGGGAGTTTCAGCCCATTTTTGAGGCTTTTTTGCCCATTTTCAAGGCTTTCTTGGCCAATTTTTTTCAGAAAAAAATGGCCTGAAAAAAGCCTCAAAAACAAGCCGAAAAAAAAGCCTCAAAAACGAGCTGAAAAAGCCTCAAAAAATGGGCTGAAAAAAGCCTAGAAAACAGGCCAAAACAAGCCTTGAAAACAGGCTGAAAATAGCCTCAAAAAAAGGCTGAAAAACCCTCAAAAACGGCCCGAAAAAAGCCTCAAAAATGGGTGAAAAAAGCCTCAAAAAGAGGCTGAAACAAACCTTGAAAACAGGCTGAAAATAGCCTTGAAAACAGGCAGCTAAAAGCCTTAAAAACGGGCTGAAAAACGGCTGCAAAAGGCCTGAAAATGGGGCGTGCAGAGGCCAAAAACTTTTTTTTTGTTGAATTCCTCTTCTAAATTTAGGTGCATCTTATAGTCCAAAAAATACGGTAGTTTCACCATTCTGGGTTTGAACCAAAACCTTTTCAGAGCTTTCAGATGGCAGGCTCCTATTTGTTTCTGGCAAAAAACCCCACGATCCTAGATTTTTTTTTTCCCTAGCTCTTTTTTTGTGCGGATGGAAGGATTCTATAAGCCTCCCGCTATAGTATGAAAACCTATGGTATAGGAGAAAAAAGTAAAAGAAGCTATTGAACTGTTTTTTATGCAAATATCTCAAATCCCTCTGTTTTAAATTTATGGAATATTAAAGGTATCAATAGGACATAAGAATCTGGAAGATAAATAAATACAATTAAAGGAAAACCTTCAAAAATAATGCTTATGGTTAAAAGCCCGCAGAAGAGAAACTTTCTGGTCTGGTTTTCAGATGTCCATAGTCATCCTCTAATGCGGGGGTGGTCAAACTGAAGGCCCACAGGCTGGATCTGGTCCACAGGATGCTTAAAACTGGTCTGCGGGGCTGTTCTGAAAACAGCGAAGGGCCGGCCCACAGTACCTGTGCCAGTAAAAATGGAGCACGGTAGGCCCACATGGGGCCCTCCCAGGCTCCATTTTCAGCCACGACAGCTTCAACCCTCTGGCAGCGAAAACATTGTTCAGGGAAGCTGCACGCATCCCAACTGGGCTCCGTTTTTGCCTGCGACTGCCTCCTCAACGAGTGATTTTGGGCTGGCCACGCCCATCCTGTCCACACACACCCCCGACCCCCAAGTGTTCTGATTTAGGCTTCCTTAGAAAGTAAACAGCACAATCTTAGTCCCGGCAAACCTCTTTAATTCAAATGGCTGTGAATTATTGTCATTCCCAGTCCGAAAGGCTTCTCAAACAGTCTATCAGGGGAGTGTTTACAAACACCCACCTTATCTCCCTTGGAATGCTGCCAGAGGACTAATTGCCACACCCAGGACAAGGCCAAACTTAGCACAGAGTCAAACAGAACTTTTCCAGAGCTTTTACTGACCAGATGAACTAATTGCTTCCTGCAAAAGCTCATATTCCATTTGCTTCTCTTTTGTGTCTTATTGGAGGGGCCAATCATCTCCAAGCCTTACTCCCAAGTCGACCCTGTTTATTTAATTGTTCCTGTCTTCTGGCAGCTCTGTGCATGCGCACACTGGGAACAGGCTCACACTGTTCTTTTGCCTCGCTGATGCCAATCTCCGGAGGCAGCAAAGAACTACCAGATGGCCTTGGCCCCCTCTCTGCCTCTGACTCAGAGCCCTCATCCGAGCCTGCCCCAGACTCCAGGACTGGCCCATGTTCCTCCCCAAACTCCTCACTGTCCGAATCTGCTGCCAGCTCTGCTGGCCGTCAGTGGACCACAACACCAAGGTCAAACACAACCCTGATGTGGCCCTCAATAAAATTGAGTTTGACATCCCTGCTCTAATGGCATTATTGCTCACAAGCAAGCCATGGACACTAAGATGAGGCTGGAATGGGCTCAGGTGGTGACACAATCAAGAGCCTTGAGACTCTTTTCACAAGGATGGGTGGATTTCTAGGTGAAGTAAATGTTGCTCTGGACCGTGGACGTCTCCAAATAAAAAAACACGACCAAGTGTAATAAAAAAGACACCAAAAAACTGGAAAGATCACCCAAGGACAGTGGTTCCCAACCTTTTCTTGTTTGAGGCACAACCTTTTCTTGTTTGAGGCACCCTTGGAAAGCCTTTCAAAAGTTCCCGGCACCCTTATAAGGAAATAGATATTTAAAATCTCCGTAGCTCAAAAGTTCCCGGCACCCTCAAAAGATCTCACGGCACCCCTTAGTGCCGCGGCACACTGGTTGGGAACCACTGCCCAAGGAAAAGACTAGCCTGTCACTCACTCACCTCCACCATGTCGGGAAACAATTCACAAAAAACTTTGTCTTTTAGGTTAAATTCTAAACTCTGCGAAGCCAGTTGCCTCTTCTGGGGGAGCAAGAAGAGAAGAGGGGGGGAAAAGTCAGTCTTGGAACTACCAAAAGAAAACCAAGAGTCCCACATCTGCCTCTGGATTCCTTTGTGGCTGATTTTTTTAATCAGCAAGCGAACAAACGGCAGTCGGCAACAGAGGCTCACTCACCGTAAATTCTGTTGTTTCTATACTGCCCAGAGTGGGGCCTTTTTCAACCATAAAACTAAGAAGGCCTGTCAAGATTGTGGAGACGGACCAAGCTGGGTTCCACGTGTCGGGGTGGAAATCAGTAATGGAAAGACACAATCTACAGGGGATAAAAAAAGCAGAAACATCGAAGCTCCATCACAGCAGAGATACAGCAAATATTCACCGGGACAAGATTCCCTTTTTTTTTTTAAATGATTTTTTTATTTTTTATAACGTTAAACCTAAAAATCCAATGTCTATATAAACTGTGTTGTCTGAATACAGTTGTTTTTAAGAAATGGTAATAATAATAATATTTATAACATAATAATAATTATTATGTTGTTAGTTGTGGAACTTTCAAATACAGACAGATTGTCATTTGGAACACAACACACCAGATATCACGGTTGTCGAAAACCGAAACGTAGACCAGGAGATGCCAGAGTCGAAGAAAAAGAACTGGGGAAAAAATCACGAAATATTGCAACCCGGCCATCGAAACTACACGGCTATGGATGAAACATGTCACAGTGATGCTCATTGTCATCAGGGCACTTGGTACCATGTCCAAGAATTTTATAAGATACATCAACGAATTGCAACTTCCCGCAATAACACCAGGAGAACTGCAAAAAACTGCGCTACTCGGAACATCGTACATCTTAAGAAGGTACTTGGTTGATACCTAGGACGCTGGCAGCAACCCAGATCAACCATTAGCACCAGTCAATGGTATTTGTGATGCGTTTTTGAATGTTCAGTTGACTTGAGTTTCATGTTAAATGAATAAAATAGATAATATTTGCTCATCCATTTTAGTAAATCTTCAGGGTTATTAATCATCTCCTGATGCTTTTTAAGTTTCTAACTTCTGTTTCTCCTAGTTAGCCATTGATAAAACAGCATCACCATTTGTAACCGTCCCAGCCATCTTTTGACGACCAAAGGGAAGCCAGATTTGTTTAACCACCAAATGATAACTGCAGCGATTTGCTTAACAACAACAAAGGTCATAAAATGGAGCCAAATTCAACTTAGCCGCTGCCTAGCTTAGCGACGGAAATTTGGGGGAATCAACTGTGGTCGTATGTCGAGGACTACCATGTTTCCCAAAAATAAGACCCTGTCTTATATTTTTTTTGAACCCTGAAATTAGCGCTTGGCCTTATTGGTTTCATTATCAGGGGATGTCTTATTTTGGGAGGAAACAGGGTACCTGTTTATTTCCAAGACAACTGAGAATACGCAGGGCGGAAGCAATCATGTTCAAAGTGAAGATGCGGATTTACATTCAAACATGGTACCACGAGGTCAAGTCGTCCCTAGTGAAATATTTCTCAATATTAATTAAGCGCAAGAGGTGAAAGAGATGCTTTCAAATCACCGGCCAAGAGAGAGAGAGAGAGAGAGAAAACAGGAAATCATTAAGCAAATGATCTTACCTTGTATTGCATTTAAATCTTCCATTTGGTGTGATCATATAAATACTAGGAGGTTTAAAAGGAAATTCTCGGGGGAAAATTAACTTCCCATGGTAGTAGCCACCTGAAAGAGGAATAGCGGGAAAAGAGAACCGTTTTTAAATTTCCCAGCAAAGCATGTTATCCAAAGGAGTTGATGAACGGAGTTTGAGAAGAAAACTTCTGGATTTAACGATGGGGGCCTCCTTTTGGTTACAAGCAACTCAATGAAAAGGAGAAAGTTCTCCGAAATATGCAGATGAGATTAAAAACAAGTCCTGCCTGATGAGTTACTCTGGCCATCTCCTTTATCCTCCTACGATGCTAGCGCTTCTAGATACCAGCCCTTCACCCTTCTTAAGACTTATATACCGCTTCACAGTGCTTCACAGCTCTCTCTAAGCACTTTACAGAGTCAGCCTATGGCCCCCAACAATCTGGGCCCTCATTTTACCCACCTCGGAAGGATGGAAGACTGAGTCAACCTTGAGCGAGTTGCTCAGGATCGAACCACTGGCAGTGTGCAGAGTTAGCCTGCAATACTGCATTCTAACCAATGGGAGGGAGGGATTCATTTTACCCACTAAGAGGTTTATACAGTCAGCCCTATGGCCTCCAACAATCTGGGTCCTCATTTTACCAACCTCGGAAGGATAGAAGTCTGAGTCAACCTTGAGCCTGGTGGGATTCGAACTGCCAAATTGCAGGCAGCCAGCAGTCAGCAGATGCAGTACTGCACTCTAACCGCTGCGCCACCCAGGCTCTGAAGCACCTGAATCTCACCTGGCAACTACAAACATTCCTGGCAATAAATTTTGGAAGTTGATGCTTCTTGACCAACTACGTAGGAGTCTATGATATATATATACACACACACACGTGATTATAAAAATATTAAACAAAGAGAACGGGGGGGAAAAAGGCCCTGGAACTCTGTGCTCAAGCAAGACTAAAACACATGTTCCCAACTTCTCCATGAGGGAGGCTCATGTTTAGCGTGCTTTTACTCTGATGCCAAACTACAATTTACCTTCATAGGGTGTCATTTCAGGTCCTCGTACAACATAATGCCTGCAAAAAAACAAAACAAAAAGTACAATTAACACAAGTCATATATCGAATCAGAAGTGAGGAACGAGGATATACTGCCCTTTCAAAAGATCTGTTGTGGTCCACCAGCAGCCTGCGGAGCTGGCAACAGTTGGACAGCGATGAGGCTGAGGTAGGACCAGGGCCATCTGGGAGTGAGGTGCGGACTCCAGAGCCTCCAGAGACTGACAGTAGTGAGGCAGAGGAACAGGAGGAGCCTGTTCCTAATGCACGCATGAGAAGAGCTGCCAGAAGGCAAGAGCAGCTCAAGCAAAGAGGACGACTGGGGAGTAGGGCCAAGAGATGATTGGCCCCTCCCATAAGGCTTAAAACAGACCAGAAACTTCCAACAGTGTGAAAAAAATACTAAGTAGCTGGTGAGACTTTGGGAAAAGTGAGCTGGATCAGGAATTTTAGCCTCTAGAACAGGGGTGTAAAACTCAATTTCACTGAGGGCCACATCAGGGCTGTGGTTGACCTTGGGGGGCCGTGGCCAGCTTGATATCACTCGTGTTGGGGGTGCCTTTGGTGGACCAAGTGCTCTGCCAGTGGAAACGGGTTCCCGAGCTCTGTTTCCAGCTGCGACGGCCTCCTGCAACCCTCTGCCAGTGAAAATGGAGCCCGGGAGGGCCACACAAAGCCCTTGTGCACAATAGCAATAGCGCTTAGACTTATATACCGCTTTACAGTGCTTTACAGCCATCTCTAAGCGATTTACAGAGTCAGCCCTATTGCCCCCAACAATCTGGGCCCTCAGTTTACCCATCTCGGAAGGCTGGAAGGCTGAGTCAACCTGGAGCCAGTCGGTCAGGATCGAACTGCTGGCAGTGGGCAGAGTTAGCCTGCAATACTGCATTCTAATGGGAGGGAGGGAGGGAGGGAATAGCAATAGCCCTTAGACTTATATACCGCTTTACAGCCCCCTCTAAGCGATTTATAGTCAGCCTATGAGGACCCCAACAATTGGGGTCCTCATTTTACCTAGTTCGGAAGGCTGAGTCAACCATGAGCCTGGTGAGATTGGAACTGCCAAATTGCAGGCAGCCGGCAGTCAGCAGAGGCAGCCTGCAGTACTGCACTCTAACCACTCTGCCACCGTGAGCTCCATTTTCAGCTGTGGTGACCTCCTGCAACCCTCAGCCAGGGAAAACGTAGCTCGGGAGGCAGAGGCAATGCGGGCCGATCCTTCGCTGCTTCCGGAGTGGCCCTGCGGCCCTTGAGTTTGTCACCCCTCCTCTAGAGAACTTCCCTACCACTATTTTCCCCCCCATTCTTGTCTTAAGGAGGTTCAATCTCTTGACGCCTTTTGGGTTCAGCAAACACCTCCCCCCACCCCCGATTCTTACCACTCAAGGATATTGGATGGCAAAGGCTCAGCACAAATATAAGGCACTGGATCTTTTTTGATGCGCAGGTAGTCCTGTTTGAGTCGCTGGGTGGCCGTGGTGGGGGCGCGTTTGTTGCTGGAGTTGCTCATCTGCAGGCAGAGAGGGGAAACGGATAAGGAACAACCGAGCCAAAGGGTTTTAAGCTCTCCACAAGCTGAAAGAGAAGCCTCAAAGTGGTTAGCCGGGGGGGGGGGGATAACAAGTTATAATCGCTGTTGTAAGGCCACACTTGCAATCCTGCATCCAGTTTTGGTCACCATGATGTAAAAAAGATGTAGAGACTCTGGAAAGAGTGCAGAGAAGAGCAACCAAGAGGATTAGGGGACTGGAGGCTAAAGCATATGAAGAACAGTTGCAGGAACTGGGTATGTCTAGTCTGATGAAAAGAAGGACTAGGGGTGACATGATAGCAGTCTTCCAATATCTCAGGGGCTGCCCCAAAGAAGAGGGAGTCAAGCTATTCTCCAAAGCACCAGAAGGCAAGACAAGAAACAACGGAAGGAAACTAACCAAGGAGAGAAGCAGCTTAGAACTAAGGAGAAATTTCCTGACAGTTAGAAAAATTAATCAGTGGAACAACTTGCCTCCAGAAGTTGTGGATGCTCCAACCCTGGAAGTTTTTAAGAAGAGATTGGACAACCATTTGTCTGGAATTATATAAAGTTTCCTGCTTGAGCAACCGGTTGGATTAGAAGACCTCCAAGGTCACTTCCAATTCTTTTGTTCTGTTTTTGTTTTTTTCTGATTGTGCTCCGTTGTGAAATATCCAGGTGTAGGAGGATGGGAAAATTGAGGCTGGTATGTAATGCTCTGAGAAAGTGTAAGATAGCTGGTAAGAATTCTAAACAGCGACCAGCTTTGCATTCCTGAGAGAAGGACTCTTAGCTGACTTGGAAGTGAAATGCTTTAGAACTCAATAAGGGAGACTTAATACAACCTTCGTGGGACATTTTCACCCAGTCCTATAATTGAGGCACAATGAATATTTTATTCCAGCATCATCTTCTTCTCCCCTAGACCACCGATTCCAAAGACCGACACATCTTTGTGTCTCCTGATTTGGACGCGAGATCAGAAGGTGCTGGGGTTTGAACCTGGGATCAGATTAAGAGCAAAAGGGGATTTTACTGCCGAGCGACCCCATGGACAGTGGTGACAGTGAGAACTATTAATCCGTGGAACAACTTGCCTCCAGAAGTTGTCGATGCTCCAACACTGGAAGTTTTTAAGAAGAGGTTGGATAATCATTTGTCTGAAGTGGTGTACGGTTTCCTGTCCGAGCAGGGGGTTGGACTAGAAGACCTCCAAGGTCCCTTCCAACTCGTGTTATTCTGTTCTGTTCTGTTCTATTCTTTTCTATTCTATTCCTATTCTATTCTATTTGATAGATAGAATTCTTTTATTGGCCAAGTATGATTGGACACACAAGGAATTTGTCTTGGTGCATAAGCTCTCAGTGTACATAAAAGAATAGATACATTCGTAAGACTCACAACACTTAATGATAGTGTAATTCTATTTTTATTCTGTTCATTCCAGCTGCACTGCCACCATTCTCATTTTTGCTTTAACACAGCCAGGCTGAATGTCAGCTTGAATGACTTTGGGTAGCTTCAGAGACCGGGGGGTACCCCTCCCCTTGCACTAGGTACTGCAACCGGCCCCTATGCAACTGAGAATCCAGGAGGTGCTTCACCTCCTAACGGATCTCCCCTTGCACTACTCTTGGTTTTGCAGCTGCCTGATCTAAGAGCCCTACTGCTGGCGTTAACAAGCTGCCGTGTTAAAAACCGGATGCACATTCCCGAACTAGCGAGGGAGTTTAAAGTTGTACCGTTGATGACTTTCACTATAGGGAAAGGCCCGGTGAAATTTTGGTCTTAAGTTTTTTGCAAGGGAGTTTTTAACTTTAGGTACTTTCGTTGAGAGGTGAAACCTTGCTCCTCGCGTGGAACGGCATTTTGGGGGGGGGGCTGCGGCGTTTGTCGACTTGCGTTGCGTGGGGTTCCGCCGCTTCCCGTAAAGCCCGCTTGGTATTTTCCCACGCCCCTTTCGGTGACCTCAAAATGGCCTCAGTTAAGGTCAGCTGCAGGGTTGGCACCTGAGTTTTCGAAGTCACATAGGCGTCAGCGTTCCAGAAAACCCCCTCCTGCAGAAAAAATCTTTCAAAGTTCTTTTACTAGTATAGGTAAACCGGCACAGTTGGATGAAATCCGAATCTGGAGATCCGGGTTTTTTCCTCAGTAAGACAAACTCCAAACTCCAAACCCACCACCACCCTTGACCCCTCTGCCGATCTCTGACCTCTGCCCACCTTCACGCAACCGACTAGAGAAATTTGCTTGGACTGTCGATAACTCCATGGACCTCCCTCTGGTAGAACCTCTTTATAAGCTGGAAGGAGAACTGGATCAGTGTCATCACAAAGTCCAGGAGACATTCAAGGATCCATAAGAAAGCTCCAAAGGTGAAGAACTCAAGCCCAGGAAATTTGGGGTGGGTGGGGGCCTGCAGTCCCAACAGCATCTTGGGATGATGTACCAGCTGGGGGAGGAAGGCAAATGTTTGGCAGCCACTGGGAGCAATCCAGAACTGCAATGCACTTGCCTTTTGTTGGCAAATGAGCCAGCAGGGAGATCATCTCTAAGCCAAATCAAGGCCATTTCTTTTAACGTTTCCAGGGGAAATGGGGAACAGGATTCACATATGTCCCAGTGAAAGACTTCACAACTAAAGGGCTCAACTTGCCCCAAATTTATTTGCCTCCCACTTTTGCCTTGATCAATTCCTCTCCTCAAAACGTACCCCAGCCAAGTAGCACCCAAATACCACACAGCCTGCCTATCTCATCCAGGTAGCTTCCAGAATTACCTGGCGAGGAAACGTCATAACCTCGTTGACTAAGGATGACGGAAGGCAAAATAAATCCAGTTCACCTCAACAGTTCCTTGCTCAGATATAGCTGAATCATAAATACAAATACTGAATCGGGAAGAGGTCACCAAGGAGCTGGGCTAGACTCTAGGAAGCAGAGGCGCAAATCAAACAATCCCAAAGGACTATTGTGGGGAAAAAGAAACACTCTATCTACCATGCCTAGATATAAACATACCCTAAATTAAAAAAAATGTATTAATTCTCTTCCCTGGCACTAAAAGCCTACCAGTTTAATTTCCAATAATAAGCTTTTCTCAAAAGAAAAGGGCTTTCTTGTTACATAAGAGGCTTGCCTTAGTTTAAGGGTCTGCAACCTTAAACACTCAAAGAGGTATTTGGACCTGTTTCCCACAGAAAAGAAAACACCAGGAGCCACAAAACCCTTCCCGTGCCTGACTATTTCTTGAGTGGCCACAAAACTAGCCTATGTAGTTGCATTAAATTCAACTACATATGAATTGTTTTCTTCTGAAACTTTCTTCTTTTCTTGGATTTATCCACGGTTGGCCTACCGGGGGTTGAAAAGCTCAATAGATCGCGCGCCGGCGGGTGTTGCACATTGGTGGTTGTGACCCATATTTTGAGTGACAGGGAGCTGCAGTAGAGGGGTGAAAGAGCCACAGGCGGCTCCAGAGCCGCGAGTTGCTGACCCCTGGCTTAATTCCACAAGATCATTTTCCTTCTGAGGAATGGGAGAATTCCTTAGAAGAGGGCCTATTGTATTTTTGCAAGGAAATAATTTGGGATTACCCCATCCTGTTGGCAGGCCTAGTTAATCTGAGGCACTCAGCTGAAGAAGTTGTTACCGTATTTTTTGGAATACAAGACGCACCTTTTCCCCCCAAAAAAGAGGGTGAAAATCTGGGTGCGTCTTATACTCTGAATGTAGCCATGCCCAGCTTCTCAAACGGAGGTTTCAGAGGCTGAAAAAAGCATCAGAAATGAAGCTTCAGAAAAGAAGCCCCCAAACAGAGTTTCAGAGGCTTTTTTTTCTGAAGCTGTTTCGGAGGCTTTCAGAGGCTGAAAAAAGCATCAGAAATGAAGCTTCAGAAAAGAAGCCCCCAAACAGAGTTTCAGAGGCTTTTTTCCTGAAGCTGTTTCAGAGGCTTTCAGAGGCTGAAAAAAGCATCAGAAATGAAGCTTCAGAAAAGAAGCCCCCAAACAGAGTTTCAGAGGCTTTTTTTCCTGAAGCTGTTTTGGAGGCTTTCAGAGGCAGAAAAAAAAGGCAAGGCACAAAAGCTCACAACCAAGAAACCTGTTGCTAAAATTCACCTCTGGGAACAGCTGATTGGGGGTATTCCGGGAGGCCGATCTACCTGCCAATCAGCTTTTTTCACCAGAGTTGGAGGAGGACCTTGAAGATTCCTAGTCCAACCCCCTGTTCAAGCATGAGACCCTATTCCATTTCAAAGAAATTGCTGTCCAATCTCTTCTTTAAAAAAAACACAACTCCACCCACAACTTCTGGAGGCACATCATGATTAATTGTTCTAACTGTCAAGAAATTTCTCCTTAATTCTAAGTTTTGATCGCTTTCCCAGAAACGGAACCGGTCCCTTCCAGCGAGCAAAGGCTCAAAGGACAGAGGCTGGGGACAAACAAGACCACGCCAGGCCCTATGTGGCAGCCAGGCTGGAATGGTGACCTAGATGAAGGAGCAAAGCATTTCCTTTGTTTAGCAAAGGTTAAACCAGGTTACACCAGACAAAGTTTATGTGCAGCTATAAACTGGGACAATCCACACATTTCAGAAACTGCCTTAGACTCTGTTGAAGCTTTATACCAAGTCAATGTTGTCTGAAAAAATCAGATATATTATTACACCCTAAGCAAAGATTGTCTCCCGGTGACTGAAAGCTGTGGGGATCTGGGATAGTGAGAAATAAGCTTTGGCTTAACCCAAACAACTTACAGGTTTTGAGTTTGCTGCTTTTGCGGGTGGGGAGGGGTTCCTCTTATTTTCTTTCTAAATCGGGCAGAATCCCCACGAATAAGAACCGAGATGCAATGTACACTGAGAGCCTATGCACCAAGACAAATTTTGTGTGTGTCCAATCTCACATGGCCAATAAAAAATTCTATTCTATTCTATTCTATTCTATCCTATCCTATCCTATCCTATCCCTGTCCTATTCTTATTTGTACCCTATGACTATCATTAAGTGTTGTGCCTTATGATTCTTGATGAACGTATCTTTTCTTTTATGTGCACTGAGAGCATATGCACCAAAGACAAATTCCTTGTGTGTCCAATCACACTTGGCCAATAAAAAAAATCCTATCCTATCCTATCCTATGGATCTTCAATTTTGGCCTTCTGCTGGAGAACCACAGGACAGCTGTGGCTGGTTTATCGTGTGTTGTCAGTGGTGCCTGATCCCAGGGCCTGCTTTTATGATCACTCATGCCCCTGGTCACCTGAACAACCGCAATGTGTGTTGCGTGGGAAGGCCCTTGAAATCCAGGATCCAGGATGCAACTAATTATAGGTGCACCTTGATGCACTCACATAACACCTGTGCACTGTGACTTCCACAGGGCTCCCTAACGATTCCCACGTTTAATTCAAGATTTGAGATTAAATAAAGCCCTTCATGGCACAAGACCAGGTTACTGCCCGTGTCCATCTCTCTCCGTTCACCCTGGGGAGCTCCACTTTTGGGTTGAAACAATGTCATCTGCCAGGACTCAAAAAAGCACTATTCTTCCCTGATCACCTGGACAGAGCCAATCACTCTCCAGAATGAAAGGCTTTTGTGAATGGACTGTACAATGGGGTTTTTCCCCCCACCCCTTTTATGTTGTTCCTCTGCTATTCTGTTCTTGCGGTTCCAGATGCTGCGTTTCGTTTTGAATTCTTAGAATAGAATAGAATAGAATAGAATAGAATAGAATAGAATAGAATAGAATAGAATAGAATAGAATTCTTTATTGGCCAAGTGTGATTGGACGCACAAGGAATTTGTCTCTGGTGCATAGGCTCTCAGTGTACATAAAAGAAAAGATACCTTCATCAAGAATCATAAGGTACAACACTTAATGATAGTCATAGGGTACAAATAAGCAGTTGAATCATACTAGGAAACAATCAATATAATTTGGCTGTGGTTTTTTTTTTAAAAATGTTTCCACGCAACCGTAAGCCGCCCCCAAAAAGTTATATATTGTGCGAGTCGGGAAAGTCGAATAAATCAATTAAGAGACAGTTCAGCGAACAAGCCACAATAGCTGAGCTAAGCCACTAAACTAAAGCAAAATCTCCAGCTTAGCACCATAGATAAAAAGCCAAAACCACCCAGCTTCTTTCTGCCTGCTTTTGCTAAGTGTCCCCATCAGCACCACCATCCCTGCCACCCCAGTTATAGCAGATAGCCAGTTTATAACAGCCTAGATAGAACACAACTCCCAGAAGCCCCAGCTGCCGGGGATGATGGGCGAGGGAGTTTCTCATCAGCCTATATCTCTCAAGCTTCTCTCCCAGGGCAATAACCATACTGAATTCTACGGTACATAGTGCAATATCGGGTTTTCAATTTGAATTATATAGAATGTAAAGGATGTATGTTTGTGTTTTTATTTTTATAGTTATATTATTATGACTTTATTTCTTTTGTCAGTAGATATAAATTTAACACAAAATAGCTTGTCGCGAAAGCGATTGCCTGTGAGGGCTCCTGGACTGGGCCTGAAAGGCGAAAGGGAATCAGAATGCTCCCTCCTATATTTGGGTAGACCAGGTTGCTTCGATAGGAAAAAAGTCCACTTTATATATATATACACATACATACATACATACATACATACATACATACATATTAGATAGAATAGAGTTCTTTATTGGCCAAATGTGATTGGACACACAAGAAATTTGTCTTTGGTGCATAAGCTCTCAGTGTACATAAAAGAAAAGATACCTTCATCAAGGATTCTAAGGTACAACACTTAATGATAGTCATAGGGAACAAATAAGCAATCAGGAAACTATATCTATATCTATCTAACTATATATATGCATGTACATATATATACATAGGTCTTTGGTTATTCGGGTTTCTCCCACGTAAAATTGGAAGTGTCTTGGCGACGTTTCGACGAAGTCTCATTCGTCACCTTCAGGCTTCAGCTTCGTGCTTCTAGGAGCAATGTGTGATCGCAGCTGTTTCTTCCTTTTAACCTTTTAAAACCCACGCTAGCAGTTAAAAGCAAGAAACAGTTGCGATCACACGTTGCTCCTAGAAGCATGAAGCTGAAGCCTGAAGATGACGAATGAGACTTCGTCGAAACGTCGCCAAGACACTTTATATATACACACACACACACACACCCATATATATACATACACACATATAATATACATATATATATACATACATACATAACACATATAATATATATATACATATGTATATACACCCACACACCCATATATATAATATACATGTATACATTTTATATATACATACACACACACACAAACACACACACACAGAGTATATATATAATACAATGAAGACGGCATTTAATGTCGTTGTACCATGTACAATGACAATAAAGTAAACTAAGCTAGATGCATCCGAGGGGGTGGGGTGGGGGAAGTTAGCATCCTGAAAGCCCAAGCTGCGGTTCCTAAAGCAAGCAACCCGGCTTGGTGGAGGAGGGGTGGGGTGAGGTGGGGGTGTCCTTGGCCAAAACTCCCCGTTTGGAGTACACGTGTTCGGCTCCCAGTTTAGCGGGAGCTGCATCCACACGACCTGCTTTCCTGGATTTCACCCCCTTTTTCTAAACGATCCCCGGCACACCCACCCACCCAACCCCCTCCCCTTCCCCGCCGGAGGAGAGCGAGTAAAGAAAGGGGTCATAACGACGCCCACCACCCCCCCCCTTGCCAGGGCGCCCAGGCTGTGCCCGATGGGAGTCAGCATCAGCACCATGGGGTGGGGGGGAAAGGGAACCACTCCAATAACAAAGGGGCCCTCCGGCTCCGAGTCCTTACCGCTCTTCGCTAGGCTCCGATCCTCTTTGCTCGGGGCGAGGGGGAGGGGGGGGAGAAGGGGAAGCCGGGCGCCGGAGTCAGCTTCACAACCCGGCGGCGCCTTGTCTCCTTCAGACGCGGCTGCCCCAGCTCCGGCCACCGCGACCCTCCAAGATGGCTGCCCAGGGCAGGCCCGACTAAAAGGCCGGCTTCCCCGCTTTTCCCTCGCCACTTCCGGTTCCGGCGAGGGGGGGAAAAAAAGGGGGGGAGCGCTTCCGGTTTGGCCTTGCCACCGGCGGCGAAGGGATATGGGAAGAAGAAAAGTTTTAAGGGCGCGGGGGTTGCCATAGAGCTCCGGCGGAGGGCGGGGCTAGAGCGACGCCGTGTTTGTCGTCGTAGTCGGCTTTTTTTTTTTCCCCCCAGGGCGGAGCGTTCTAAACCCCCCCACCCCTCTAATAGCTCATTCGTTGTGCGCGTGCGCGTGGGGCCGCTCGAGACGCTTTGGTCCTCTTTTTTTTTTTTCTTTTTTTCCCGCGCGTTGCTGGCCCGTTGCCGTGGAAACCGCGCGGGGATGCGCCCGGGATGACGCGAGCGCGGTCCAAAATAGCGCCATGGACGCAAAGCTTTTCCCCCTCAGTCGCTTCACCTCAGAAGTCGAGAACAAACCATATGTAATACAAACTATAGATAGAACTATATAGATAGAACAAACTCTATGTTTAAATATATTTAAATAAATAAATATAAATATTTATTTATTTATTTATTTATTATTTATTTATTTATTTATATTTTATTAAATAAATATATTTAAGACGCCCACACCCAGAAAATATGGAGACCCATTTTACTTCGAAGGTGCCTATGCCGCCTCAGGGCATCTTTTTCAAACTTTGGTGTTTTGTTTTGTTTTTTTAAATTGGATACTTGTTAACAAGTAACTGAATAATGTAACTCCATGATGCATAGAAAAAAAGGAAAGTTTTCAATAGAAAATAGAAAACATATATTGAGAGTATTACCTTGAAGGGGGTCTATTATAGTTTTAAGATGCAGGGGGGGAGGAGCTTATAAAGTATATAAAGTAAAAAGATATGCGGGGCTGGGGTTTGGAATATGCCCAGTCATGATTGGAGGAGCATGTAAATTAAGTAAAATTATATATATAGATATAGGTATAGATATAGATGTAGATACATAGATTAGATATATAGATACAGATTTGGATATATAGGTATGTAGATATATAGATGATATATAGATATAGATATATGAATTACCTATATTTAAATGTTGCTAGTGATAGATGTAGACCAGTGGTTCTCAACCTTTATAGTGCTGCAACCCCTTTAATACAATTCCCCACGATGTGGCGACCCCTTTAATACAATTCCCCACGATGTGGCGACCCCAACCATAAAATTATTTTCGTTTTGAATTTATCGTGCCTGAAGCCGTATTGGCTAGCGATCTGAACTGCTTGCGATTGCCTTGACGGAGGCATTAAAGCGGAGACTCCTCCCCTATTAAGTTTATAGCGCCTGAAGCCAGATTAGGCTAGCGATGGGGAGTGATTGCAGCTGGCTTGAGAGGGAGAGATCAGAGCAAAGATTTCTCTCTTTTTTAATTCATTGCACCTGAAGCCGAATTCGGCTAGCGATTTGAAGAGCCTGCAGCTGGCTTGTGGAGTCAACCATTGGAGCGCGATTCTTCGACTCGCAAGTATACTTCCCATATTTCCGATGGTCTTAGGCGACCCCTGGCAAATCGTCATTCGACCCCCAATGGGGTCCCGACCCACAGGTTGAGAACCGCTGATGTAGATGTTTAGCCAATACATATTAAAGCTGCGGTTTTCAAAGGTTTCTAGAGAGAAGGAACACAATGGGTTGTACAGTATTTTGACTTCAGGGCCAGAAAAAATGGCTTGCTAGGTTTCCGTAAGAAAAAGAGAAAAATATTCTTTTTTTAGAAAAAATGAATATAGATAAAAAAAGCAACATGTTCAAAATCCATATAAACTGTGTGTTGTCTGGTTATAATTCTTTTGTGTAACGTGCATCATAATAGAATTCTCAAATAGTAATTCTCCAACTTAGAACTAAGGAGAAATTTCCTGACAGTGAGAACAATTAACCCATGGAACAACTTGCCTCCTGAAGTTGTGAATGCTCCAACATTGGAAGTTTTTAAGAAAATGTTGGATAACCATTTGTCTGAAGTGGTGGAGGGTTTCCTGCCTAAGCAGGAGGTTGGACTAGAAGACCTCCAAAGTCCCTTACAACTCTTATTTATCCCTTCTTGTCTGCCCCTTATTTTTATATGGAGAGTACTGCACCCCTATGGGTAGCAATTAGCTTGGGCAATCAGCCCCTCCCTCTCTTCCCACTCTCTGCCAGCCAGCCAGCCAGCCAACCTATCTACCTATCTACTTTCCTTTCTACTACAAAAGGCCCATTTAGTTGCATTGCCCTAATATGACAATCACCTGTCAGGATAAAAAGGCATCCATCAAACTCAGGGTAGCTTACCGAACACGCCTTATTTCTCACCACTATCCAGCTCACCCCTTGGGATAGCTAATGCTGCTTGACAGGTTACAGTCATTTCTCTGGTATTTTAATACTGCTATTAAGTGATCCCATGTGCATTACTAGGGCAGCCAGGGCCCATTTTAAAAAAAGATTTCAACACGTCTTGTTTTCTCCTGCCTGCAGATTAATCAAACTATAGGATCAGGGATCACTCCTCTTCCCAAAGGAAGGCCGAAACTCTCCAGATCTGCCGAGCCATTTTGAGGATGGATACACTTTGCCAAGGCAGAAAAGAACCTGGGATTTTGTCCTTTCCTTCTTCAGGGATCCGTTCCAGGTGCAGAGTTTTGTCCACCCGACTGGCATGGAGTCAAAGCTGAAGGTAAGCAAAATATCGCTATCATTAAACTGAGGTAAATTCTCCTTCAGTTTGAGCTCAGCTCCTGAGGAATTCATGGATTATAGTTGTGACTCTTTCTAAACGTTGGTCTGCTGAAAAGAATCAGCCCACAGCAAAACGGCCTTTCAGATTTTGATCCAACTAAAATTTTAATCAAAACATTTCAATAAATTAAATATAAACTAAATATTTATAGACTCGTTGACATCCTCACTGATATTTCCAGTCGCCACATCCCACATCTTTTCCAGTCAAGCAAGTGCACTAAGAGGTCATTAGCTTTGGTTTCACTGAAAGAAATGGGGAGCAAAACTAATAGAATAGAATAGAATAGAATAGAATAGAATAGAATAGAATAGAATAGAACAGAACAGAACAGAACAGAACAGAACAGAACAGAACAGAACAGAACAGAACAGAACAGAATAGAATTCTTTATTGGCCAAGTATGTTTGGACACACAATGAATTTGTCTTTGGTGCATAAGCTCTCAGTGTACATAAAAGAAAAGATACCTTCATCAAGGCACAACACTTACAACACTTAATGATAGTCATAGGGTACAAATTTAATATTTAATGATACAATACTTAATGATAGTCATAGGCTACAAATAAGCAATAAGGAAACAATATCAATATAAATTGTAAGGATACAAGCAATAAAGTTACAGTCATAAGTGGAAGGAGATGGAACATTTTGAAGTGCTCATGAATTAAATAGGTCAATTTAACTTTCAAAAACTGTTCTAATCCTCCAAAGATATCGTTATATCCTAAATTCTCAGTCTATAATGGGCATAGAAATCTTGCAACACTTTTTTTTTTGGTTAAATATACAATTAGGAATTTTAAGTGTTGATTTTCACCTTAAAAACAAATGTGTTCTAATGACAGCCAAGAGTATTTTGGTTTAATCCCAAAGTGGCTGAACAGATTCGCAGAACTCAAATAATTAATTATAAAATTCAGAGGGGAAAAAAAACATTGTTTTATTTGTAGCCATTACTCTCTGATGTCATGAAGGAGGGGAATTTGGGCAGCTGACGTTCCACTGCTCTTGACAGTACAGATTTATTTCACAAGTATTCCTTGTCTTACAACCATAATTGAAAAAGACAGTTATATGATGCTGCAAATGGCTATAAAAGATAAACTGATTGCCAAGCATCCATAATGCAATCACATCACTGTGGTATGTGTGTATCCATTGGAATTTCAAAATCGTCATAAGTACTTTTGGGGGAGGTCCATCATAACTGCAGAAGGTCACTAAGCAACCAGTCATAAGTTGAGGACTACCTGTATCTATGACTGAATTTCTATATATAATGTATTTAGGATCTGCATTTCTAGGCTGGCAGTTCTACCAGGTATTGGGTGTTAAAATAGACCATGACCAAATGTGTATTTTTTGTCCTGCTGGGAAGATCACAGCAATGCAAGTCTGGGATAATATGTTAAAAACCTCACCCAGTCACAAAAGATCTCAGGATGTATTGAACTGGTTTCTCTGAGTCTCAGTCTCTTTTTGTGTGCATAAAATCTAGAGGCAGTGACAGTGATTGACGTACAGACACTGTTTTGAATTCACTGGAACATAATTAAATTTGGTGGGAGAACCTTCACCTGGTTTTGTTCTGTTTTGTTTCCTTTCATTTTTGAGCACCAAGGTTATGTAAAACAGATAGGAACAGGGCCAGGAGATAAAAGTGACAGTGGAGCCAAACTTCAGGATATTTAAATAAGGCAAACGTTCAAATGTTAACGAGTTAATCAGAACGGTGTTTCGTAATTCATCAAAACATTTTATAATTCCGAAGAACGGCTGGAGTCATCGAGAGCTTTCTAGGTTTGCTGAATCAGGTTTGCAAAAGTTACAAGGGCCCCTTTAGTATTTGTCTAGTTATCAGCAGGTGAATCAGCAGAACTATGTAAGGAATAGAGCTAAGAAAATGCAAGGGAACCTGGGGTTGGTTTTTTTTTAAAAAAAGCCTCAGATGGCATCAGAGCAAAGGTCATTTTGCCTGGCAGCTTTTTTTAAGGTCAGTCAGATGCCAGCCAGATGCTTTCAAGTGGTCAACAGGTAGGCTGAACAACAATCTGTCAGGGTTCCCGGCCTTCAGACCTGTCACAATGTTTTTGAGATTCCCACTGAAATGCTTTTTAAGGAAACTTTGGTGCCAAGAGCCCTTACTTTTGTCCCTGCATAGGAAGATAATCCTACCTATTCTGAAAGCCAATTAACATCTCCAGTAGAGGCCAAGCCAGTCTTTCCCATATTTTTTTCACACAATAGACTGTTGGCTTTGCTCCTACGTAGGTTTCTCCTCAAAGAAAGCTAAAAAAACAACATTTATTCCTAATTACCATTGGCTGATTTATCAGTTGGGACCCTGTGAAACACAAATGAAATGAAACAAATAACATATTTCCCAGGGTGAAACCTCTCCCAAGGTTTCAAAGAGAAGTTTGCAAGGTTGACCCTTGCCAAAAAATAGAGCCATTTCTTAGGCTAGTCTAGTGACCGTGATAAATATTTAATTTGAGAACCATTGCTATGCCTTCTAAGATTAATTCCTGTGGATACTTTTCATCATGAATTCCCGCCAGTAGGAATTATAGTCCCCCAATCTGGAAGGCAGTGGTTTGAAGAAGGCTGCTGTAAGCATTTTAGTAAATAACAAAAGCCATTCATTTTTTTTTTAAAAAAAACTTATTTATAAAATTTATAGGCTGCCCATGTTATCTCAAGCTAACTCTGGCCATTTACTTAGGCTACATCCGGATAGCAGTGTTAAAGGACTTATTCCCATTTCTTGAGCCATATAAAACCACATAAAACATAAAAAAATCAAGCTGCCCAGCTGTATTCTGCCATACAAAGGAGAACCGGTGATTGCAGCTGTCTTGTTTGTTTTTATTGTCTGGACAAGCTAAGGAAAGTAATTGATAGGTTCCCCCAATGAGGATTACCTGCTGATGGAAAAACAACGTTCATCACTTCCACACAAAAGATGAGGTTGCTTTAGGGAAAGGTTAGCAGGGTGTTTGGAATGAAGTTGTTATCAGAACAACTCAAGACATTGTGGGTGCTTCATCACTGGAGGTTTTTAAGAAAAGACTGGACA
This sequence comes from Ahaetulla prasina, assembly GCF_028640845.1. Taxonomy (NCBI): domain Eukaryota; kingdom Metazoa; phylum Chordata; class Lepidosauria; order Squamata; family Colubridae; genus Ahaetulla; species Ahaetulla prasina. The sequence goes on along the minus strand of NC_080556.1, from coordinate 4,963,031 downwards.
GTCACTTCTCAGGATTGCTATAGGGTCGCCATCTTGAGCAGGGGGTTGGTTCAGAAGACCTCCAAGGTCCCTTCCGGCTCTATTCTGATGGAATGGCATCTTTGGTCACTTGTCAAGTGGTCTGCAAGTTGGAAACATGTTTGGGCCTGTCAGGTTGGCTATTTCTCGACATGGCTCTGGGGTTCTTCTGGAAGAATAATAATGGTATGTCCCAAAATAGTCCAGCTGTCTGATTGGAGACATAGAGGAGCACATGTTGAAAGAGAATGATCCTTGATTCATCTGGAGTAATTCTGTCCAGCATCATCCAAACCGCTCCTGGTCAGCCTCATGTCTGTGGATGGCCATGCAGCCAGGATGGAGTAAGTGAGACCGCTTCTCCATTTCGCCAAACAAAGTGTAATGGCTCAGAGTATGACCTGTGAAACTCCTTGATGGAAGAAGCAATGAAAAACATATACTGGTGCCAGGACCTGCACTTGGCTAAACCTGGCTGTCCTTCCTGGTTTAAATCATCTTCGTGGAACACAGGATTAACACTCACTCCAGTCCTTAGGCGATTCTTCTGAAATACACAAGGAATCAGTCTTGGTAGCCTCTCCTTCACCTGCACTTGGCTGAGGTGTAATTCAGCACTGAAGGTTCTCTTGGAGGCAATCTGGAAACAAAAGGGGATATACTTTTTAAAAAGCAAGATTCTTCCTGGATTTCTCTGTGAAGCTGTGCAGGGAGAGAAGGAAAAGGCTGAAGCCAGTTATATACACTGTACAACTTTGACCTGCAGTAATCGCTTATCCCTAGTGATACCCTAGTGAGTCGAATCCTTAGGTTCAAATCCCTAGCGCTGCGTAACGGGGTGAGCTCCCGTGACTTGTCCCAGCTTCTGCAAACCTAGCAGTTTGAAAGCACGCCAAAAAAAAAAATGCAAGTAGAAAAATAGGGACCACTTTTGGTGGGAAGATAACAGCGTTCCGTGCGCCTTTGGCGTTGAGTCATGCCGGCCACATGACCACGGAGACGTCTTTGGACAGCGCTGGCTCTTCGGCTTTGAAACGGAGATGAGCACCGCCCCCTAGAGTCGGGAAGGATTAGCACATATGTGTGAGGGGAACCTTTACCTTTTAATCACTTATCATCATCAGCTTAAGGCAAATCATTTGTGCTGCAACACGATGGAGTTGGGTTGAGCCAAAATCATCTTCCCTAGAGGAAAGTCTGATGTGTGTGTGTATGGGGGGTTGTTTTCACCTCCATTTATCCAATTCTCGGAAGCAAATCACCAGCTGCCTTGGAACTGTCTCTGCACTGAAGCCTAACCTGCTTCCCCCACCCCCCAGCCCAGCTAAAAGAGGCTCGTCTTTCTTTGCCTCATTCCTAGGATGCTTTCCTTCCTCCAGACAAAAGCTCTTCAGGGGTATCATGAACCTGAACATGACGCATAAGTGTGTCTGCAATGGCACTCTAAATGCCCGGTCGGAGAACAATTCACATGGTCGGTTGCTTGCATTTTCCTGCCACCTGAGATGCAGGTGTGATGTGTCACTTCCAGTCTCGTGTTGCTTGTTTGTTTGAGAATGACTGCTTCATCCAAGCCACAAGGAGCTCATTGTCTCCTCGCCTGGAAAAGCGCGGGAGATTTGACAGCGCAACATGTTGCACCCCCCCCCCACACACATGTGTGAACTTGGGTGAAACTGCCAAGTTCAATTTAATTTCTTCTCTCATCTTCCGAACTTTGACAATCAATCTACAAGGAGTGGGTTCCCCCCCCCCCAAGCATGTGAAAATGTGTCTTCTCCTTCAACCAGCTCCTTCAACCATCTTTTCCCCAGCATATTCATTCTTCAGGGCTTCTTGGTGCTAGGTAGGTAGGGAAAGGGGTTTGCTATTATTTGATATGCTACTAGCACTGATGACGTTACCTGGTTTGGTAATGAAATGTCTGCAAGGAAACCAGCCAAGCTCAGAGAGCACCAAGAACTCTGCAGTCCAACCCTGAGCTGCATGTATTCTCTTTTATCGATATTCATTCTTGCAAGCAGTTTTCAGTAAAAGGAATTTCACCCCCTTCTCCAATATTTGACATTTTCACTTATTGATATATTATATGGTCAAGCCTGGAACTTTTGGGATCGGCAGTTGAAAATAAATTCTCCGCCCTTCTCAGAGCACCGGTTTCTGCATCTAAGGCCAAAGCTAGCATCCAACAGACCAGAACTTACAAATCATTTCTTCTTCTTTGCGCAAAAGTTTAGCCCTTTTTCTCTTAAGTATAGGAGATTGTCTCTTGGCCATAAAGAAAACTATATCCTTTTGATAGACAGCAAATACGAATTGATTGTGATCATATTTTAAGGGACATTTTTTTGGTTAATCGCTTAATGACTCCACAGATGAGCACACGTGTACACTTCCCCGAGCCATCTGAAATATTTCTTTGCCCACAGGAAAGGAGTGTCTCCTTGACAAAGGCATTCCCCTCTAAGCACAAGGCATCTTAAAAGGATTTAAAAGGGAAAAAAAAGGAAAGAAAGACTGCTTTCTTCATTTACTACCGCGGATGGCTCTGCTGAATTATCAGCCTGCGATAGCTGCATCAGAAAGCCAATAATTGTATGTTTCTGCCCCAACAACTGATATTCTAGAAGACAGACTACTCCTATTCATGGAAGTTCCATTTGGACATTTTTCTGCAAGCTGTAGCATTCGAACCTCATTCTCATCCGAGTAATGTGTTCAGAATAATAGATTTGGAAGTGACCTTGGAGGTCTTCTAGTCCAATCCCCTTCTCAAGCAGGAAACCCTGTGTCATTTCAGACAAACGGTTCTCCAATCTCTTCTTGAAACTTCTGGAGGTAAGTCGTTCCAATGATTAATTTGTTCTAACTATTTGTTCTTTGTTGAATTAATTGTTCAATATAAAAACATGTCAAGTTTCTAAAATTAAATAAGAGAGAGCAGGATTTTTTTTTTTAAGTACATGAATTTAATTAGTTAGTCATCCTATAATGAATGATTCTTAGGGCAACAACACAGAAATATAAAATGAATTAAAGCAACTTGATGAATCATAATCTTTCAACATCTGCGGTTTTTTAAAAAAATAAATTAAAAAATTGCCAATCATTTTTGTCTCATTCCGTGTAAAGTAAGGAAACAGTCAGGGGCTTATTCTGCTTCTGATATTTTAAAAATGAAAAATGCCAGAGAGATGTTTTAAATCTATATATAAAATCTACCTGAACGTGAGTTTCTTAAAAAAAAAACAAACTTGTATGAACTTGGCTGCTAGACTTTGGGGCTTTGTGTCTTGTGAGATCATCTGGTAAAGTTTCTTCTTTAGAGGATTGTGCGAATCCAAACACAGGATTGTTTCAGGAACTGTCTTTACTGCTGACAATGTGATGCCAAAATTAGACAACACCAACACAAGCCCTGTATGGCTATGAAAGTTGGACCATAAGAAAAGCTGAGCGCCAAAGAATGAGGACCCAGATTGTTGGGGGGGCAATAAGTTGACTTTGTAAATATACAAATAGAATGAGACTATTGCCTTACACAATGTAAGCCGCCCTGAGTCTTCGGAGAAGGGCGGGATATAAATGTAAAAAATAAAATAAAATAAAATAAATAAATTGAGGCTTTTGAACTATGATGCTGGAGAAGACTCCTGTGAGTCCCTTGGACTGCAAGGTGATTCAACTGGTCAGTCCTAGAGGAGATCAACCCTGACTGCTCTTTAGAAGGCCAGATCCTGAAGAGGACACTGAAATACTTTGGCCACCTAATGAAAAGGAAGGACTCACTGGAGAAGAGCCTAATGCTGGGAAAGACTGAGGGCAAAAGAAGAAGGGGATGGCAGAGAACGAGGTGACTGGATGGAGTCACCAAAGCAGTTGGCGTGAGCTTAAATGGACTCCAGAGGATGGTAGAGGACAGGAAGGCCTGGAGGAACGTTGTCCATGGGGTCACGATGGGTCGAGCATGACTTCGCAGCTAACGATGACAACAACAACAACACCAGCCTTGTGTGACAGGATTGTGACCAGATCTTTAGAAGTCTCATTGGTGGGGCAAAAAAATTGTGATGTCTGAAAAAGAGAACCATTGCAAGTTTTAGAAGAAGACCGAGTACACATGGGTGCAAAGCCCTCTTGTTCTACCTGGAACAAAAGCAGGAGATAATTTCTAGCACCAAAAGCAAAAGTTAAATAATTCCCAAGGGGAAAGTCAATTTCCTTTCTGTAAGTTTGTGGGTGCTAAAATAACGAATGGTGTTTGTTTTAGGCCAAAGGAAAGGGCTGATTATTATACAAAGATGGGTAGTTAGTTGCTTAGACCCGAAAAAGGATTCTTTCCCCAGAAAAAGATTCACTTTAACATTTGGTATTAATTTAGACAGAAGTATGCTATTAGAGGGACACAGTGGCTCAGGGGCTAGGACGTTGAGCTTGTCAATCGAAAGGTCGGCAGCTCAGCAGTTCGAATCCCTAGTGCTGCCGTGTAACGGGGTGAGCTCCCGTTCCTTGTCCAGCTTCGGCCAACCTAGCAGTTTCGAAAGCACGTAAAAATGCAAGTAGAAAAAATAGGGACCACCTTTGGTGGGAAGGTCACAGCGTTCTGTGGGCCTTTGGCATTGAGTCATGCCGGCCACATGACCACGGAGACTTCTTCGGACAGCGCTGGCTCTTCGGCTTTGAAACGGAGATGAGCACCGCCCCCTAGAGTCAGCAACGATTAGCACGTATGTGCGAGGGGAACCTTTACCTTTATACTATTAAAAGAAAAAAACAGGAGTCATCTACAACATACAATCTGAAGACTGCAAGAGCCACTATGAAGAACAAGCAGCAGAACACACCCGTGAACACCAAACTAGCAGTCAGAAGACATGAAGAAAACGCTTTAATTTCACAACACGTGGACAGAATTAATCATAGTTTCAACTGGGAAATCGTGACCACCTGAGAAAAAGCCAATTCCCCAAAATATACTAGAGCATTCCTGGAAGCCTGGCACTCTTGACAAGTCAGCCATCAATAGACACATGGACGGACGTAAACAACATCTGCATATTGCGTAAAAGAAGCAATCGACAAGCCAGAAAGGGAACCGAAAGGCCAATGTACCTACCCACTAGGAATCCGCACCCGGATGAGTAGAGATTGACACCAAGATTAATTCCAGACCAACCATCAAGAAGTAAACAATACCCCAATCAAGGAACTTCCAAACAAGCTAACAGCCCAACCAAAGGACCACCAAGGCCGCTTCCACCAACACTAACAGGGTAAACCACCAGAATATAAATTGAGAACAAACCCCATTCCTTACTACCACTGATGATGTTACCTAGTTGGGTAATGAAACATCTGCAAGAAAACAGCCGAGCTCCGAGAGCACCAAGGACCTTTCATTTCAACCCTGAGCTGCAAACATCCTCCTTTATAGATGTACATTTATCCAGGGGGAGATAAATGTGAAAAACTTTCTACGAACTTCTTAAGGAGGTGAATCTAAGAAATATCACCTGACTCATGATAAGCATAAACCTGTGAATTTAGCTTTTAAATACCCATGTAAAAGTTTGCATTGAAGGACATGTCCAAATGAGTGTTTTTGAACTATGGACTCGACTAACTGCATTTCTTTACAATAATTGAGCAATCTTGAATACTTTTGGATTCAGTACTGAGTTGAAAAAAAACTTGTGGATAGCTGAAGATCCAACAGGATTTGGTTCAAAGTGTCCAAATCGGTTCATCTTTTAATATTCACACACAAAAATTGAATACAGAGACTCTTGCTTTGTGGTCTCTGTAAGGAGAAAATCTTGGCATCAAAACATTACTCTGAAAGTTTTCTTTTTTTCTGGGGAATAGCATGTGTGAAATCAGAGTCACTTCCCCCAAATTGTTTGCTAAGTTTTCTTTTTCATTACGTTTCGGGCTGGAATATTTTGTTCAGCCTGCAGATGATTGGAACAGAGATACCAATTACGTTTCGGGCTGGAATATTTTGTTCAGCCTGCAGATGATTGGAACAGAGATACCAACAGGTTAGAGAAGGTTGAGTTGTTGCTTTTTTTTTTTTCAAAGTAGAATTAGTCTTAGCCTTGCACAAGGGATGAGTAGCGATAAAAGGTTACAGTATACAAAGGGGAAAATCAGTATTGCTCAAAGGGTAAACAGCACTTGCTACATCAAAGGAAAAATTAGTCAGTGGGAGATAACGTGTTTGAAGTAACTGTTCTAACTCTTGCACGTTTAGTATAACCGGCTCTGAACCCTAAAATGACATACAAGCTGGATCTGGATCTTTCCTATGACGCAAAGGTGAGAAAGGCAATGAGCACACAGAAATCATATTACAAGACCACTTCCTGTGCCTGAAAGAAATCCCAGGGTATCGGGTATCTAAATAGTATTGTGGTACGGACATTGTTGTCAGAGTCACAAGATTTAGGAGAAAATGGCAGCTTAAGAGCCTTGTTCTTTCAGTTTCCAGTGGTCAGGCAGTGTGTGTGCTGTACCTTTTCCAGACAAAACAACTCCTGAGCACAAGAGGGAAATGTGCGTATCCCCAAATGTAGCAAAAGCCGCAAAAACTTTGGCTGGGTGGAAGGAACTCTTCCAAGCAGTTTGGACAGAAAAAAGTATATGCAGATTTACCTCATTGGCTTTTGGGAAATGTGATGGGGACTAGGGAGTGAAATACTTTCATACTTCCATACGTTCACCTCTCACAATACTAGACAACACAGTATCAACAGTAGAAACCTTCAAATTTCTAGGTTCTACCATATCGCAAGATCTAAAATGGACAGCTAACATCAAAAACATCATCAAAAAAGCACAATGAATGTTTTTCCTGCACCAACTTGAGAAAGCTCAAACTGTCCAAGGAGCTGCTGATCCAGTTCTACAGAGGAATGATTGAGTCTGTCATCTGCACCTCCATAACTGTCTGGTTTGGTTCCGCAACCCAACAAGACAGACACAGACTTCAGAGGATCATTAGAACTGCATAAAAAATAATTGCTACCAACCTGCCTTCCATGGAGGACCTGTATACTGTACGAGTCAAAAAGAGGGCTGGGAAAATATTTACAGACCCCTCACATCCTGGACATAAACTGTTTCAACTCCTACCCTCAAAACGATACTACAGAGCATTGCACACCAGAACAACTAGACACAAGGACAGTTTTTTCCCGAACGCCATCACTCTGCTAAACAAATAATTCCCTCAACACTGTCAAACTATTCACTAAGTCTGCACTACTATTAATCTTCTCATCGTTCCCATTACCCATCTCCGTCCACGCATGATTAACTTTGTTGCTTGCATCCTTACGATTTATACTGATATTGATTGTTTCCTGATTGCTTATTTGTAGCCTACGACTATCATTAAGTGTTGTACTTTATGATTCTTGACGAATGTATCTTGTCTTTTTATGTACACTGAGAGCATATGCACCAAGACAAATTCCTTGTGTGTCCAATCACACTTGCCCAATAAAGAATTCTATTCAATAATAAAAAAAAATGAGATGGCTGGAATCCTGAAAAGCAGCATTGCACCCTGTGCGCCCTCTTTGATCACAGATGCTTGGTTTGCATTTAAAAATACAGCCGCTCTCTTGCGCGAACAATTTAGTTGCCTGCCAGCAACATCTCTATCTCTAAATTTCCCTCGTTTCTCAGCTCTCCTGTTCCAAACCCAGTTCAGAGCTCCATTTCTACATCAGTTTATGAATTCCTCGGATGCACATTAAAAACTGCTTCTTACATCTCATCGTCATTTTTCTAGTATTTGTACTTTTGGACGAGCAGTTCCCTACCCTCACCCTCAAGGCCATATATTTTGATGTATCATATGTGCGCCTTGCCATACTTATATCCTATAGTAAAGGCTTGCATTGCACATTAATTCAACAAGTTGCAAATCTGTCTCACTCTGTTTCAAAATGCGACACCTGCACCCTTTTGCTCAACCTACCATTTCCTTATACCCATTAAATCAGATCAGTGGGGATAAGATTTTACAAGGAAGAAGCTTCTTACGCATTCCAAAACTTGCAGTAACTTTGCTTGATGAGGAATGGCTTAGTACTGCTTTAGTCACAATTCAGGTTAGGATTGTGCCCTCCAAGTAGAACTGAGATTGAAATAGGTTCCAGGCATCACAACAGGTTCAAGAGAATGTTGCAACAACTTTCTCAACGGCAACAAAGCTGGACTCCTGACGCCAATATTTTAAATATTTTTCAGGAAACTCTGTTCAGTTGGACTGTTTAGTACAGTGGTCACCAACTGGTGGTCTGTGAAAAAATTTTGGTGGTCTGCACAAAAATGAATTGCATTTTTTTTATATTCCTCAAACTATGGCCCCCTGGGACAGATACGTACAATGAACGTTTGTGTTACTACAGAGAGTCTCCCCCTTTGGGGTCTTTTTCTGCGGGTCGGAGGGGGGCAGAAATTCCGACTTGGGGTCTGCTTTGGCCTCCTGGTATGGGGCTTTGGGCAAAGGCTGGAGGGAAGTGCCACTGGTGGGGAAGTACAGGAGGGCCTCGTTCCAGTGGGACCGCATCGTGGCCTAGAACTGGCTGACCATCTCAGCCCGCTGAGTCTCCAGGCGCCAGTACCTGGCCTTGCACTCCCACAGGTCTTCCCTCTGCTTGGAAAGCCTATGCTCCTAGTCCTCAGTGAGGTGCTTCTGCTGAGCCTCCTTCTTGGTCAGATCCAATTTGAGCCAGCTGTTTTGCCAACTCTTTCTCATGGTGGCTGCTTAGCTCCAACAACTGCTTCCTGTTGGGGTCCTAAGGAGCCTGGGTGGGCAGGCGAGAAGGGGCTGGGAGGGGAGGGGAGGGGCGAGTAGAGGTGCCCCTCAACGCGAGTGACATCAAGTTGACCGCACCCACCCAGTCACATGATCACCTAGCCATGTCCACCCAGCCAGTCATTAGGCAGATCATATTAGTGGTCTGCAGGATTTAAAGTTATGAATCTAGTGGTCCCTGAGGTCGGAAAGGTTGGTGACCCCTGGTTTAGTAAATCTATGTTTTTTAAGCACACAGCATTGCTGAAGTGCCACCCTGTCTGGCTTTCCTAATCCTAACCTGAGAATTCAGGTAAAATAGAAAGTGTAACAATGATGCTCTCTTATCTGCAAAAGCAGTTGATAACAAAAAGGCAGAAGAGGTTGGGAAGATAGCCCAGGGGAACAATGATTCTCCAGGAGCAGCGGGTTACTTCTAAGATAGGTGCTGTAAAATATTTAAGATTACATCTTTGGGTTCAGTTCTGTTCCCTGGTCAGCAATGTTCACATCCAGAGTCCGAGGCGTTTTAAGTTTCAACCGTTAACAAATACGTTTCTGGTTTTCCTGATCACAAGAAAATAAAGTATGCATAATTGTGCATAAGAATCTCCCATTAGAAGACTCATTGTTTTACAGGGTTTCCTGTATTTACATGTGCGTGTAAATCTGAGAGCCAGTTTGGTACAGTGATTAAGACTAAGAAACCAGGAGACAGTGAGTTCTAGTCCCATTTTAGGCATGAAAGCTGGCTGGGTGACTTGGGCCAGTCATCGTCCACAGGGTGATTATTGTTATGGGGGAAATAGGAGGAAGGGAGCTGTGTTAGGTATATTCAGCCACCTTAAGTTATTTGTAAAAATAATAAAGGCAAGATGAAAATCAAAGAAATAAAGACATTCTTGGTGTGTTGATTAGATTCTCAGACAAGAAACACAATTGATAGAATATGGATTTGGGTTTTTTGCATTGTGATTTCATTACGCGATTAGACATTGGGAGAGGGGGAGGAAATAAGATAAAAGGACTAAAAGTTGCTTAAATTGGAAATCAGTCAGACAGTCAGGTTCTGTTAACAGTGTGCATGCCCTTTATTTCTGATTATATTCTCTCTCCTACTAGAGTAGCTCTTCCATGAAACCACTTTGGGACCGCAGGGGATACAGGAAGCAACTTGACATCAACCTGAAGTCCTAGAGCTTCTAAGAAACCAGAAGAAACGTCTGAATCATTTAGTGATGAAAAGAGATGGGAACCTGGACTTTCAAAGAGCCTCTTTGAACTTGGAACCCAGGAGCGAGCGGTTCTGAAAAGAAGCGCAAGACGGCACCAGACCCCCTCTAAAAACCCTCCTAAGAGCCCTTCCATTCCAAACCGAGCAGAACCATCAACATTCCAACAAAGTGAAATTTGTCATCCCCCCCCCCCGCCCCCTTCCTAACTGGCTTTTCTGGTCCAATCACTTCTGATTCCCTTGAAAAGGCAAGGAAGCCCAGCTGATGGACCAGAGGCTGAAAAACTCCAGCCCCTTGGAAATATGACTCAACGGTCCCTATTTGCATACTGAGGCTGGACAGCTCCTAGTCCTTATCTGTGGTTATAAAGGAACGCTTTCGGGATACTTTTGCCAGCTGCTTCAAGCCAAACCCAGAGACGCCTTCTCACAGCTCTGCCAAACGCCGCTCAGCAGAATCCTACATAACAGCGGGCACAAGAACTAGAGGTATTTTGTTCTCCTCTCTTTCCTGGGCATTTATTGTGTGTGGCTTCAGGATACAGATGATTGGTATATATATAGATATATATATATATCACTGTTGACTACAATTAAGGATAGATCCAGCAGAAGCTGAATGAGCGAAATGAATAAAGAGGCTTGGAATGAGTAAATAAATTATCTGCCGCATGCGAGGTATCTGTATCTTCCCCACCATATTAAGACAGTCCCCCCCAACATCACCTTTGCTTTGTCTGACTACAATTTTTGGAATGACAGCCTAAAGCAGGTGTGTCCTACCTTGGCAATTTTAAGACTTGTGGACTTCAACTCCCAGAATTGGCTGGCTGGAGAATTCTGGAAGTTGAAGTTCACAAGCCTTCACAAGGTTGGATGCCCCTGGTCTAAACAATAATATTTTTTTTTAACTCATGCACCCTGAACATATAAAGTATTTCCTTCGGAAATACTTAATGCATCGTAAGTATCCTGAATACCGCAAAAATGCAGATGTTCCCAGCTGACAGAAGAATGCAACTTTCACAGGAAAAATAACAAACAGTTTTTTTTCGGGTGGAAAAAAAATCCATTCAACTGTTAAAGCACAGCCATGGTCATCATCTTTCAGATCATGAAGACTTTCTTGGAGGGGGAAAAAATCATGGAAAGTTACTTTTACCCAATTATTATCATTATTATTTTTGAAACAGATACCCTGTTTCCCTGAAAATAAGACATCCCCTGATAATAAGCCCAATCGGGCTTTTGAGCACATGCGTTAAACCAAGCCTCCCGCCAAAAATAAGCCCTCGCTGAAAATATTTAAACGCAGAGCTGGAAATCAGGTAAGATGGCAACAGGAGCTCCATCTTGCTCCACCTGCCCCAAAATAATAAGACTTCCCCGAAAATAAGGCCAAGTGCTTATTTCGGGGTTCAAAAAAATATAAGACAGGGTCTTATTTTCGGGGAAATAGGGTATAAATTAAGAGAATAAATCAGCAGAAAGTGTTTCTAAGCTTATGCAGCGGGCTGTGAAGCTTTGTAGCACCAAATATAGTTTGGATCAGCGGTTCTCAACATTTTCTTCACCATAAACCCCCTTTAAATACCTTTTGTGGCCATGGACCCCCATCATAAGTTCATAAATGGAACATTTCTTCAATTCTTCACGGACCCCCTATGATGATATTGCAGCCCCCACCCCCCTGGGGTCCTTGGACCACAGGTTGAGAACTACTGGTTTACAGGGCAATAGAATTCCCCACCCCAGCCAAAACAATCCCCATGGTCTCGTAACAGGATTACATGTTTGCAAATTCAGAATAATGTATTTATTCATAGACAGTCTATGAATCTGGCTTTATCTTTAGCCACTTAATGGCACGCATATCTTGTCACTTTGGTTTGTTAACGTGGCATCATAATTAACTTCTGCCTGCGCCAGGAATTTCTATAACTATATAAATCTGTAGTCTAAACTGTCAGTTAGGGGGAAACCAGGGTAGCATATTTTGAGGCGAATTCTCTGGAAACAGGAGAAACCTGTAAAAGCTCCTCTTTGTCCAGCTGCAAGTGAATCCTAACACACTGCTTTTCTTCATCCACTTTTCTTTTTTATCAGTTGTTTGGCAGGAATGGCTGATTTTTAGGGTTTGTCACTGAGTTGTTTCATTTGCATTTCTAAAACTACTTTCTAAGTTTATTTATTTATTTATTTATTTATTTATTGATCACATTTGTATACCGCCCTATCTCCCGAGGGACTCAGGGCGGTTAACAGGCATATAAAAAGAACATATAAATACAGATTAAAACACTAATAAAAAACTTATTCTAACCAGCCTGATTACCAAAACCAATTAAAATCAATATAAAATTTAAAATTTCAAAAATTTAAAAATCTAAAAAACCTAGTCCAGTCCTGCGCACCTAAATAAGTGTGTTTTAAGCTCACGACGGAAGGTTCTAAGGTCCGAGAGTTGGCGAAGTCCTGGGGGGAGCTCGTTCCAGAGGGCGGGAGCCCCCACAGAGAAGGCCCTTCCCCTGGGCGTCGCCAGACGGCACTGCCTAGCTGACGGCACCCTGAGGAGTCCCTCTCTGTGAGAGCGCACGGTTCGGTGAGAGGTATTCAGCAGAAGGCGGTCCCGTAAATAGCCCGGCCCTATGCCATGGAGCGCTTTAAAGGTGGTCACCAACACCTTGAAGCGCACCGGAAGGCCACAGGTAGCCAGTGCAGTCTGCGCAGGATAGGTGTCACCCGGGAGCCACGAGGGCTCCTTCTATCACCAGCGCAGCCGCATTCTGGACTAACTGCAGTCTCCGGATGCCCTTCAAGGGAGCCCCATGTAGAGAGCATTGCAGTAATCCAGGCGAGGCGTCACGAGGCGTGAGTGACCGTGCATAGGGCATCCCGGTCCAGAAAGGGGCGCAACTGGCGTACCAGGCGAACCTGGTAAAAAGCTCTCCTGGAGACGGCCGCCAAATGATCTTCAAAGGACAGCCGTTCGTCCAGGAGGACGCCCAAGTTACGCACCCTCTCCGTCGGGGCCAATGACTCGCCCCCAACAGTCAGCTGCGGTTGCAGCTGACTGTACCGGGATGCCGGCATCCACAGCCACTCTGTCTTGGAGGGATTGAGCTTGAGCCTGTTTCTCCCCATCCAGACCCGTACGGCTTCCAGACACCGGGACAGCACTTCAATAGCTTCATTGGGGTGGCCCGGTGTGGAAAAGTACAGCTGGGTGTCATCAGCGTACAGCTGGTACCTCACACGAAGCCACTGATGATCTCACCCAGCGGCTTCATATAGATGTTGAACAAAGGCGAGAGAATCGACCCTGCGGCACCCACAAGTGAGGCGCCTCGGGCCGACCTCTGCCCCCGTCAACACCGTCTGCGACCGATCGGAGAGATAGGAGGAGAACCACCGATAAACGGTGCCTCCACTCCCAATCCTCCAACCGCGCAGCAGGATACCATGGTCGATGGTATCAAAAGCCGCTGAGAGGTCTAATAGGACCAGGGCAGAGGAACACCCCCTATCCCTGGCCCTCCAGAGATCATCCACCAACGCGACCAAAGCCGTCTCCGTGCTGTAACCGGGCCGGAAACCGGACTGGAACGGGTCTAGATAGACAGTTTCATCCAGGTGTAAGGGAAACTGATATGCCACCATACTCTCTACAACCTTCGCCGCGAAGCGAAGGTTGGAGACCGGACGATAATTACCTAAAACAGCTGGGTCCAAGGCAGGCTTCTTGAGGAGGGGTCTCACCACCGCCTCTTTCAAGGCGGCCGGGAAGACTCCCTCCACCAAGGAAGCGCTCGTAATTGCCTGGAGCCAGCCTCGTGTCACCTCCTGGGTGGCCAGCACCAGCCAGGAGGGGCACGGGTCCAGTAAACATGTGGTGGCATTCAACCTACCCAACAACCTGTCCATGTCCTCGGGAGCCACAGGGTCAAACTCATCCCATAAAATATCACCAAGACCACCCTCGGACGCCTCCCCTGGGCCACTGCAATTTTGGTCCAAACCGTCCCGAAGCTGAACGATTTTATCGTATAGATAACCGTTAAACTCCTCAGCACGTCCCTGCAACGGGTCATCCCGCTCCCCCTGATGAAGGAGGGAACGAGTCACCCGAAACAGGGCGGCTGGGCGGTTATCTGCCGACGCAATGAGGGAGGAGGCGTAGCAACGCCTCGCTTCCCTCAGTGCCACTAGGTAAGTCCTAGTATAGGACTTCACTAGTGTCCGATCAGCCTCGGAGCGGCTGGACCTCCAAGAACTCTCCAGGCGTCTTCTCCGGCGCTTCATCCCCCTCAGCTCCTCGGAGAACCAAGGAGCCGTTTGGGACCTGCGCCGGGTCAGAGGCCGCAAAGGCACGACACGATCTAAGGCCCCCGCCGCGGCCCGTTCCCAGGCCGCAACTAGTTCCTCAGCCGTGTCGTGAGCCAGACCCTCAGGAAATGGCCCAAGCTCCGTCCGGAACCTCTCAGGGTCCATCAGGCGCCTGGGACGGAACCAGCGTACTGGCTCCGTCTCCCTGCGGTGTTGAGTGGCGGTCAGAAAGTCCAGGCGAAGAAGAGTGATCTGACCATGACAGAGGTTCAATAACTATTTCCTTCAAATCCAGATCTCTCAGCCACTGACCAGAGATAAAAATCAGATCCAGAGTGCCACCCCCAATGTGAGTAGGGCCATCAACTACTTGAGTCAGGTCCAAGGCCGTCATGGAAGCCGTGAACTCCCGAGCAGCTGTCGATGACGAGCCGGAAGATGGCAAGTTAAAGTCCCCCATGACTAGAAGTCTGGGGGTCTCAACTGCCACCCCAGCAAGCACCTCCAGGAGCTCAGGCAGGGCAGCTGTCACGCAGCAAGGAGCCAGGTACACGACCAGCAAGCCCATCTGACATCTATGACCCCATCTCACAAAAGGATTCACACCCGCAATCTGAGGCACAGTGGTCTCCTCGACTCTAGACTCTCTAATCACAACCGCCACCCCACCACCCCTACCCTGACCCCTCGGCTGATGGAATGCTCGGAAACCCGGCGGGCACCTCTCGACCAGGGGCACGCCCCCTTCTGGGCCCAGCCAGGTCTCCGTGCGCCCCTAAGGTCCGCGGCACCCCCCTGAATAAGATCGTGAATTAGGGGGGCCTTATTGGCCACGGACCGTGCGTTGCACAACATCAGCCGAAGGCCAGGGCCCTGAGGGTCCTGACCATCCGGGAAACGGGAGAAGTTTGAGGGCTCGGGGCGCGCGATCGCCTGCAGACATCGGCGCGCCCCCTAACACGATGTGAGCCCCACTTCCGCCATATCTGCCCCTCCCCTAACCGTGGAAATGTCACCACCCTCAACCAATGGAGCACCAACCCCCATGACCTCGGACCCACCAACCCCGCCACGAGCATGCGCAGGAACTGGACTCCCACCGGCGGGTTTCCCCAACACCCGCCCTTAAATCCCTCCCACCCACCCCAACCCAAACCTATCCATTTCCTCCCCTTAAAAACCCGTTGATGGACATTTTGTCTTCTCTCCTGAGGAGGCTTTAAGGCGATGGCAGCATTTAACCTCTTTAAATTAGTGCTTTCTTGTGAATCAAAGCCACATACTTTTTTTTAAGTTTACAATCCGCTGCAGACTAAAGTCAGACCTTTGCGTCACAGAATATGTTCTATGAAATTCATTGGTGTTTACTTCCCGGTGGGGGGTGGAAACTTCCTCTTCTCATCTTTAAAGTTAGAGGAGAACAGACACAGTGAATTATATAACTCAGAGTAGACGCAGAGAGAGGGCAAAGCTTCTGGAGGGGGCATGGTTATCTTCAGCATTTAACTGCACTTACCCCATCGTTCAAGGTAGCTTACATAGTGTTATCTCCTCCTCTCTTTCCCCAGAAACAACAGCACTGGGGTTGGACTGTGGTGAGGATTGACTGCTTTCTCCTATTTTGGCTCCTTTGATGGTGTTCTGACGTAGGCTTCCTCAGCAGAACGAAGCCGAGTCCTTGTCTCGATAAACCCCTTTTATAGTTAGTTCACAATTACCGACCTTTATTAGGCTTGGAGAATGGCCAGACCAAGATCTTTCAGATGCCACGATACTTGGGAAAAATGCAGTAATGAACTAATTGTCTCTTGCAAACTCCTCTTTCACCCCTCTTTTATTCCCTCTGGGAGGGGCCATTCATCATCCACCTGCGGCCTTACTCCCAAGTCGACCCTTGTTCTTTAGCTGTTCCTTTCGTCTGGCAGCTCTGCACATGTGCACACTGGGAACAGGCTCCAGCTGTTCGTCTGCCTCACTGATGTCTGACTCCAAAGGCAGCTGATAACTGGCATACGGCCCTGGCCCCCTCTCTGCCTCCGATGCAGAGCCCTCATCAGAGCCTTCCCCAGACTCCAAGACTGGCCCACGTTCCTCCCCAACCTCCTCACTATCCGAATCTGCTGCCAGTTCTGCTGGCGGGCCACAACAGACAGGTGTCTCTGAAGATGCTGATTATTCGGTTTTTACTCTTAGAATCGAATAAATCCATTCCACAGTTTGAGAGGGGTTACTAAGCTAGGAAGAAAGGTCCCCTTTTTCATCTGGCGGCACCTTTCCGACATCTAATGGAGATGGACACTTGGCAAGTTGCCTAGTAAAAGCATGGTTGTGAATTTATTTGTCTAGCTAAACTTATTTGCTCAAAGCTCGTATAAAAGTCCTCATAAAAGATACCTGTTACCTGGAAAACAGGTACAGGCCCTTTCCCACAAAATGGCCTCTCCTCTGTCTTCAAAGAGTGTAGCAAGAACTTGAACCCAGGATCTAGTGCCCAGAAGGCAAAGATTGGGCCATAGAACTGCAGAACTTTCTCCCCAGTTTTAAGTGCCAGCATCTTTTTCGTCCCTCTTCCTCTGGAAACAACAGCCCTGGGGTTGAACTGTGACCAAAGAGAAAACGATCTGATCCAAAGATACTTGAATGCTAGATTATAAGCATGTGTTGTTTAGACATCTACAAGTAAGTTCTTGACTTATCACTGAGCCGCAATTTTCTCTTGCTAAGAGAGGGAGCTGTTGAGTTTTGCCCCGTTTTACGACCTTTCATGCCACATTTGTTAAGTCAACAACTGCAGTAGTTAAGTTAGTAGCACCGTTGTTAAGTGAATCTGGCTTCCCACTTGACTTTGCTTGTCAGACGGTTGCAAATGGGGGATCACATGACCTCGGGACACCGCGACCGTCATTAATATGAACCCCAGTCGCCAAGCGGCCGAGTTTTGATCACGTGACCATGGGGATGCCACAACGGTTGCAAGTCTGAAAAACCGGTCGTGTTTTTTTTTTCCCAGTGACGTGGTAATTTCCAAACGGTCACTAAGTGAACTTTTGTTAAGTCGAGGACTTCCTGTGCATCAAGCCATGGGTTAGTGATGCTTTTGACTCCACCTGACTGAGTAGGCGGGACTTTTATGATCTCCCCAAATGGCATCAAGGACTTTTCCTGTTAGCTAGTGAATTTTGATGGGTGGATCAGACGGTGGCGCTCATCCTCCAACAGGATTTCATTACATCAGAAGTCACAATGTCGGATAACGGGTGCAGAATCTGGCTTTGAATCACTGTATTTTCTATGCAACGTGGTGTTGGAAATGCAAAGATGATTCAGTAGCTACTTGTCCGGGGCCTAATGTTATCATCCGTACGGATAATAACCGGTGTTTAGCTTTTTTAACCTGATGATGACATTGATATAACTCAATTGCTTGCATCATATAGCTGTTACACAACTCCTTTTCTGCCTGGAACCCGCCTTAACTTTCCTACTGAGGAAAAACCATTCGAAATGTAAATGGCTTCGGAAGTCAGATAACCAACGGATCGGGAAGAGGTAGAACTCAAACCGAGTGTTTCAACGTTTCAGGCCGCGACGGGGATTTTTTTATGTGTGTTACAGGCAGCAGAATTTTGCATTTTTTTATAACTAACCTCTGAACAGTGAAAAGGGGAACATTTCTGAGAAGAGGTAAATAAAGCAGAAACCGGTGGGATTCTACCGGTTTGGACCGGTTCGGGTGAACCGTTAACTTCCAGTCATGAGTGAACTGGTTCTCTCTTTCTTTGAAATGGGCCCACCCACCCCTGCGTTATACTCACCTATATTTCTGCTTCCAAAGCCCAGATGATTGGGTCGGCAGAGTGGATTGCCGCTCCTCAGCTGTTTTCCTTGCTCTCAGCGACGTGGAAGTTCAATTTTCTGCACATGCATCTGGCGCACGAGCGAGACAAGAGCGTGTGTGTGCACTAAGCACGCGCTCAGCGAACCGGTTTTTAAACCGGTAGGATCCCTCCACTGGCTGTCAGCATAGAAAGCATGATAACTGCAGATGGAAATGAGATGAATTTAGTAACCGCCATCCTGATATAGATGTTTTCTGCAAAATACATCCCAAAATACAGTTCCTTACAGAGACATTTATAAAGGCAAATGCTTCTCCTGTCCATTTCCTTATAGCAGGGGTCAGCAACCCATGGCTCTGGAGCCGCATGTGGCTCTTTCATCCCTCTGCTGTGGCTCCTTGTTGCTGGTCGGCTCCACAATTGATAGGGCTTTCGGTTAGGACAGGTAGAGGAAAAAGGACGCCGCGCTAGGAGGAGTCTCTATGGTGGGGGGAACCGGACTTCCGGTTGGCTCCAGAATTGAGCAGGGGGGCTTCTGGTTAGGACCTTTGTGGGTCTTTGAGTGTTTAAGGTTGCCAGTCCCTGCCTTATAACTTCTCTGGCTCTGTCCTTTCCTTTTCTTTAAGCTTCTGGCGCCATGAAATTCCTGCTTGTTGGCTTTTTAGAACAATTCCCTGAAAAGCTTTTGTCATACAAGTCTGAAACTTCCAAATTTGGCCTGACCTGGAACATTTTTTGGTGGAATGCCTTGAAACTACGTACATCAATACTGTTACTCATTCTGCCCAGTACGCATTCGACTATCTTTCATCTCAACCAGCAGAGTGCAGTATCTTATAAAGACTTTGCTCTGTTTTTTAAATTGGTGTAAGGACTTCTCGGGAAACAGGTGTCTAGTTTTTATAGTTCAGCTGTCACTGCTTTAAAAAAAAAGTTGTATTAAAATGATAATTTAAAAAAACCAATCTTGACTAATCAGTTTTTAGCATAGGTTCCAAGAGTGAAGAAACAGCTGTTCTCTTAAGACTGCTGCTGTATTCCCTTTGTTGATTTGACAAGACTTTCAAAATCCAAAAAAAAAAAAAATCATCTACCCAGCCCACCCCATAGGACACTGCAATTCGTAACTGGTACTGACACGTGTAACCAGTCAGTGTTGAAATCTGGGAAGTGGAACGATACTCCTGAAAGTTGTATCCTGTGATTTAAATTCCTCACTCCTTCTCCTGGACAATTATTGGACCTGGAGACCTATTTAAGGTTTGTAAGAATGAGGAATTATTACAGACAGCAAGGTTAGAATCCAGGCACTGGATTAATCACGCTGCTTGAAAATTCTCTCAAACTTGGAGAGGAGTTGGGGGGGGGGGAGAGAGAGAAAAAAGAGGAGGAGTGATGGATTATAAATCCCTGAAAAGGGCCTGACTCTGGTATTTATTTACCTCTGGGTTGCCCTCATTCAGAATCCCAACCTCCTGTTTCAGGTTTACAGAATGAAGGACGTTTTGCCGAAAGAAACGGAGAACGAAACAAAAGAGGAGGACGCGGCCCTGATTGAATTCTACAGCTCTTTCAAGGACCTCTTTGAGTTCTTCTGTCTAAATACCACGATCCATGGCACCATTCGCTTGGTCTGCTCGAACAGCAATAGGATGAAAACCGCCTTCTGGGCCCTGCTCTTCTTATCCAGCTTTGCTATGCTCTACTGGCAGTTTGCGCTGATCTTCAACCAGTACTGGGCCTACCCTGTGGTCATGTCAATGTCGGTTCATTCAGAGCCAAAAATGTTCCCTGCCATCACTCTTTGCAGTTTGAATCCTTCTAGGTAAGTCCCCCACCCCCCACCATCCACCCCATTCCTTCTGAATTTTGGAAAATTGAACCGAAGTAGTTTCCCCTGCCAACTCCAAAAAAGCTCCTTACCATCTTAATTGTTACAGTTGTTCCAAGGATATTATTCTTTAGGACTTGGTGTTTCCTCTTCGGATTTAGTCATCTGTACTGTTGTTGCTTTTACTGTTTTCTACTTCTTCTAGTTTTTATATACTCCGTTTCCTTGAAAATACAACCTATCCCAAAAGTAAGCCCTAGCTTGATTTTTTTTAAACACGTGTGCCCAATATAAGCCCTACTCCCCCAAAATAAACCCTAATTAAGATCCTGCCCACTCCAAGGTGCATGGCAGAGGTGAAATGTAAAATTTGTTACTACCGGTTCTGTGGGTGTGGCTTGGTGTTGGGGGGTGTAATGTGACTGGGTGGGCGTGGCCAACATTTTTTTTTTTACTTTTAAAAGCATTTTTTTCTACAATCTCTTCAGCCAAAGAGGTTGTAAAAAAATGCTTTTAAAAGGCTCTGATGATCCCGGCTGAGCCATGGGATTATCAGAGGCTTTTTTAAAAAAACTTTTAAAAGCATTTTTTCGGCCAAAGAAAAAATGCTTTAAAAAAAAAAAAGAGCCTCTGATGATCGCACGGCTCAGCTGGGCATGGGGGGGGGCAGGGATTTTTGCTACCGGTTCTCCAAACCACCTGCCGCCATCGCTATCAGTCCAAACTGGGAACATTTCACCCCTGGTGCACAGGTAAAAATTAAGCTAAGGTAGGGATGGGGGTGGGTGGGGTGGAACTGTTCTACTACTTACCTTCGGACAGTTGCAGCCAGGCCTCGCATACCCCGACACCAGCCTTCCCAGCCCATTTCTTCTGCAACTGGTAAGGCTTTCCTGAAGGCCTCTGACAGCGAATAGGAGGCTGGGGGCGGGGTTGGCGATGCGTGCAAGTGAGGTGAGCTAGTGGACGACATCCCCCAACCCCCAAAAATAAGACCTGGTGCTTTTTTTGGTGGGGAAAAAAATATAAGACAGGGTCTTATTTTTGGGGAAACACAGTATTGTTTGCCTCTTAACATCCCTGGGAGAACTGAAGCCGCTTACACATTGGATGAATAAATGAATCAAATGATTTTATATGGGTGTCATAGCCAATCAGGGATCAGAGAGTAAATAGGCCAATGTTATGGCTCTAGACAGCTGAACTGATTTTAGCTCCTGCTGATGTCCTTGAGGACTGTTGACTGTGAGCGCAAAAGTTCCTGGAGATTAATCAAACATAATTAATGGGATAATTAGCATAACCCAGCATACTCTAGCGTTTAGGGAATAGGATAATAATTTCCTCCCAAACAAGATCTCGGAAATTTCCCCCCCGGCTTTTTATCAATCCTTTGTCATGTCTGCTATCTTCCCAGGATCAGTCCAATCAATCAAGATTTAGCTCAACTGGATAATCTGGCGAGGGAAACCTTATATAATTTATATGGCTTCCACATTCCTAAGAGCACCCTAGAAGACGTCAGCATCGACTTTTCAGGAGAAAATCCTGGCAAGGTCAACAGCTCCAAGTTTCAGCTGGATCGTAACGTCGCCCTAGTGAAGATGGGTGGAAAAGTGGGCTTTCGGCTGGTAAGTGGAACACCTTATTTGTAATGCCTTCCTTGATCGACCACTTGCATCCAATTTAGAGTTTGAAGGATTCTCAACGTAGACTTATTTTTTGAGGGGAGGGAAAAATCCTCCCCTGCTCAAAAGATCAATGAAAACTTAACGTATTTAGTATAGGCGGTCCTCGACTTACGGCCACAATTGAGCCCAAAATTTCTTTCATTGAGTGAGACATTGGTTAAGCAGGTTTCGCCCCATTTTACGACCCTTGTTAACCGAATCACTGCAGTTGATAAGTTAGTCACCCGTTGTTAAGCGAATCCGGGTTCCCCGTCGACTTTGCTTGTCAGAAGGTCGCAAAAGGGGATCACGTGACCCCACCCCGGGGCACCGCGACGGTCATATATATGAGGCAGCTGTGTCTGAATTTTGATCACGTGATCGTGGAGATGCCACAAAGGTTGTAACCGTGAAAAATGGTCTTACGTCGCATTTTTCAATGCCATTGTAACGTTTGGATGGTCACTAAACGAACTGCCGTAAGTGGAGGACTACCTCGAGTATTCCCAGCGCGCTGATCTGGAAAAAGAGAACTCTTGCCCAGTAACCTTGCTTATCTTCCTTAAGTTTCTTAATTCCCTGATTAGATAACCCTTAATCACCAGGAGATAACCCCCCAGTTGGGTGAGAGCAGAGCTTCTACTGCAAATCAGTCAGTTGCCAGTGATAGAAAAGCCCAGGCCATTCAATCTGGAAGAAGTGAGGCAAGCTTTTACTAGTGTAGAATCATCATGATGAAAGAGGGAGCTTTGTTTAAAAAAAAATAAATATGACTCAGTCCAGCCCAAGGCACTTCCCCCAGCGCAGTTCTTGCCTCTCCCACAATAACCTCGCTCCTTTTGTACCTGTAAAATAAATAATAATCATGGGCTTAAGGCATGTGTTATTGTTAAACCCCAGCAACAAACCTGGCAATTAAGAATAGCTTAAGGAAGGCAAGAAGTGTATTGCTCAGAGCTCATGAGATACCGGCTCAGTGAGAAGATCCCGTAGTATCTTGACGTCCGGATTCAAGATTTATGGGTGGCGATGCGGTCCATATACGTCTAATTTCAACATCGCATTAGTGGCGGCAGTGTTCGTGTTCGCTGCCTTGTGCTGGCACAAAGAGGAGCCATTTAAAAGGGGGGGGGGAAATAGACAGGTTTTCTCCCCTGTTAAAGATTGATTCTTGCGTCTCTCTCAGGCATAGGAAGTAATGTCTGCTGTAAGGGAGAAAAGCTAGACCAGAATGATCGAAGTTTAAAAGGACAGAATAATCCACTACTCGCAGGGCTAACGTCCCTTGTGTCCCATTTGCGGGTCTCTATTGTTGGAAACATACGGATGCGGTGACCCAGTGGCTAAGACGCTGAGCTTGTCGATCGAAAGGTCGGCAGTCCAGCGGTTCGAATCCCTAATGCTGCGTAACAGGGTGAGCTTGTCCCAGCTTCTGCCAACCTAGCAGTTCGAAAGCAAGTAAAAAATGCAAGTAGAAAAATAGGGACCACCTTTGGTGGGAAGGGAACAGCGTTCCGTGCCCCTTTGGCGTTGAGTCACGCCGGCCACGTGACCACGGAGACGTCTTCGGACAGCGCTTGGCTCTTCGGCTTTGAAATGGAGATGAGCACCGCCCCCTAGAGTCGGGAACGACTAGCACATATGTGCGGGGGGAACCTTTACCTTATTGTAGGAAGCAGTGTCCAAGAAAGCAGTAGCATCTATCCAAACCTTGGACAGGTAGTCCTCCACTTACGATAGTTTGTTTAGTGACCCTTCGAAGTTACGACAGCGCTGTACAAAGTGACTTATGAATGCTGATCTTGCAGCATCCCCATGGTCACGTGATCAAAATTCAGACACTTAGCAACTGACTCATATTTACGACAGTTGCAGTGTCCCAGGGTCACGAGATCCCCTTTTGCGACCTTCTGACAAACGAAAGTCCAGGGGGAAGCCAGATTTATTTAACAACCGTGTTACTAACTTAACAACGGCAGTCTTTCACTGAACAACTGTGTCAACAAATGTCCTAAAATGGGGCAAAACTCCCTTAACAACTCTCTTGCTTAACAACAGAAAGTCGGGGTTCAGTTGCGGTCATAAGTCAAGGATTGCCCTTATTACAGTTTCTTAGAATCTCCGCATATTTATCTTCCTCCTTTTCTTTTCTATTTTGTTCCCAAGTGCAACACAACAGGTGGAAATTGTTACAACAAGGTCTACATTTCTGGAGTGGATGCCGTCCAAGAGTGGTACCGTTTCCACTACATGAATATCATGTCACAGATCCCGTCCATTATCAAAACGTCCCAAAATGATGATCACTTCAAAAACTTGATCTATTCTTGCCAATACGATGGGGAGCCGTGCCGAACGAGGTAATTTAACGTCTGCCTCTGCTTTTGGGGGCAGGTGGGCTGTTTTGCTCTGGATTATCACCTCCCCAGTATGGAAATCCTTCCCCTGTCCAACCTTTTTGACTCACATCATAAAACCAGGGATGCTATTCAGCAGGTTCTGACAGGTTCGGGAGAACCGGTAGCGGAAATTTCGAGTAGTTTGGAAAACCGGCAAATACCACCTCTGGCTGGCCCCAGAGGGAGGTGGGAATGGAGATTTTGCAATATCCTTCGCCCTGGAGTGGGGTGGGAATGGAGATGTTGCAGTATCCTTCCCCTTCAATACCCATCAAGCCACAGCCACAGAACCAGTAGTAAAAAAATTTGAATTCCATCACTGCATAAAAAAACCATTTGAAAGGATCCGGATACAACCAATTCGCCCTATACAGGTAGCCCTCGACTTATGACCACAATTGACCCCCAAATTTCTGTTGTTAAGTGAGACAGTTGTTAACGGAGTTTTGCCCCATTTTACGACTTTTCTTGCCACCGTGGTTAAGTGAATCAGTGCAGTTGATCAGTTGGTAGGTTGGTGGTTAAGTGAATCCTACTTCCCCGTTGACTCTCCTTATTGGAAGGTCGCAAAAGGAGATCCCATGATCTTGGGACACAGCAACGGTCATAAGTCTGAACCGGTTGCCAAGCGTCTGAATTTGGATCACACGATCACGGGGTTGCTGCAAGGGTCATGAGTGTGAAAAACGGTCGTTCAGTGCCATTGTAACTTTGAACGGTCACTAAACGAACAGTTGTAAGTCGAGGACTATCTGTACGTAGTATCAAGCTAAAGACATCGGGGGGGTTGGGTGGGTGGGAATGAAAGCAAAACCAGGCGAATAATGAACAATGCCGGGTTTTCCCCTTTGGAAACGAGCATGGATCATTAAACGGATTAGCCTCAAAGCAACTGCAGGGTATCCCTTTGCATCTTCCCTTTTCTTTTCTATTTTGTTCCCAAGTGCAACACAACAGGTGGAAATTGTTACAACAAGGTCTACATTTCTGGAGTGGATGCCGTCCAAGAGTGGTACCGTTTCCACTACATGAATATCATGTCACAGATCCCGTCCATTATCAAAACGTCCCAAAATGATGATCACTTCAAAAACTTGATCTATTCTTGCCAATACGATGGGGAGCCGTGCCGAACGAGGTAATTTAACGTCTGCCTCTGCTTTTGGGGGGAGGTGGGCTGTTTTGCTCTGGATTATCACCTCCCCAGTATGGAAATCCTTCCCCTGTCCAACCTTTTTGACTCACATCATAAAACCAGGGATGCTATTCAGCAGGTTCTGACAGGTTCGGGAGAACCGGTAGCGGAAATTTCGAGTAGTTTGGAAAACCGGCAAATACCACCTCTGGCTGGCCCCAGAGTGAGGTGGGAATGGAGATTTTGCAATATCCTTCGCCCTGGAGTGGGGTGGGAATGGAGATGTTGCAGTATCCTTCCCCTTCAATACCCACCAAGCCACAGCCACAGAACCAGTAGTAAAAAAATTTGAATTCCATCACTGCATAAAAAAACCATTTGAAAGGATCCGGATACAACCAATTCAAGTGCTTCTTCGCCCTATACAGGTAGCCCTCGACTTATGACCACAATTGACCCCCAAATTTCTGTTGTTAAGTGAGACAGTTATTAACAGAGTTTTGCCCCATTTTACGACCTTTCTTGCCACCGTGGTTAAGTGAATCAGTGCAGTTGATCAGTTGGCAGGTCGATGGTTAAGTGAATCCTACTTCCCCATTGACTCTCCTTATCGGAAGGTCGCAAAAGGAGATCCCATGATCTTGAGACACAGCAACGGTCGTAAGTCTGAACCGGTTGCCAAGCGTCTGAATTTGGATCACACGATCACGGGGTTGCTGCAAGGGTCATGAGTGTGAAAAACGGTCGTTCAGTGCCATTGTAACTTTGAACGGTCACTAAACAAACAGTTGTAAGTCGAGGACTATCTGTACGTAGTATCGAGCTAAAGACATCGGGGGGGTGGGGGAGTGGGAATGAAAGCAAAACCAGGCGAACAATGAACAATGCCGGTTTTCCCCTTTGGAAACGAGCATAGATCATTAAACGGATTAGCCTCAAAGCAACTGCAGGGTGTCCTTTTGCATCTTCCCTTTTAACCCCCGCTTGTCAAGCGCACCCCACCTATTTAAATCAGTGGTCACCAACTGGTGGTCCGTGGATCACTGGTGGTCCGCGAGAAAATGTTGGTGATCTGCAAAAAAATTATTTGCACTTTTTATATTGCACTAAATCAGGGGTCCTCAGACTAAGGTCCCTGGGCCGGATACGTGCAATGAATGTTTGTGTTGCTGCACAGAGTCTCCCCCTTTTTGGGGTTTTCTTGTGCGGGTCGGAGGGGGGCAGAAATTCCAACTTGGGATCTGCTTCAGCCTCCTGGTGTGGGGCTTTGGGCGAAGGCTGGAGGGAAGTGCCGCTGGTGGCAAAGAGCCAGAGGGCCTCGTTCCAGTGGGACAGCATCATGGCCTGGAACTGGCTGACCATCTCAGCCCACTGAGCCTCCAGGCCCCAGTACCTGGCCTTGCACTCCCGCAGGTCTTCCCTCTGCTTGGAAAGCCTATGCTCCTAGTCCTCAGTGAAGTGCTTCTGCTGAGCCTCCTTCTCGGTCAGATCCTGTTTTGCCAACTCTTTCTCCTGGTGGCTGCTTAGCTCCAACAGCTGCTTCCTGTTGGGGCCCTAAGGAGCTGGGGGGGTGGGGTGTCAGGCGAGGAGTGGCTGGCAAGGGGGCGGCGCCCCTCGATGTGAGTGACATTGAGTTGGCCACGCCCACCCAGTCACATGACCACCCAGTCACATGACCATGCAGCCGGTCATTAGGCAGATCATATTAGTGGTCCGCGGGATTTAAAATTATGAATTTAGTGGTCCCTGAGGTCCGAAAGCTTGGGGACCCCTTATTTAAACCACCAATTTCACAATCACCAAGTCGTTTCTGAAATTCCACAACAGGACGTTGACAGCTTTCTCCTTGGGGGGTGAGGTGTGGGGGGGAGAAATCCAGGGCATTGAAGGGGAGACATCCTTGCCATTGCTCCAAACTCCCTCCTGCTTCCTATATCTCTCGAGGGGAAGGAAAGGCACGAAGCTATCCCGAGCGCCGCCCAATGCTCACAATTAGCTTTTCCATTCCAACACAACTGCTGTCGTGTTGAGAACAATCTGATAAAACCATTGCAAACCTACCCACACCTGGTTAAATAACTTCTCCTGACACTTGCCTGGAACATTGTCCTGGGGACATTGCAGAGCTGTGCAACCTTTGCTAAGCCCTTTTTTGCAACCTCCACCTTTGCTAACCCCTTTTTTGCCCTATTGCGAAGCCACCCAGCCCAAAGCTAAGTCGGATTGCACAAAGAAGTGATAGGTTTCACTTTGTGTCACTGGAACAACACACATTGGGCTGGACAAATTGGTTGGTTTGGGGTTTTCTTCCCTCCCATGCCTCTTTCTTCTCGGCCTTCTCTATTTATTTGAGATATCTATAGATACCCGATTTTAATATTTAACCCGCCAGAAAGGGGAAATGCTCAGCTGCACGCTTGGAGAGTAATCAGGTGAACAGCATGTCTGTTGTAATTCAGAAACAGGCATTGATCCAATCCAGGTTTATCTTTCTCCTGGCTCCCCCCTGTTCCTTCTTGCAATGTAGGAATTCTGGGAGTTGAAGTCCACACGTCTTAAAAGTTGCCAAGCTTGGAGGTCTTGATTTAGATAAATCTGCACGTGAAGTGTGGCAAATAAAATAACAAAAGTTTGCTAATCATTTTTTTAAAAAAGTCTCCCCGGAAATTGCACCTAAGACTTTTCCATTCCATCCACAAATCTTGAAATACAGGCTATATCCAGGGGTGAAATCCAGCAGGTTCTGACAGGTTCTGGAGAACCAGTAGTGGGAAATTTTGAATAGTTCAGAGAACAGGCAAATACCACCTCTGGCTGGCCCCAGAGTGGGGTAGGAATGGAGATTTTGCAATATCCTTGCCCAGGAGTGGGGTGGGAATGGGGATTTTGCAGTATCCTTCCCCTGCCATGCCCACAAGCCACACCACACCCACCAAGCCATGCCCATAGAACCAGTAGTAAAAAAAAAAAATTGAATTTCACCACTGGCTATATCTCTGTGCTAAGCAAGATTTTGATCAAACTTCTAGCTAGCTCTAAATCTTCCCGATTAAGGACATCTAATCCCTTTCAACTTCAGAAGGCCTGATTTGATGAAGCAAATGATCCTAATTGGCCTATTATCAGCCTAAGGCTTTTTGCCTATCAACATTTAAATTTTCAGTAACCTTTCGCTTTGTGCCAGCTCTCTGATGTAGGCTTGAATATCCTGCAGGGGGTGACTTTTGACCTTAGAACTGATGTGGTTCTTCACCATTATTATTTTATCCTGCCTCATCATCATGTCTGTATGTATCAGCTTTCCTAGGATTTTTTTTCCCCTTCTCCATTTGCTGGAGCCCAAGCAGGAAATGTCAACCTCTGCCCAGTCTGGATACAAGGGAACAGACTGCAAGAAGCGAAATCATCACGCTATCTCCATATCCACGCTATCACCGTATCCGCTAAGCAAACATTTGTTTTAGGCTTATCCAGACAAAATTTAAGAAATTCACAAACACTTAAATATGCTAAGGAATCGCCAGACGTGAACTTTACTTAATCCACCAAACAGGGTGTAAATATAACAGATTACACAACGTCTCCACAAGATTTAGATTGAATCGGATCGTACTGCTGTAAAGATATATATATATATATATATATATATATATATATATAAATGCTGGAGTGGGACATGAGGGCCCAATTTAACTAACCAATTGATTATGGAGCTTCCTGGATGATTTGAGGCCAATGGCTTTCATAGCTCAGCCTATGGATTGCTGCAGGGCATATACAGGGTGAGACCACCTTCTATGCAAAAGGACTGTTTATAGCAGGGGTATCCCACCACTGGACTATGACCCAGTAGCTGGCCATGGTCCGTTCAGAACTGGGGCGCTGAAGCGCTGAGCGTGCACGCATAGCTCCATTTTCATGAGTGGCGGGTACTTGTGCCAATGGAGCTGTGTGCACTTGTCTGACACTTGCGTGGAACCGTCTCCTCCTAACCTGCCATTCCACAATATTGTAAAAGTTGGGGGACCTCTGCTTTATACCGTTTATCACAACCGGAACAAACGAAACATAAAACCCTTCCCAATTTGGAGAAAACTGGCCCACTGTTAACAATCACCATGCCCAGAAAGTGCTTTTTATCATTTCAATTTTTTTCTGGGCCTATTTTCATTCTTCTTTCTTTCTGTGATGTCTTTTCCCAACAGCGATCACGAACATTTTCACCACCCGGTCTACGGAAGCTGCTTCACCCTTAACAAGAATGGAACGGATAAGTTCTGGAAAGCTTTCAAACCGGGAATTGTTTATGGTATGTACAGATCCCCCACCCACCCAAAAAAATAAGTCAATTAATCCAAATCTTGCAAAATTAGATTGAAATGCCAGCGGCTGGGGGTTGCTGCGCTGCGCCTTCTGTTTTCCTTTATTTTCAGGATTTGATTGGCCATGTGGGGAAGACAAGATACTATCTTTAGGTTCTTTTTAATGCAAGGTGATCTCTCAACTGCTGTTTTTCCAAAAAAAAAAAAGATATCAAAATCAAAAAGTCTTCAAATCAAGATAAACTTAACAAACATGTTGATGCAGTTTTCTTGGCAGGGTTATTGGTTTACAATCACCTTCTCCAAGATGTTTCTCCGGCTTCCAAAAGTAGCTCCAACTTCTAGCGTTGCCTTGTTTCCCATCCACATTCTAACCCAGTGTTTCATCCACCTTGACAAGTATAAGATGTCATCTCCCAGAATTCCCCAGCCAGCCTGGATTTCTGGGTACTGAAAGGTTGGGAAACCCTGCTCTAACCAGACACGTAGCTCCTTCACTTCTGAGTCAGTCCGGGTTAGCCAGAATTAATACAGGTTAAGTCCTCAGCTTAACAGTTCAGCCAAAAATGTATGTTGTTGTGTAAGAAATTTGTGAAGGGTGAGTTTTGCCCCATTTTACGACTTTTCCCGCCACTTATCGGTTAAATGAATCCCTGCAGATCTTTAAATTAGTAACACGGTTGTTAAGTGAATCTGGCTTCCCCATTGATTTGGCTTGTCAGAAGGTCGCAAAAGGGGAAATCACATGACTCCAGGGCACTTCAGCCGTCATAAATGTGAGTCAATTGTCAAGCCTCTGAATGTAAGTCACGTGACCATGGGGATGCTGCAACGGTTGTAACTGTGAAAAATGGTCACAAGTCACTTTTTTCAGTGCCGTTGTAGCTTCGAACTGTCGCTAAATGAACTTTTGTAAGTCAAGGACTACCTGTAGTTAATTCAGTTTAGGAATGAATGTGGGGGAAGGGAGTCTTTTCTTTTCAATCCAGGTATAATGCTCAACTTCTTGACAGAAAGTATTTTCCGGTTGGGTCTTATTTTGTGGGAAACAGGGTGCATATATATTTTTTCTGGGAAACAACACACCCACACCCACACACACACACCTGTTTCCCAGAAAATTAGACCCAACTGGAAAATAAGCACTAGCATGATTTTTCAGAATGCTCACAATATAAGCCATACCCAAAAGTAAGCCCCAGTTAAGATTGTCAACCAAACGGACGCATTTAGTACCGTATTTCCCTGAAAATAAGACTTAATAGGAAAATAAAAACTAATTGTGTCTTTTGGAACAACCATTAATATAAATCCCGGTCTTATTTTTGAGGAAACGTGTGTGTGTGTGTGTGTGTGTGTGTATGTGTGTGTGTGTGTGTGTGTAAAAAATTGAAGACTGGTTTTAATCAAGGAAAGAGTAACAGTGGAAAAGCAGAATCCCATGACCTCATGTCACTTTAACGGTAAAGAACAGAGAAAGTGAAAAGCAATGAGGAAAAAAATCTGGAGGGCAGGGCGGATAGAACGAAAACAGCGCTACAGACCTGGGCAGCCATTTGGGCTATCACAATTCCAGATGCAGGTTGCTCCGAGCATAGCAGACATAAGATATAGGATGTGTTTAAACAGGCAGACAGCAAGTTTATGAGACGCTAACGCTGTTTTTAGAACGTGTTACTCTAGGGAGAGCCAAAGAAAGAGGATAGGGTGAGTCACAGAGATGTTTCCATCTCGGTGCAAATCGGGCATTAAATCTCCTTGAGCCTTTCAGAGCTTTTTGTTGTTTTTACAAGTCCTAGAAAAAAAAACATCGCTGTATTATCATCCCCTGATAATAAGCCCAATCGGACTTTTGAGTGCATGCGCTAAAATAAGCCTCCCCCTGAAAATAAGCCCTCCCTGAAAATATTTAAACGCAGAGCTGGAAATCAGGTAAGACGGCAAGAGGAGCCCCATCTTGCTCCATGCGCCCTAAAATAATAAGACCTCCCCAAAAATAAATCCAATTGCTTATTTCGGGGTTCAGAAAATATAAGGCAGGGTCTTATTTTGGGGAAAACACGGCACAAAATTACACTAAATGTGAACAGACATTTCCCCTAACCTATTTGAAATCTGTGAATTTCCTCGGTGCGTACAGGAGAACATAGAAGCACATGCATTCTCCACCACTGCGTATTCCTCAAGGCAGTTAACTCCCTCCTCTATTCACATGGGAGGCTGCAGAGTCACAGTGAATAATTCACAAGCGAAACACAACCCACACAACCAGTGTTGCTCCCATACTTGCTAATCACAACATCAGAGGCAAGCCATGTGCAGGGCAGATTCGGTTTCTATCAGCCTCCTCGCCTGCAGTACAATCCGAGCAACGATAGAAACAAACCCTGCCCTCTTCTGCTGAATCCTGATTTTAAAATGTCCTCCCATTTCTCCTACCCCTACCTCCTGCTTCCCAATACAGGCCTGTCCCTCATTCTCAAAGTGGAGCAAAAAGACCACATCCCTCTGCTGTCCACCACGGCGGGCGTGAAAGTCATGATTCACCGACACAACCAAACCCCCTTTTTGGAGCACGAAGGTTTTGACATCAGGCCTGGGACCAAAAGTACCATTGGCATCAAACAGGTGGGATTGCTGGTCTCTCAAAGGCGACTTTCAAGAACTGTCTATAGCAGGAGTCGGCAACCCGCGGCTCTGGAGCCGCATGTAGCTCTTTCATCCCTCTGCTGCGGCTCCCCGTTGCTGGTTGGCTCCACAATTGATGGGGCTTTCAGTTAAGACAGGTAGAGGAAAAAGGAGGCTGCACTAGGAGGAGAGACAATGGTGGGGGAAACCGGACTTCCGGTCAGCTCCAGAATTGAACAGGGGGCTTCCAGTTAGGACTATTGTGGCTCTTTGAGTATTTTAAGGTTGCTGACCCCTGATTTATAGAATTCCCGGCAGGTGGTTGACAGGTAGTCCTCTACCTCAGGCTACAATGGACCCCAAGCTTCCGTTGCTAAGCAAAACAGCTGTTAAGTGAGTTTTGCCCCATTTTGTGACCTTTCTGGCCACAGTTGTTTTAACTGAATCACTCCAGTTGTTAAGTTAGTAACACGGTTGTTAAGGGAATCTGGCTTCCCCATTGACTTTGCTTGTCGGAAGGTCTCAAAATGTGATCGTATAACCCCCGGGACACTGCAAACATCATAATTACATGCCAGTTGCCAAACATCCGAATTTTGATCGTATGAACATGGAGATTCTGCAACTGTTGTTAAGTGTGAAAAAAACAATACTGTTGTAACTTTGAACGGTCACTAAATAAATGGCTGTAAGTCGAGGACTACCTGTACAGTTCAGTGTTGACAAATGAGGAGCCCCATTAGCCATAAGAGCAGTAGACTGTTCTCTATATGTACAGTATATACTCTTCCAAGCAACCAGCTAAGGCCAGCGAACAAAGCATATTCCCAAACGGCAGGTATAGGGAAAGTATTTCGACTTTAGTCCAGAGGGTACCAAGCATCAGCAGCTGGGTTTGGAGACACTGAATTTTGCAATCAAATGCTTCTTTTTCTCTCCCAATGGCATAGGATGAGGTGTCACGCTTGGGTGGGAATTACAGCCTATGTACCAATAACGGGGAAGATGTCAACATCAAATTACTCTACAACAGCACGTATACACTGCAGGTATGGAGAAAGCGAAGAGGGCGCGGCCCCCATTTATTTGTTCAGATCTCATCTTTGAATCTCCGCCCATCTCCGTCGATCCTGGGGCCAAGGTTACAACCGAGAAAAGAAGTTCAAGATTCCTAGACTTTCTCTTGGAAAGTCCAGAGATGGCGGCATCCTTTTAGTCACTCAACTCCTTAGGAAATGATATCGATCAGTTTACAGTTTCCAATGCTGGAGACAATATATGGCCGTTATGATCTTGTCCATTCATTTGACTAGTCCCTCTTTTTCAAGCCTTCCCAGTTGGCAGCCATCACTACACGGTATAAATACCGTGTTTCCCCGAAAATAAGACCCTGTCTTATATTTTTTTGAACCCCGAAATAAGCGCTTGGCTTTATTTTCAGGGAGGTCTTATTATTTTGGGGCACGTACAGCAAGGCAGGCTGCTTTTACCAACTTACCTGATTTCCAGCTCTGTCTCCCTAACCCTAACCAGAGGAAATGGCTGCACATGCGTCTAAATATTTTCAGGGAGGGCTTATTTTTGGGGGGCCTTAGTTTAGCACATGTGCTCAAAAGCCCAATTGAGCTTATTATTAGGGGATGTCTTATTTTAGGAGAAACAGGATATACAGCATATATTTAACATGTCCCCATTCAGACAATATCCAACCCTCCCAATGCCTGTGTTCTGACTTAGGCTTCCCCAGCAGCACGAAGCCGAACCCTCGTCCCGATAAACCCCTTTTATTTAATTTACAGTGAATTCCTCTCCATCAAAGTCTTTCTTCTCCCGCAGTCTTTCAAGATAGTTCACGATTATCGACCTTTGTCAGGCTTGGAGAGCGGCCAGGCTGATATCTTTCATACTCCACCCTGTAACCGACAATACTTGGCAAGAATGCAGGAACAGATCTTCACCCAAATGAACTAATTGTCTCCTGCAAACTCCCCTCCCCTTCACCCCTATGGGAGGGGCCATTCACCGTCCACCTGTGGCTTTACTCCTGAGTCGACCCTTGTTCTTTAGCAGTTTCCTTCTCCTGGCAGCTCTGCGCATGCACACACTGGGAACAGGCTCCAGCTGTTCTTCTGCTCCACTGATGTCCGACTCCAAAGGCAGATGACAACTGTCAGATGGCCCTGGCCCCATCTCTGCCTCCGACGCAGAGCCCTAGTCAGAGCCTTCCCCAGACTCCAGGACTGGCCCATGTTCCTCCCCAATTTCCTCACTGTCCGAATCTGCTGCCAGATCCACTGGCTGCTGGCAGGTCACAACGGCCTGGGCTATGAACCTAATTGCAATCCCTGTCTGAAATTCAGCATTTTATCCTCTTGTCAACAGAACTTTTTCCTTGCTCGCTCATTTTCGTGTTATAGGTATAGCCCTCACTGCTCCTCTTAACCCATGTTCCTCGTGCAATCTAGTGAATCTGAGGTTCCAAATTCAGTGCAATAAGAGGAACCCAACCCCCTGTTTTGCTCTGCTCTCCCAACCAACGTTGCCATTTCACATCGTCTTGCAGGCCTGTTTGCATTCCTGCTTCCAGCATCATATGGTTCAGAAGTGTGGCTGTGGATATTATTTTTACCCATTACCTCCTGGGGCCGAGTATTGCAACTACAATAAACATCCTGCCTGGGGTAAGGAATCAAGACGGACAAGGACATTGATCTGTCTGGTGTCCTTCACATCTGTCTCCCTAAGCTTGTTGGATGTCTTGCTTCACTGTCTTTTAGTCAGATTTCGGGGTGGGGAGACGGGCCAAACCTCTCACTCTAGGCTACAGCGCATTATTGCCTCTGCCGCCCTTTCGAAACTCCCAAGCGTTGCCTTTTCTTTGTGCCCTCTCAATTTGGCAGTGCCACCTGGCGCCAAAATGAGTTCTCACACTATACATTTTAAGAGCTTCAATGCCATTCTTTGTTTTGCAAGGGCATACAGTACGGTTTGACAAGGGAGGACGTTTCTTTTTTTCTTTTTTTTCCCCTTCGTTTTTCAATTCCTGTTTATTTTGTCATTGTGGCTCCGTTCTGTAATGGGATGTGAAAATAACCTTGGGGGAGGCAGGAAGAAAAGCAACGGCAGCAACAATGGTTTGACAGGAGATCTCTCAGCCCACAGAAGGAATGAGGTGGAGGAAACATCTCAGAAGGAACCCCGTGTCATGCCTGGAAGCCATATTGCCTTGGTGCCTTCCAGGATCCAGGCCTGCCACAATCCTACCGTGGGAAGTTGGGAGGGGGGATCGCATGAGTGAAGTAGAATTAGCCGTAACAAAACTTCGCAGAGAGGTTCAAAGCCATGGTGTCCGACAGCTGTGCAGAGAAGAAAGTGGAGGTTGTTTTCTCTAGGTGAAGGAACTGATTGGAGCAGTGGTGGACATGTGGGAGAAGTGGACAAGGTCTTGAACTTTCTTTTAGGTGAGGAAAACCCGGAAGCTCTCAGATTCGGGTTTTTCCAGATGTGCCAATATGACATCTCTAATAAGAGTTAGCTTTGCAAGCCTCGGAGTTTGATTTCGTTGGGGGTGTTACTTGGAACCCTGACACCCCCTCCCTAGTTCTCAGAAACGTAAAGGCAACAGAGGGGAAGCCTCCTGCAAGATCCTGTTGTTGTAACCTTACAATAAAAGTTGCGTTTAGTCCTCGTAGTTTTGGTTCCTCTTCTGGACTTTCTCAAAGGGCTGATGGCATTTACTGAGCTAATCTTTGCTTTGTTCTCAGAGCTGCTACAGGACAGTTCCGTAACTCGTCCTTTCAAAGTCTCCGTGAGATCAAGGCAGCCTAAACCCCTACTTGCCTTTAGC
Organism: Ahaetulla prasina; assembly: GCF_028640845.1. Taxonomy (NCBI): domain Eukaryota; kingdom Metazoa; phylum Chordata; class Lepidosauria; order Squamata; family Colubridae; genus Ahaetulla; species Ahaetulla prasina. Next base: position 4,926,973 of record NC_080556.1, on the reverse strand, counting down.
ATTTGGACAGCAGCCTGACCCAACTGTTATTTAGTTTGGAAACAGGAAGGGAAAGCCAGACATTGCACAGCTGTAAATAGGAAGCGACAGGCCAGCTGTATTCGTCTGGAAACGGGAAACGGGGATTTTCTCGAAGTCCAGTTTCAGCTTCTCCTTTGGGATCTTCCAGCCCTGAACTTTCAGCCACAGTTTTACCTGTGGTGGTTGCCTTCTTTCTATTGACCTCATTCCTTTTTTCCCCCAGGTCATTGCTTCTATCTGCTGTACAAAGAGCTCACCGACCACCAGCTAATCTGCTTTAGCCAATGCCCCAAGCTGTGCAAGTGAGTAGCAGAGGAATGTTCATGTGGATGGAGGGAGGGCAGGTTGACCCTCCCCTCGTTTTCTGCCGTTCCCTGTCTTGTCCTGTGAAATCTCATCTCCTCCCATGCTTCAGATCCTCCAAGCGTGCACGCAGACATATAAGGCTTGAATCTTCCCTGGGCCACCTTTCCCCACCTCAGGGACATTACAGATGAACAGAGTTGGAAGGGACTTTGTAGGTCATCTAGTCCAACCCCCACCCTCCCAAGTGGGAGACTCTAGGCCATTTTCAACAGATGGCTGTCCAGTCTCTTCTTGAAAGCCTCCAGGGATGAAGCTCCCACAACTTCCGGAGGCAACTTCTGTTCCATAGGTTGATGGTTCTCACCGTCAGAAAATTCCTCCTTATTTACAGGTTGAATATCTCCTTGTTCAGTTTCCATCCATTATTCCTTGTTTGGCCTTCGGGGGCTTTGGAAAACAGCTTGACCCCCTCCTCTCTGGGGCAGCCCCTCAAATATTGGAAGGCTGCTATCATGTCTCCCCTGGTCCTTCTCTTCACTAGACTAGCCATGTCTGGTCCCTGCAACCGTTCATCGTCTGTTTTAGACTTCAGTCCCCTAAGCATCCTGGTTGCTCTTCTCTGCACTTTTTCTAGAGTCTCAATGTCTTTTTTTTTATAATGTGGTGACATGTTCAGTTAGCTTCCAGCAGAAACCAGCTGTGCAGGGCACTGATCAACCAACACCAGTATCTTCCCCCATATCCTGTGAACAAGTGCCTCCTTTAAAAAGGACCGGCATCTTGCAAGATACTTTGGGGGCGGGGAATCCTCATTAAAATGGAAAGCCTTCTTTAATAATAATAATAATAATAATAATAATAATAATAATAATAATAATAATAATAATAATAATAATAATAATAATAATAATAAGAAGAAGAAGAAGAAGAAGAAGAAGAAGAAGAAGAAGAAGAAGAAGAAGAAGAAGAAGAAGAAGAAGAGGAAGAGGAAGAGGAAGAGGAAGAGGAAGAGGAAGAAGAAGAAATTAAACAAGACATTCAGAAATAAATGTATTGATTGCTCTAGATGTGATATAAAAAGAAGATAATCTTGCAGGAGAAAAAAAATCCCCCACACATACAGATGTTTGACAAAGATTTGTACACAACCAGTTCATTTTTTCATCAACTTATAGAATTACAGTGATTCCCAAATCTTTGGGGAGGGCTTGACAATATTGCAAAAAATATTTGAGGTAAACACGAATGCAAACTTGCTGGATGGGTATGGAATTAACAGCAAACTCTTATGTCATTGGCAGGGAAACTTGGTATAAGCTCTCCGCAGGATACGCTAACTGGCCATCAACTAAATCCGAGGTAAAGCAATGCTTTTTCTTTTCCTTTCCTTTCCTTTCCTTTCCTTTCCTTTCCTTTCCTTTCCTTCCCTTCCCTTCCCTTCCCTTCCCTTCCCTTCCCTTCCCTTCCCTTCCCTTCCCTTCCCTTCTCTTCTCTTTTCTTTTCTTCTTTTTTTGCACAGACTGGGAAACGGGAAAGAATGTAGTAACGACTTACAATGGACAGCCTAACAATTAAAAGTACCTCCCATAGAGTTGCTTCCATCCCACTGTTCTTGAAAGAATCTGGAAGCTGTCCATGCTTCTCTTGATCTTGGAAGGCTGAGAACAGACAGGGCACACCTCGAGCTCAATAGCTCCCGATAGGATAAAGGTCATATTTCGTGGGATATCTTTCAGGGATAACAATTCACAGAGACCATGGGTATACACAGGGGTGGGCTTCACGGTTGTAGTCATAAGTGGGAAGAGATGAATACTAGTAAGGAAGAGAAGAAGAATAGTAATACAGGTCTTAGTAAATAATTTGACAGTGCTGTGGGATGATGGCAATCCTGCCACAGAACCTCCCTGGGTGACTTTGAGCCAGTCACGCTTCATCCAATCTTCTTTTGGGGAAAACGGGGGGAACGATCACATGCTCCTTTCTTTGAGCATGATTTTAAAACAAAATCATTGGCAAACTTTCCTACATCATCGTTCTGAGACCAATCAGAATTCTTGGCTGAACTCCCTATTCCTACCGGTTCTCCCCATCTAGCATGCAGCTTTTTTTGTCTTCTTATGTCTTCCCTTTCAGATTTTAACTTCAGTCCCTGCATTTCTATTTCAGAAATGGATTCACAGAGCACTGCAGGCAGACAGCAGGTACAACATCACCACAACGAAGAGGTTAGTTACAGGATTTTCTTGTTCCTTGGCTGGAGAAATCCTGCCCGTGATTTGCAGGTGGTGTGTTGGCTTGCTTGCTTTCCCGATAGGAACAACGATCGTTTCCTTTCGGGGGCTTACGAAATGTTTCTGTTTTTAATCAGGGCTCTCAGATTCAAGGACAAACTTTATATTGTTAGAGAAATTTGGTTCGCTCACATTTTCTTTCCCTCCATTTCAGCAAGGATATTGCCAAGGTGAATATTTTCTATGAGCAATTAGATTACTATTCTTGGGATGAGTCTCCGGAATATAACGTAAGTTGGGGGGGAAATTCCTCTTTCACGCGTGCATTTTATGTCCGGAAGACAACAACGTCGGAAGCCACTAACTGTATGGTTCATGTTTTTATTTGGGGGTTTAGGTGACCCTGGTGATGTCCAACATGGGAAGCCAATGGAGTCTTTGGTTTGGATCTTCTGTCCTCTCGGTGGTCGAGATGTTTGAGTTCCTCGTGGACGTCATCATCTTATCTCTCATCTTCTTCTATCGGCGGCTTACGGCCAAGAGAAGACACAAAGTGTCAAGTCCCCCTAAGGTGCCAAGCGTGAGTTTGACTTTGGAGAAATACCGCTACATCGAAGAAGGTTTGGCCACGGATCAAGATGCAGAGAAGTGTCAGGCCAGCTACGAGAATCCATCCTTCGTCCACGACGAGGGGCTCCCTCCATATTCCAAACATAACAAGTATCAGATGCCGGAACTATATCCGCCTGTGGTTCTTCACCGATTTAAGCACCAAGAAGACCAAGGGACACACCAAGATCCCAAGAGTTAACGGCCACAAGGCCATTTTCAAAGGACAGTTTCTCTACAGGGGTGGGTGGGAAGAGGAACGGTGAATTCCCCACACTTGGAAATGTCAAAGCCCAAAGGATAGGACCCACGGGATTGGGCATTCGACAGGTGGTGGAATGGGTGATTGTCCTCTTTCAGATTTTCCAGATGCTCCTAAGGCAGATCAGGGACTACGCCTTTCAGTGGAAGACAGTGAGCTCATGGAGGTCACGGAGGTCAACAACCCTCCCACCCCTTTTTCCCGTGAACTAGGCAGCTGACGCACCCACCGCGTGCTGATGAATTCCTGGATTGACTTGAAAACTGTTTCTTCTTCCTTCTGTTATTTCTGTTGCCACATTTGTCCTACGGATAATCAAGTTTTATTTTGAGCTGTTCCGCAGCCTGTTTGAAAAGAGCAGTCTAACTTTTGGTGAGCTGGGGCAGTGGGAGACTGCCTGGCCATTGTATATATATATATATATTTAAATCTCTCATTAGTTTTGACTCGAAGCTCTCCCGAGGAAACCAGATTCAGCTGGCCACCCTCGACTGGAATAAATTGGATCCTCGACATTTCACAGACTTACTCAGGTTAAATGTTAAACCACTCACATATATTTTTTTTCTTCTAAAAATACCTCTTAAGTGGACATTTACGAGGAAACGTTCTGTATCGGCTGCATTAACAGGACCGCCGGGAGTCTTGGGAGGATGCGATAACAGGCATCCGTGCTCTTCATTTGAGCAAAAGGACTTTTTGTGCTTGAGTTGACCCATAAAAATCTATGTTGGGCGTTTCTGATGTTCTGTTCCTCTTCTGTCCCATGTTCCCTAAGTCAAACAGGCAAAGGCACAAAGCAATAGTTACCACAATGCAAGTCGGCCGGTGTCCAAAATTAAGCCTAGCCTTTTTCCGAAACTGACTATAGTCGAACCCTCAGGCGAGAAATAAAAATAGCTGCGTGCAACTACATTTCTGTGATTCGCTGGCAATAACAAGCCTTCGGATTGGTTGAATCCCCACCCCTGCCTGGAAGACATTTCAGTCCCCGCTTTTGTCAATTATGCCAAACATCAGCATGATTATTTTTAGATCAGACTAGGAAGAAAATAAGAATTTCTGCAAGCAAAATGTCAGTGGTAGGATGTTTTCCAGTTCTCAGCAGAATATAGCTTTGGCGTCAGGAACTAAGGAAGCTTTTGCCTTAGACATAAAACAGAGAATTGGGGATATGCCATTAATTTTTTTTAAGAATCAACTCCGCTGCTGGAGGCTGAAAAGCAAATTATATTGGGAGGATCCATTTCGTCAGTCCTATTCACATGTTGCTAGACAAAGCGACGTATGTTAGCTCAACTACCCATGTCAAATACCCAGCTGGCACGTACGCGGAGGCGTTCTGTGAAATCCATATTCTCTTAACTTCTGATTCTGAACAGAGCCAAGATGGCACCATTCATGGACAAGAGGCTGGGGTGGGATCTCTTAAGAATAAGAGTTCAAACAAACAAAAAAGGAAAGAAAAAAGAATTAAAACGGTTGAGGAGGGGATATTATCAAGGAGCCAAAGAACAAGAAATGACTAATGATGGGAAAAGGGAGAAAGAAAACGGAGTAGAAGAAGAATGCAAGGAGACAGTTTGAAAGGTAGCGTAGCTGACACACCCCGCCTTGGTCTCATTTGCAGGGACCTAATGGCAATTGAAACCAACACACCTTCTAGAAAGGTATCGAGGCACATGAGACATCTTGTTCTAGATCAAGCCAATCTCCTCTTCCAACTGCAAACAGCTCAGCGGTTCTGGAAAGCCAATATTTTCAACTGACACCCCTCTCCCACCTCCAGCAGATTTCTGGCAGACAAAGGTGTGTTAACCTCAGGTATGAAAGCTTTGTTTGCCAGCAGGGGATTGAACAGACTTCTCTGAATCAACCTAGGTAGAATTACGCCGTAAGACACCTGTCACAGTCGCTGTTCCCTTTCTTTCCCCTTTCAATTTTGATTCTGTTTCTCTTTAACGGTTGTGCTGCTATTGAGACCTGGATGTCATTGTAAACATGAATACCTGACTGTAAATTATTTGGGATGTGTGTATGTATGAATGGGAAGATTAAAAAAAAACCCTGAAGCTTTTTTTCCCCCGCTTATCTGGTGTAGTTTAATAACTTATTTTCCTTGTATGTTGTTCGCGTGTTCTTTCGATTTCGGAAAGTTGAAACGGCAGACAGGAATTTGTTCGGATTACTTTATTGTCCTTCAGTATCATCAGATCATCCATCCGTCCATCCAACCATCCACTCACATACATATACACATGAATGTAGATCCATTTTCCTAATCACTCGAGGCAGGGCTTTGGCCTTGAAAGCCATTGATGGTATGGGGCCAGGTTATTTGCGGGACCGTCACTTTCTGATTACCTCTGCCCATCCCCTCAAGTCCAGCAGAAGAGGTAAGCTTCGAATCCCATCTACTAAGGAATTGCATCTGGACTTTTCTGCCATGGGTCCCACCTTATGGAGCATCACGCCCCAACATGTGACTGGCCCCATCCTTGATGTCCTTCCAGAAGTTCCTTAAAATTTGGTTGTGTCAGTAGGCCTAGGGGGGAGGGGGGCATCTCAAGGGCATGGGGTTTTAAATGAATTGCCTACATTGTGTGTCACATATAACACTCTATCTGGACCTCTGAGCTTGTTTGTTTTCTTGCAAACGTTTCATTACTCAAACTAGGTAACGTCACCAGTGCTGGGAACTGGGAAAAGAGCACTGATGACGGTACCTAGTTGGGTAATGAAGCGTCTGCAAGAAAACAAGCAAGCTCAGGGAACCCCAAGGACCCCCTCATTTCAACCCTGAGCTACAAATATTCTCCTTTATTAGTACTCTCCCTAGCCCTTTAGGAGGTAGGTATGCAGGTAGATAAGTAGATAGGTGGACAGATAATAGAGAGACCGAGACAGATAATAGAGATAGATGATGGATAGATATAGATAAATGATAGATTAGATAGACAGACAGACAGACAGACAGACAGACAGAGATAATATAGATAGATATAGCCAGTTCAGATCGGTTCGGGCGAAATGGTAGTTCTGACCACCAGTTCTGACCCACCCACCCCAGCGCTATCCCATCCTATATATCTCACTCTCTGGCTTACTCGCCCCGCCCACGCAGCCCTGCTGATTTCTGCGCCTCACCCGCTTTACTCGCTGCAGCTGCTCGAGAAGGTGTGCTGGAAGCCACGTGCAAGCGCACTCACATTTCTGGTTCTGTACTAGGTGAACCGGTTGTTAAATTATGTGAAGCCCACCTCTGGATAGATTATAGATAGATAGATAGATAGATAGATAGATAGATAGATAGATAGATAGATAGATAGATAGATAGATAGATAGATAGATAGATAAATGGATGGATGGATGGATGGATGGATAGACAGGATAAATAATTTCATGTTTTAATTCTAAAGTGCTATTGTAATTACTGGTTTTTAAAATGATTTTTATTAAACACTGCCTTAAGAGTCCCATTTCTGTGAGATGGGCGGCATATAAATCTAATGAATAAAGTCAGGGATGCATTTCTGTCCTGAAGAAGGGCTCATCCACACACCTCTCCCAACTCCGCTGGCTTCCTTGCCACCCCCCTCTGATGGACCACGAGGTTAGCTAAGCTAGTGTGGGCGTTAGCGCGCTTGGTTTCTTGGGCAACCTTGGACAACTCCTTCTCAGCGGCAAGGCAACCGTCTGCTACCGGCTTTCCAAATTAGGGTGGCAGACGGCAGCTTAAGCCTCTTTATCCTGGTTGAGCTTTTGGTTTGGCTGCTGTTGCAGTGGGTAATGCGTTAGTTCCAGACAGCGGCGCCAGTCCTAACAATTGACTGGCAGCCCATTCAGCCTCACCAGAAGGAATCGGTCTGACTGAAGACAAAGAAGAGAAGGAATATTCTCCGAGACCATCTGGCATGGAAACGAAAGGACGGGCAGAAAGGCAGGTTTTCCCCAGATCATGTCACGAACCAATCCGTGAATGGATATGCTTGGCAGAGGGAGAAACAACATGGCAACTGTAATTCATTCACACCCAAGGAAGGAAAAGAAACCCAACATGGATTTCCTGGGCCCTCAAAGCGGCCCGATGCACCAAAGTGGATTATATTGCAGCACAATATTAAAATAAGACGGCATTCACTGCCCTTCTCAGCAAGGAAAGGTTGGACCAACAAGCTCACTGTTGGGAATACGGAACCAGGCAGATTTGCAAGACCTGCATTTTTAAAAAAAAAAACTATTAACAATAGCACTTAGATTTATATACCGCTTCACAGGGCTTTTATAGCCCTCTCTCAGTAGTTTACGGAATCAGCATTTTTGGTCCATTTCTAGCAACATAATATTCTCCCCCCACCCCTTCTTTCTTGCTTCCTGACACGCCTCCAGATGACACTTGTCAATCCTGGTGTTTCAAAGCCACCTCTTAAAAGAAGCTTTTCGCCACACAAACTTGGGTTAAGAAAGGGGCCTCTGGTGGCTCAGCAGACTAAGTCTGTCTGTTAAGTCAGTTCTGTCTGTTTGTTATTAACACAGCTGCTTGCAGTTACTGCAGGTTCGAGTCCCACCAGGCCCAAGGTTGACTCAGCCTTCCATCCTTTATAAGGTAGGTAAAATGAGGACCCAGATTGTTGGGGGCAATAAAAGTTGACTTTGTATATAATATACAAATGGGTGAAGACTATTGCTTAACACAGTGTAAGCCGCCCTGAATCTTCAGAGAAGGACGGGATATAAATTCAAATTTAAAAAAAAGCCATTGCTATAATCACATAATATGGAATACTCAAACAAAATATTGTCTTAGTAGCAATAGCACTTAAACTTATATACCGCTTCACAGTGCTTTTACAGCCCGCTCTAAGCGGTTTACAGAGTCAGCCTCTGGCCCCCAACAATCTGGGTCCTTATTTTACCCACCTCGGAAGGATGGAAGGTTGAGTCAACCTTGAGACTGGTAAGAATTAAAATCTTAGGACTGAACCACATTTAAAGAAAGTACGCCTAAAGGGAAGTCACATTTAAAAAAAAAAAATCTGAAGGGGAAAACTACATGAAAAGGGCCTGAACGGTGTACAATCCAAAAAGAGGCTAGGAACCAGAGGGAACGCTGGATTAAAGCTTTAAAATTATGACAAAAGTATAGCTAACTTAACTATTAAAAATATGAATGAATAAACAAATAAGAACGTACGCTAGAAATTGTAGAAAATAGCCATAGTCGTGCAAAGAAAGGGAGGCATTTATACTAACGATTGTGATCATTGTGTTTTAATTTTTGTTAAAGAGTATGATTCAGTGCTCAGGTTGGTCCTCCCTTCATCACAGCTGATAACCTCTCTACTTCTTCCTTAGGTCAGGAAAGAACTTGAGACGAGGGCTTCTGACTGCAGATGCTTTGTTTCAATCAAGAGAGCTGCCAATGAAGGTGGGATGAAACGAGAGCCCATATTCCTCATCCACGATGCCACTAAGGAAAAAAATGTTTGCATAGATCCATAGAAGTACTTAGGCCCTTCAGCATCCCATGGTCTGCTTAACAACTTACCACTGATCCAAATTTATACAAGTAGTCCTTGTTGTCAGGCTTCTGACGGATGCCCTAATTAATGTCGGCACCCTTCAAGTGAAGCCAACTCTGACCCCACGTAATTTACGGCCCAGACTTGACCCTGTTTCCCCCCCCCCAAAGTGTGTCATTCGTCACATTCGCCAATGGAGGAATTTCATGGGTCGTAGAGCTCACTCCCCTCCGGCCGCTGTGGGTAACCCTGGGAGACAGGCTTGAGAGAGAGATGTCTGGAATGTGCTTTTGTTTTAGCTGCTGTGCTGCTTCACTGTTTTCTCATCCCCCTTGCCTATGGCAACTCAAGAGCAAGGCAGGGATGGTTTGTGAGTTGACATTTGTCTTACAACAGTTCATTTTACAAACATACAAACATACAAACACAAAAGGGCCGGTTTAGCTCTGCCTGGTAAGGCCTGTTATTAAGAACACAAAGCCTGCAATTACTGCAGGTTCGAGCCCGGCCCAAGGTTGACTCAGCCTTCCATCCTTTATAAGGTAGGTAAAATGAGGACCCAGATTGTTGGGGGGGCAATAAGTTGACTTTGTAAATATATACAAATAGAATGAGACTATTGCCCTATACATTGTAAGCCGCCCTGAGTCTTCGGAGAAGGGCGGGGTATAAATGTAAACAAAAAAAAAAAAAAAAAACTTACAGTTTTAGGTGACCGTTCAGACTTAACAGTGGCGTTGAAAAAAATGCCTTATGACCATTTTCCACACTTAAAAGCATTCCCATTGCAGCATCCCCATGGCCACGTGATCAAAATGCAGCTGACCCACATTTATGACGGTTGCCGTGTCCCATAGTCATTTGATCCCCTTTTATGACCTTCTGCCAAGCAAAACCAGATTCCCTTAACAAGCATGTTACTAACTGAAAACCTGCTGCGATTCGCTTAACAGCTGCGGCAAAGGAAAGGGTCGTAAAATGGGGCAAAAATTCACTTAGCAAATGTCTCATTTAGGAACAGAAATTTCGGGCTCAATTGTGGTCGTAAGTCGAGGACAAACCTGTAATCTTTTGTACGCTAGGATGGGATAAGTGTCATCACACTGAAGTGAATTCTAGTTACATGTCAGTTTACAGAAAGTAAGATCAGATTGAATGCTTGTCTTTGCCCCCACCTGTTCCTTCAGGGAATTAGACCCCCTTCCTCTTCCCCCCACCCCGCTTGCAAACCCATTTGCAGCCCTCACCCCTGGAAACAGTCAAGGTCATTTTGCTTTGTGCCACTTGGTGCTCTCTGATCTTCCTGGCATGACTACCTGGCATAAGCTGCCAGTTTCGATATCTGCAGAGAAGGGACGGAAGGGATTCTATAGCTCCGCCTGGGGAAGCAGATTTTTCATTATAAAATGATTTGAGAAGCCAATGACAGTCGCAACGTTTGACACGCAAATGAGAAATAGGTGGACCGAATGCAAGAGTTGGTCGCATGTAATGGAGAACGCCGCGAGTGGCCATCGTGGTCTGGGATTCCGACTGAAATATTAGGGTCAGGTAATAAAATTCGTAATATTCGCCAACAAAACCATAAAATCGACACCCATGCCCTTGAGCGATGGATACTTTAGCGCAGCCATAAAAGGTCCCTGCAAAATCTACATAACAAAGTAACTCATCTCTCTCCCCAATCTGATATCAGCTTGCTTTGTAGAGTAGAAGTAACGGCTGTTATGGTGTAATGAAATTCCTCCTCCTTCAGTTGAAGCCCCATGCTAGAAGAACAGAAAAGGAAAAACAAAAAGTTGTTGTATTTGGTGAAACTCTCAGTTCAAGATAGGGTCAACATTTTACCCGCACGCTATGCGTCAGTTTGGGTCGCGGTGACTCAGTGTCTAAGACACTGAGCTTGTCGATCAAAAAGTCGGCAGTTCAGCGGTTTGAATCCCTAGCGCTGCATAATGGGTTGAGCTCCCTTTCCTTGCCCCAACTTCTGCCAACCTAGCAGTTCGAAAGCAGGTAAAAAATGCAAGTTGAAAAACAGGGACCACCTTTGGTGGGAAGGTAACAGCTTTCAATGCGCCTTTGGCGTTGAGTCATGCCGGCTACATAACGACGGAGACGTCTTTGGATGGCTTTGAAACGGAGATGAATAGAATAGAATAGAATAGAATAGAATAGAATAGAATAGAATAGAATTTTTATTGGCCAAGTGTGATTGGACACACAAGGAATTTGTCTTAGATGTAGATGCTCTCAGTGTACATAAAAGAAAAGATACGTTCATCAAGGTACAACATTTACAACACAATTGATGGTCAATATATCAATATATCAATATAAATCATAAGGATTGCCGGCAACAAAGTTACAGTCATAAGTGGAAAGAGATTGGTGATGGGAATGATGAGAAGATTAATAGTAGTGCAGATTTAGAAAATAGTTTGACAGTGTTGAGGGAATTATTTGTTTAGCAGAGTGATGGCCTTCGGGGGAAAAAACTGTTCTTGTGTCTAGTTGTTCTGGTGTGCAGTGCTCTATAGCATCGTTTTGAGGGTAGGAGTTGAAACAGTTCATGTCCTGGATGTGAGGGATCTGTAAATGAGCACCGCCCCTAGAGTCGGGAATGACTAACATATGTGTGAAGGGAACCTTTACTTTTAACTGACGCATCAGTGGAGGAGAGTTTCCTTACCCAACTGATGATGTTACCTACTTGGGTAATGAAACATCTGCAAGAAAACAGCCGAGCTCAGAGAGCATCAAGGGATCTCACAGAGAACAGACTTAACGGACGAGTGAAAAAATGTAGGCAATGGTTCTGTAGCATGAAAACAATAAACAGAAGAGCCAAACCTCTGGCCTCAGATCATCCAGCTTTTCTCTTTGGACTCAAATACAGGCCTCTAAACTCCGCAGGGAAATTCTGACTCACCCCCCCCCCCACTTACCATGAGCCCCTGAGTCAAATGCTGACTTTATCCCCGTGCTCAGCTTTGGCGCATCCCAACTAAATGATGTATGATCCCTCTGTAATACCATAACCCACGGGGCTTCAAAGTGTGGGCTGGGCTTGGGAGCCTCTGGAAGTGGCAAACATCTTAGAAAGGTGTATATACTGTAGGTGTGTGTCATTTTTAAAAATCTCTGATCGGGCTTGCCCAAGCAAAATGAAATCATTCTTTGAACTCGACAAGCCCAGAGTCACTGGGAATCAGGTGACATACATACATACATACATACATACATACATACATACATACGCACGCAGTAACCTTCCCCTGGAGTGGGGAGGGAATGGAGATTTTACAGTATCCTTCCCCTGCCACACCTACCAAGTCACGCCCACAGAACCAGTAGTAAAAAAATTTGAAACCCACCACTGGTGCGAGTGCTGTACAGTTATTTCTGACCACCATATTCTAGAGTATCAAATTTATCTTTCATTCTAACACCTACATTCTAATACATATATAGTATCGCTTTCCATTTCCACCTAACCTGATTCTATCGCATTGTAACTTCCAGCTCCTGCTTCCAACCATGGATAGAATCTATTCCATATAGCATAGTATTCTGCATCCCCTTTATCTTTTATTTTTAACGCTAGTCTGTCCATTTCCACACAGACCAGTATCTTCCTTATTGTCGCTTCTTCTGAAGGGGTGTTTTCACTCTTCCACTGCTGTGCATCTACAATTCTAGCTCGGTCAAGATGTGTGGTGCACCAGTGGTGGGTTTCAAATTTTTTACTACCGGTAAATTAAGTTCTCAATTAAGTTCTTGTTCAGTTCTAAACCCTATGAAATTCAAGGAGAGGTTCACATATCATTGACTAATTTACACAAAAAATGGCATCAAAAAGTTAGAATCAAAAAATGTTGAGGGGGGAACGTGCTGTCTTTGTTTCTTGCCAGAAAATTATCCAGATGGCCACTGTTGTTAATTTATTTTGTCCATCTCTTTAAGAAGCTAAAGAGAGCATGGGGTAGCAGTTCCCTCCATAGGAAAAAACTCCCATAATTGAAACAAGATCTCCCCATCTCAGCCCCTTATAACTACTGTATGTTTGCGTGAAACATATAGGTTGAGTATGTTTGGGTGGGATAGTTTCAAGCCGATGTATTGTGGAAGCTCAGCCATTGTATGAACCGTGACAATAACCCATAATGTGCTTCATTTGTTTGAGCTTCACCTCTTCATCCAAGAACCTATCCATTAAGTTAGATCCCCAGTAAACTCTCTTAATTCTCTTGAATTAAGTTGCACTTAATTCTGCTAAACTCTCTGTGACCAATTTATTTTATTGATTCCAGCAGTATCAAAATCCAGCCAGCTTTATTGGGAGGCAAACCAAGAGCATATCATTACAGTCTGGATAGAACAATATGAAGGTCCCTCACATGCCACAATGGAGAGATTTGGCTTTGCAAGCATCTTCGGTGAGGTCTTAATCTATTTTTTTATTTTTTTATTATAAATAACACCTACTTTTGTTTTGTTTTTGGTCTGCGTATGCTTACGAAAGCCTTACGTAGCCATTTATTACCCAAGGTTGTAATTTACTGCTCCCTGTTCCAGCACTAAAACTGGCCAGAGAGACAAGTCAGTTTCAATCAAAGTCAGCAAACTGATACGGAAGCTTCCCACGTTACAGAACTTCTCGGTTTCGGCAGAAGGGCATGCATGGTGTAGGCTTGGCTGCATCTGGGATGGGGTTACAGAACTCAAACTGGGGGGACTTCAGCAACAGAGTGGTCAATGCACTTCCTGATTCTGTAGTTTCATCCAGGGGTGCTATTCGGCAGGTTCTGGCGAACTGGTAGCGGAAATTTTGAGTAGTTTGGAGAACTGGCAAATACCACCTCTGGCTGGCCCCAGAGTGGGATGGGACTGGGGATTTTGCAATATCCTTCCCCCAGGAGTGGGGAGGGAATGGGGATTTTGCAATATCCTTCCCCCAGGGGTGGGGAGGGAATGGGGATTTTGTAGTATTCTTCCCCTGCCACGGCCACCAAACAACACCACGCCCACCAAGCCACGCCCACAGAACCAGTATTAGCAAAATTAGAATTTCACCCCTGGTTTCATCCCCAAACCCCCATAACTTTAACCTTAAGCTGTCTACTGTGGGCCTCCCCCCATTCCTAAGAGGTCTGTAAGGGGGCCTGCATAAGCGCAACAACATCCCTGCCGTCCCTGTCCAACTGCCCCCATTTATTCGTATCCATTTCCTGTATTCGTAATCACGTTCATACTTTATATCTGTTATCTTATACATGCTTGACAAAGAAATAAATACAATAAATAAATAAAATTTCCCCCAAGACAGAACAGAAAAAGGGGAACGGGTGTGGTTTTAAGCCTCTTAACCGGTTCGTTCTGGATGACTTAAAAACTCACTGGAAGAGACGGAATTCCCAATAAATTAAAGTTGAGAAACATCGTCCCAGCAATGGAATGGTTGCCCTGTTAAGGAAAGAAAAGCAGAAAAGGAACAGGAAGATGAGTGGGAACGCTGTGTCCCAGAGAAAGCCATCTGGATGAAACTCCTAGCTGGAGCCCAGAAATTGCATTACTTTGGTCCCGCGTCTTGCATTCCTGATCCAGGACATCTTATTCCAAAAGGCGTTGTTCCTTCTGAAACAAATCATTAACTTGCATGGAAGGGAAGGGGGTCATCTCCTAAGGTCATTGAAAAATTTGGGCGTGTCTTTATATATATATATATATATTCCCCTTCTTTAATTTTCCGTGTGCGCGTTCTGCGAAAGACAAATGGGGCAATAACACTCCACAGGGTGAGTCACTCTGTGGAGTCCACTGGTTGCTCTGAGAGGCTCAGCCTCCTTCAGCATTTGACCTGGGGTCAAGCGATCTTAGTTTCTTTTCCTGGTTTGCTAATGGAATGACTTGATCATGACCTACTTGCCCGGGCTACTAAAAAATGCCACCTGGAGTCATCCAAGACAATGAATAATTTCAGATTCCCCTTTTGAATAGAAGATGTCATTGAACCCAATGGATTTTGATTACAGAAGTCTTTTAAAACACACACACACACACACACACACCCCAAACCCTTTAACAGGTCAAAAGGTTGCCTTACTTTATTATACCACCCCCACTTTTGATCAAACCAGTTTATCTAACGGAAGTTTTTGAGAACTTTAAAACACATCTATTCATCTGCTTAGGACTGGATTAGATTTTAAATTTATATTGGTTTTAATGGGTTTTATTATTTATATTGTTCTTTTAAAAATTCACCCATGTAGAATAAGTTTTTTAACTGTTATTTTATTCTGTATTTATATGTACTTTTTACTTGCCTGTGAACCGCCCTGAGTCCCTTGGGAGATAGGGCGGTATATAAATGTGATAAAATAAATAAATAAATAAATAAATAAATAAATAAATAAATAAATAAATAAATAAATAAATAAATAAATAAATAAATAAATAAATAAATAAATAAATAAATAAACAAACTATTTCCTCATCTCTGGGACATCAGCCCATGTCAGCAGGCAAGCTGACTCTTTCTCATGCCATTGTGGCTTAACTAGCCTGACAAAACGTTAAGTGTCTGTTTCACTTCTGGGTCTCCTCCGCAGTTTCTCCCCGCTGACTAAACTCTTCCTTCTGGTTGCCAAATTGCCGCCTTTGCGGGTGGTTTTCCGTTCCTCGAGACTAGAAATGGCCCATGACCTCAGCTGATAACTACCCTAAGATCATCTCGTTCTTCATCAGTGTTTACGCTTGAGCCAGGGACAATCAGTGGACAAGAAGAGAAAACAAAGGAATGTTTTCATGATGAAACTTCCCTGTTCCTTCCGATGTGATGAAGATGTCTTCAAGTGTAGATAAATGAAAGAACCATCCATTTATTTTAGATAATAATATTTTGCTCCTTATTTTTGTTCCCTCTTTTCTTTTGAACTCCGGAATTAACTTGTAAACCTTCACTGGAGAAAACCATGTTAGAATAGAATAACAGAGTTGGAAGGGACCTTGGAGGTCTTCTAGTCCAACCCCATGCTCAGGCAGGAAACCCTACACCAGACAAACGGTTGTCCAACATCTTCTTAAAAACTTCCATTGTTGGAGCATTCACAACTTCTGCAGGCAAGTTGTTCCACTGATTCATTGTTCTAACTGTCAGGAAATCCATCCTTAGTTCTAGGTTGCTTCTCTCCTTGATTAGTTTCCATCCATTGCTTCTTGTCCTGCCTTCGGGTGTTTTGGAGAATAGCTCGACTCCCTCTTCTTTGGGGCAGACCCTAAGATATTGGAAGACTGCTATCATGTCTCCCCTAGTCCTTCTTTTCATTAAATTAGCCATGCCCACTTTTCAGGCACATTATTTACAAAGGAAAAAAGGAAAGAAATATAAATTAGTCTCAAATGGACCTCTGCATGCGCTTAAACAGGCATGATATTGACCAAAAATATATATTGATTTGCCTCTCACTAAACCAGGAGTCAGCAACCGCGGCTCTGGAGCCGCATGTGGCTCTCATTCTTCTGCTGTGGCTCCCTGTCGCCGGTCAGCTCCACAATTGATAGAGCTTTCGGTTAGGACAGGTGGAGGAAAAAGGATGCCGCACTCGGAGGAGACTCTATGGTGGGGGGAACCAGACTTCCGGTTGGCTCCAGAATTGAATGGAGGGCTTCCAGTTAGAACCTTTGTGGCTCTTTGAGTAGTTAAGGTTGCCGACCCATCCACTAAACTAAGGTAGCCCTTGTCTCAAGTTGTTGTTTTCCATGAGGTTTTAAATAAATAAAAAGCAGTGGCCAATAATAATAATAATAATGCTTGGACAAAGACTCTGCCCTCATCCTTTGGGTTCCATCCAACAAAATTATCCCAGTGTTTACAGACCTGCTTGGTAATTATGGTCCATAGCTTTGTTTTGTTTTGGTCTTTGGGTATAATTATTACAAACAGTGGCTGGAGGGACAGGTCATTTCATCCAAGGATTTGATTGCCTGGATGCTTATAAAAGGCGATAGGTGGTTCCAGAAAAATTGCACAAAACCAGCCCTCCCGCAGCCGAACCAGATTCGTTTTACATCGCTCCATCACAGAAATGAAGCCTCTTATCATCTCCGTGCTGGTTTTGGCTTGTGGTAAGTCAATTCCTCTGCCATTCTTCTTTTTAAGAGTGCGATTGTAGGTACTCTTTACCGTGTCTCTTATTTAAAATTGTGGTTTCGGGAGATGCGGAGAGATTTTTCTCAATGTGTGCTTCATTCGGCGGTTGCAATTATGTCCTTTTTAGACCGGCGGTACAAATTGGTTCCCATAAAGCTTCCGTGGATGGAGAGACAGTAACCCTGATTCTGAGTTGGCTCCATCGTTGGCACCAAATTGGAGCGACGGCATGGCTTCAAGCGACACCCTGAAGCATGCTGGGAAGGGAAAACGGGCAGACTTTAACTAAGGCAGGGGTCGGCAATCTGCAGCTCTGGAGCCAGCATGTGGTTCTTTCATTCCTCTGCTGCGGCTCCCTGTCGCCGGTCGGCTGCGCAATTGATAGGGCTTTCGGTTAGGACAGGTAGAGAAAAAAGGACGCCGCTCTAGGAGGAGACTCTATGGTGGGGGAACCGGACTTCTGGTCAGCTCCAGAATTGAGCGGGGGGCTTTGCGGCTCTTTGAGTGTTTAAGGTTGCCGACTCCTGAACTAAGGCATAGGAGAGGCTCTATGGCCTTGGGATTCCTTCCAAAGCTCTTTCTGCTTCCCTAAAACGAACAATTCTTCTTTTTCAGGATTGGCTCTTGTGACCAGCACACCACCTCAGTTCAACGAGATGATCCAGCTCAGCACCCTCACCTACGGCCTGGCTAACTTCACCAACTACGGGTGCCACTGCGGACCTGGGACTCAAGGCCTTCCCGTAGACGCCATCGACAGGTGAGGGGTTATCTTCATTTTTTTCATCCAACAGGTTGAATGTATCCATCTTTGCCTAAAATCTGGGGGGGGGGGCATCTGGATTTTCATGCAGAAAAATATAGGTTCAAATAGTGGTCTAATACTGGTGGAACGTCTAAGGATTTCACTGGAGTGGGAGAAATGAGAAATGAGTGGGTGTAATCAGAGCTGGCATGTGGATTTCTTTGGGGCAACACCCTTCTTTTTTCTTGAACTCCATCTACTGTTTTTAGAAACTCCATTCACACATACACACACACACACGTTTAACTTGGCTATCAATTAGCCCGTTTTCTAGATTTGTACCATGTTTGAAGGGAGCTAATCCCAAGAATGTAGGGACGCGGTAGCTCAGTGGCTAAGACGCTGAGCTTGTTGATCGAAAGGTCAGCAGTTCGAATCCCTAGTGCCGCATAACAGGGTGAGCTCCCATTACTTGTCCCAGCTTCTGCCAACCTAGCAGTTCGGAAGCATATTTAAAAAATGCAACTAGAAAAATAGGAACCACCTTTAGTGGGAAGGTAACAGCGTTCTGTGCACTTTTGGCATTGAGTCCTGCTGGCCACATGACCACAGAGACGTCTTCGGACAGCGCTGGCTCTTCGGGAACAAATATCACGTATGTATGAGGGGAACCTTTATCTTTACTTTAATCCCAAGAAGTCCTGCTTTTCAGTGGAATTGCCCGTGCTTTGGAATAGTTTCCAAAGACAATCAAATTGACTCCTGAGGACTTTCAAAAGTATGTTAAAAAACCTCAGTTTTTTTCAGGGAGTGATCCAGTTAAAATTCATTTGTTATTGGTTTTACTCTTTTTTTTTTGCCTGACGTTTTTGATAAGTCCTAATATGGTTTGTTCGTTTGTGAGTTCAGTACCTAGATTTGTAATGTTTTTATTAGATGCACCATGGATTTTTTCCCCCCAGTTAGCGTTTTCGTATCATGAGCGTCTTCAAATTGCGTCCGCATAGGCACACAATAAACAAACCGACAAAATAACTAATGATGTTCACCCAAGATGCAAACCCACCCACCTAGAAAAGAAAGTTACCAAGATTAAAACTGGGAAAAAAAAGAGCTTCTCGTTTGAACACATGTTGGGCCAGCAAAGGTTTACTTCAGCCCATCTCACCCCTGCATTTTTGAATTTATCTGTTCTTAAAATTGGTATATTTCATTTGCTTACCAAAAATTTGCCAGCACTAAGGAAGAAGCCTCTGGGTGAATTACACATCCAGATCCAAAGTAGGAATGAATTACTGATTCCAGATATTTCCTCTCTGCTGTGGCATCTATGTGGAACAGGTACGGTCTTGCAGATAACTCCCATGTCAAAATGAATTATTTGCCCTGCAAAAAAACACTCAATCATTGGTTGGCAGATATAGGGAGGTCTCTGTTCAATGTGAAGAAGTGGTGAAAAACTCTGCCAGCCCGGCTCCCTCGGGTGTACGCCATTCCGTATTGCCTTCAGCTGCATTGAGAATAGAACAGAATAACAGAGTTGGAAGGGACCTTGGAGGTCTTCTAGTCCAACCCTCTACTTAGGCAGAGAACCCTATAGCATTTCAGACAAATGGTTATCCAATCGCTTCTTAAAAACTTCCAGTGTTGGAGCATTCGCAACTTCTGCAAGCAAGTTGTTCCACGGATTAATTGTTCTCACTGTCAGGAAATTTCTCCTTAGTTCTTCTCTCCTTGGTTAGTTTCCATCCATTGCTTCTTGTCCTGCCTTCAGGGGCTTTGGAGAATAGCTTGACTCCCTCTTCTTTGGGGCAGCCCCATAGATATTGGAAGACTGCTATCATGTCTCCCCTAGTCCTTCTTTTCATCAAACTAGACATACTCAATTCCAGCAACCGTTCTTTAAATGTTGCAATGGTTCTTTATAAGTTAAGAGATATAGGAGTTGATTTTAAAGTAGGTTGGTACTTACACTGCTTTAATTTCATCTCATTTCTTGGGAATTTTTTCTGCTGTAAGGTATCTGCTGGCTGGGTGAGAAAGACACGTCGTATGTTTGATTTTACTGCTATTTTTATTTAACCTATATAAGAACTTCATCTTCCCTAAACCAGAGCCACTTTTAAGACTTGTGGACTTCAACTGCTAGAATTCCTCAGCCAACGTGAGTGGGCTGAGGAATTCTGGGAGCTGAAGTCCCCAACTCTCCCAGATTAACATTTTTATTGAGTTATAAAATAAGATACAGCAATTCCAAAGTAAATAGCAAAGCAGTTGGGGAGGAAGAGAAGTGAGGAAGGATTAGGAAGAAGAAAAAGCAGCATTGACTTCCAACTCTCTTCTGCTGCAGTAAAATAAGCATTTTACTGCTTATTTTAAATCACAGAAACAGGAATAAACAGAAGCCCACAAGCCTTAAAGTTGTCAGAGACCCCCTGCCTTAAACTATACCAGGACTTAGCCAGCAACGCAAGAAGTTTGTTCTGGGAGGAGGAGGAGGAGGAGGAGGAGGAGGTGTGACCAAAGGCGCAGGGAATGAGCTGTATTCTTTTCTCATTCCGTTTTAGTAGAATATTATATTTATTCTAGGGTCCTTGGCCAAAATGGTTGTGGAACCTAGAGTCTCAATGCTGCGTGTTAGGAAAACAAAACTGAAGACGTTACGTAACTCTGCGTGAAGGCGG
Source organism: Ahaetulla prasina (assembly GCF_028640845.1). NCBI lineage: Eukaryota > Metazoa > Chordata > Lepidosauria > Squamata > Colubridae > Ahaetulla > Ahaetulla prasina. Next base: position 4,906,438 of record NC_080556.1, on the reverse strand, counting down.
CCGCGCCACTCCTGATTGAGCCATGCTCATTCATTTACCGTTTCCGAACTCAACAGGTAAGATCTGACGCAGTGCGTTTTCTTTTTTACCCAAAGGTGTTGCCACAGCCATGACTGTTGTTACAGCAAGGCGGAGATGTACGGCTGCAACCCCAGAGTCCTCTCCTACCGGTTCTACGCCCAGAGAGATAAAATCAAGTGTGGTAAGTTAAACGAGGGCACCGAACCGGGAGAAACGGATTAAAAACAGCGTTCTGCATGAAGACCAAACTGGGGAGGAGAAAAACCCAGCTAAGCAGACCGCAGGATTTGCTTTGGATTTAAACTCTGTGCAATGTGGGAACTCGGCCGCTAATGTTTGCAAGCTGCAATTTATGGCTTAGCATGACTACTAGGGCTTCTGTGACCCAAGCAGGGAGTGGGCTGCTGGGGGTTCGCAGGGGTTCGGGAGAACCTCTAGCTAAGATTCTGTGCAGTTCGGAGAACCCCCAAATCCCACTCCTGGCTGGCCCGGCCACCCAACCCTGCCCCTCCCAGAAGTTCCCATATTGCCCATTTTGGATGTAGGTAAGTGCAGGACATGCACGGAGGCTCGGGGAGGGTGAAAAACAGGCCTACCGGAAGTACAGGCCCGTTTCCAGCCTCCAGAGGGCCTCCAGAGCCTGGGGAGGCCGTTTTTGCCCTTCTAGAGGCTCGAAGAAAGCCTCCAGAACCCGGGAAGGGCAAAAACGCCCCCCCTCCCCCCGCCATGGTGTAGGAGGCTGACTAGGACACGCCCACCATGGCCATGCCCACCCAGCAATCAGGCGCAGAAACTTCTGGAGGCGAGTTGTCCCACTGATTAATTGTTCTCGTTGTCAGGAAATTTCTCCTAAGTTGCTTCCCTCTTTCATTAGTTTCCACCCATTGCTTCTTGTTCTACCCTCAGGAGCTTTTGGAGAATAGTTTGATTCTCTCTTCTTTGGGGCAGCCCCTGAGATACTGGAACACTTAGGAATGTGGGTGAGGTCAACAGTAGTCAGTCTAAGGTTATAGTTACGGGGTTTTGGGGAAGAAACCACAGAGTCAGGTAGAGCATTCCAGGCATTGACCCCTCGGTTGCTGAAGTCGTATTTTCTGCAATCGAGTTTGGAGCGGTTCACTTTAAGTTTGTATCTATTGCGTGCTCGTGTGTTGTTGTGGTTGAAGCTGAAGTAGTCATTGACAGGTAGGACATTGTAGCAGATAATTTTATGTATTACGCTTAGGTCAGACCGAAGGCGCTGTAGTTCTAAGTTGTCCAAGCCCTATGATATAATATCAGCACATATGAGGACACATATAAACATATGTGTCCCTCATATGTGCACTTAGCCATGGTCTTCCCTCTCCACAGTCAAATCAAGGGATCGTTGTGAGAAAATGGTGTGTGAGTGTGACCAGAAAGCCGCCGGTTGCTTCCAGAAACATCTTTTCACCTACAACCCTCAATTCAAAAACCTTCCAGTAGGAGACGACTTCCGGTATCCAGCGGCAACGGACGTCTGGAAGGCTTCTCCTGCCTCCAGCGCCCGAATCCGGCCGCCGCCGAGGCCCTCAGGGGCCAGGTGTTCCGAAAAGGACACCTGCCGCACGGACGGCTCGCCAGGGGTCTCCCAGCCGACATACAGGACTGTGGGGACCGATGCTGGCGCGTCCTAGGCTCGGCGGGGTTCGGAGGCCACAGGCCGCGGCCATTATTTTGGTCGTCGCCTGGGCCGCTGTGCCCAGTGACACCGGGGCATTGGATCTATAACTGCAGCAGCCTGGTGGTGAACAGGGCACGGAGAAGAATTGAGGAGGAGAAGGGAAGGGAATATCGGTGGCGTGGTGGAGTGCTCCGGTGCGGGGGTTTTCTCCCCTGCGGTTGGAAGGAGCACGAGTTATTCTGGAGAGGAGAACTTAAAATAAGAAGATTACGGTTTTGTGGAGCTCTGGAGAAGAGGTGATGGAGAAATTTAGGAGGGAAGGTTTGAGGCCCCTCCTTCTGGGGAACAGTGGTGGCGTCCAGCTTCCGCCTTCACTATGAGAATTTTGATGACATCACTTCCCTTGACTTCCTGGTTGACTAACTGTACTCTGGACTCGTTGCTCCTGTGAGTGCCCCTGGTGGATCCGGAGGAAATTACAAGGATACTGTGCCTGCCTGAGGATTTTGTATTTTTTTCCTTAATGGCAAAGGTCAGAGACCAACTGCTGGAGAGATGGAGAGAATTTTGGAAAAGTTATCTAATATGGACAAGAAATTGGATGAAATAAGAGCAGAAATTGTGACTATCCAAAAGGATTTAAAGGATACTCAACAAGTTTCAGCAGAAAACAAGCAGAAAGTGGAAGGTTTGGAGGGTGAGATCGGGCAGTGCAGAAAAGAGAGGAGGCGACAGGCAATGCTGTGCTTGGACTACAGATGGATAAAATGTCTTATTTCCTTAGGTTTCAAAATTTGGAAGAAGTGGACCAAGAAGACTTGAGAGATGTTGTGACTAAATTGTTGGGAGAATTTCTTGGGAGAGGTGTTGATTTCATGAATTGGGATGTGGATCGAGTTTATAGAGTTAATTACAATATGCACGCACGCATGCAGTTCCCAGAGAGGTTCATGTCAAATTTGTGAGAAGAGGCGAGAGATGAAATTCTTAGAAAACATAGGAGTGGGGCACTGATTTACAGGGCAGGAGATAGCCATTCTGAGGCAGATTCCCAGACAGGTGCGTGAAAAAGAAAGAAATATTATTTTTGTCAAGCAAATTGTACCAGAAGGGTGGGCTTCAGATGGCTGATGCCAGAGGATTGATGATTTTCGGGAGGGCATTACGAAAAAATCAGTACAATTGCGGAGGCTACGGCCTATGTGGAGGAACACAAAGCCTTCCTGGAATCAGATGACCCAGGAATTGAAGAAGGAGGTTATAGATCATGGGGCTGAAGCGGCTGCGCTGTTGCGGCCCTGGAGTTGGGTCAGGCTGAACCCAGAGTTCTGAGATCCAAAACTAGGAAGTGATAAAGATATTTGTGTTGGTTTTCCTTATTCTCTTTTGTACGATATTCTGTTTATTCTTGACTCTTCTTTATTACGTATTTAAAATTTGCAAACTTAGCTACTTCGTGTCACCTGCTTGCCTTATGGCTGTTGTATGTGTTAAAAAATTTGAGTAAAATTCTTATTTTAGATAAGAAAAATGAAAATTTACCATACCTGATATGTATTTGTATAAACCTTTTTTGACTAATAAAAACTTTTTGAATAAAAAAAAAAAAAAAAACCTTCCAGTGGCCAATTGCAGGGCCCAGCGTCCATTCTGTTGAAGCTCGTTTCTTTCAGGCGGTAGAAGCAACTGCCTTCCTGGCTGAAATTCTGCCTGCTTTTTCAGTCATTTCTCTGCAAAAACGGAACCGCACGGAGAGACCCAAAGCTCTCTTTATAAGAAAGAAGAAAAGCCAATGAAACGAGATATATATATATATATATATATGTGCATTAACCTAGGGCAAAATAAATATGTCATCAACCTCTTCTTCTTCAGCGCACAATTTAGTCTGGCTTAAAAGCACATGGTACGGAGGGTGGAGAGGTGGAAAAATCACAGCCATGGTAGAAAACATGCATCTGTTCGAGTCGGGTATATATGAAAAAGACGTGTACACATTTTGGGGCAGTTTGTGTTGATTTGGCTCTGGTTTAAAAAAAAAAAAGAACAGACTGAAGCCGACATGGGGTTGAGCAAATGTGAAACGGAGCCAAGCAACGACATTTGCTGCCTCTGTTTTCTCCTAAGCAAAGGAAAAGGATTCGATAAAGCAAATTTACAGGGCAGGATGTGGATCTGCCAAAACCCCATATTGTGAAATAAGGCTTAATAATACAGGGAAGTGGTGGCTCAGGGGCTAAGACGCTGAGTTTGTCAATCGAAAGGTCGGCAGTTCAGCGGTTCGAATCCCTAGTGCTGCCGCGTACCAGAGTGAGCTCCCGTTCCTTGTCCCAGCTTCTGCCAACCTAGCAGTTCGAAAGTACGTAAAAAAAATGCAAGTAGAAAAATAGGGACCACCTTTGGTGGGAAGGGAAGAGCGTTCTGTGCACCTTTGGCGTTGAGTCATGCCGGCCACATGACCACGGAGACGTCTTCGGACAGCGCTGGCTCTTCGGCTTAGAAATGGAGAGGAGCACCGCCCCCTAGAGTTAGGAACGACTAGCACGTATGTGTGAGGGGAACCTTTACCTTTAATACAGGTAGTTCTCGACTTATGACCACGATTGAGCCTGACATTTCTGTGGTTAAACGAGACAGTTGCCAAGTGAATTTTGTCCCATTGGAACGACCTTTCTTGCCAAAGGTCACTGCAGTTCTTAAATTGTTCACACAATTGTGAAGTGAATTTGGCTCCCTCCCGCCCCCATTGACTTGGCTTGTCAGAAGATCACAAAAGAGGATCACGTGACACACACACACCCCCAGGACACCGCAACCGTCATAAATATGAACCCGTTTGCCAAGTGTTTGAATTTTGATCACGTGGCCATGGGGATGCGGCAAAGGTCGCAAACTGTGAAAAACGGCCGTCAGCCCCTTTTTTCAGTGCTGCTGCGACTTTGAACGATCACTAAACAAACTTTTAGGTCAAGGACTAGCTGCACACGCATAAATAAAAGTACAACCAGGGATGAAAGCCAGCAGGTTCTGACAGGTTCGGGCGAACCGGTAGCAGAAATTTTGAGTAATTTGGAGAACCGGCAAATACCATCCCTGGCTGGCCCCAGAGCGGGGTGGGAATGGAGATTTTGCAATATCCTTCCCCTGGAGTGGGGAGGGAATGGGGATTTTGCAGTATCCTTCCCCTGCCATGCCCACCAGGCCACGCCCACCAAGACACACCATGCCCACCAAGCCACGCCCACCAAACCGGTAGTAAAAAAAATATTGGATTTCACCCCCGCGTACAACCCATATCACATCACATCAGGTAGAACTCCCCCGCTTTGCAGGTTGAGAAATGACAAAGAGATAAGGGGTGAGAAAAACGGCTGAAGAGGTAGCCCATGTCTTACAAGCATTTGTTTGGTGACCGTTCCGACTTACAACGGCACTGAAAAAAATGACTGACAATCGATCCTCGCCTTTACAACTGGGGCAGTCATGTGATAACAACATTTGGATCCTTGGCAACCGGCACTGTATTTCAATCAATCAGAACAGAGCTGGAAGGAACCTTCAAGGTCTTCTAGTCCGACCCCCTGCTCGAGCAGGAGAGCCTATACCATTTCAGACAGGTGACTGTCCAATTTTTTCTTAAACCCCTTCCCTTGATGGAGCACCCACAACTTCTGGTGGCAAGCGGTTCCACCGGTTAATTGTCCTCACTGTTAGGAAGTTTCTCCTTCATTCCAGGTTGTTTCTCTCCTTGGTTAGTTTCCATCCATTGGAAACATTTACAATGGTTGCAGCATCCGTTTGTGCACGTGTGGGTCTGTGTGTGTGTGTGTGTGTGTGTCACATGATTGCCATTTGCAACCTTCCCAGCTGGCTTCTGACAAAGTCCATTAAGCAAGTGGGATTTGCTTAATGACAGGATTCACTTAACAACTGTAGCAATTTGCTTAACAGTCACAGCAAAAAAAAAAAGGTCACACAATTGGGCACAAGTCTCTTTAACCTTCCGTTACAACATAAATTCCAGTTTTAGTTGTGGTCGTGAGTCGACAACCGCCTGAACATATGTCTGTTGCTAGAGTGCATTTCTAGGCATGGACATTTTTTTAAAGCATCAGAAATGTTTGCTCTTAGAAGTCTGCAATTAATCCCTCCCTAACATATAATTTAATAGCATTACTAAGAAAGCAGAAGTATAAACATTTCAAAGGAAAATATTTTGGCTTAGGACACAAAGTACTTGTTCTAGCTTATCCAAAGAGAGGACACCTGGCTCCCAAGCCATAAAACTGTTCCCAATAAATTTTATCCTATAAAATATAGCATGACATAATTTCTCACCAATTTAAAAGAGGCCCAAACCTGAAAAATTACAAGGAAACCATAGTTGGTTTACTGGAAGAAAAATCTCTCCCAAGTTTATTTATACTCTTGTAAATAAGGCATCGCTGTCCATCTCTCCCCACCTCTCTCTCTGCCCCCCCCCCAAGATTTTACAAATACTTATTATATTTTGCTTGGAGATATATTACATTTTTAGCATATTAAACAAGGACTTCTATACACACTAAAAAAAAAATGAAGCACTTGCAAGAAGAGATCTGTACCAGTACAAACTCTTCCCTATAACCCTGTTTTTTTTTAAAAAAAAAAATACAAAACCATGAAACGATATGAGGTTTTTTATATAAAAATAACACTGTCCATCAACTCTTGCCATTTAAAAAAAGAGAGAGAAGGAAGAAAAGTTATTATCAAAATATTTTAACAAGCAATGGAGTGACGATGGTACATTTACCAGATTATGGCTAAGAGAGCCGGGCCAGCCGTCTCAATTTCCCTCAATACCCCCCAGAATAAGGCTGTATCAAGTGTTCTGGTGCATAATTGAAATTCAAATCCCCGTAATCAAGTTTCAGATTTCACCAAAGAGGTTTCACTTTGCCAGGCAAAAGAGTTAGTTCCTGGAAGGCATTGCCTTAACGTTTCTCTTTCCAGTTTTTAAAAAGACAGAAACCTGATAATGACTTAATCTGCAGGCAGGGGTGTGAAACTCAAGGCCCGTGGACCGGATATGGCCCGCAAGGTGCTTAAATCTGGCCCACGAGGCTGGCCTAGAAATATCAAAGGACCAGCCCGCAGTGCCTCTGCTGGCCAAAACAGTCCCCCCTCCGCGATCCATTTTCAGCCTCCCTGGCCTCCTGCAGCACTCAAAACCCGCCTCCCGCTGGTTTTGAGTGGGCCATGCGGGGGGCCTCATGGGCCTCTGCGTGCTCCATTTTGGCCAGCAGGAGGCGTCCGTCCCATCTCCACCCCCACCCCCATCCCCGCTGGCCCACAGAGGCGAACTACAATGCCGATCCAGCCCTCAAAGAAATCCAGTTTGATACCCCTGCTCTGGGACTAAATCCTCATCTGCCAACAAGTAAACAAAGAAGTCAGCTTTTTAATTCCACGTCCACCTACATTTTTTTTCCAACCACAGCCTCCTTCCAACCATTCATCCCCATCCATTCAGAAAGAAAAGGAAGGAAGGACCCCAAATTATATGAATTGGACTTCACGCTAATGCAGCTGCCCTTGGAATGCGTCCCATCAAATTCTGTTCTCTTTAATAAGCTAGATCAGGGGTCGGCAACCCGTGGCTCTGGAGCCGCATGTGGCTCTTTCATCCCTCTGCTGCGACTCCCTGTTGCCGGTCGGCTCCACAATTGATAGGGTTTTCGGTTAGAACTGGTAGAGGAAAAAGGACACCGCGCTAGGAGGAGACTCTACGGTGGGGGAACCGGACTTCCAATTGCTCCAGAATCGAGTGGGGGGACTTCTGGTTAGGACTTTTGTGGTTCTTTGAGTGTTTAAGGTTGCCGACCCCTGAGCTAGATCATGGTCTTGAACCCCTGATGAGCCAAGGCTAGTAATAAATGGGAATACTCTCAGGCAGCCTTTACGACCTTGTATGTCTTATGCTTGCAACCGGCGTCCAGCTGCCAGCAGCTAGTGGAGACTCCCCGGCTAGCAAGGAGGAAAACTGTAGAAAAACCAGAAATGTTGGTCCATTTCTGCGGCTAACGGATGTATTTGCAAGGACGCGCCATGTTGTTCAGAAAGTCTGGGGGAAAAAATAACTCCTGGCGGGAGGTGTGTCGAAACGGGTATCCGTTTTGGAGGATGGGTAGAGACGCTGCCTCTCGGATAGACCCATCCATTCACAAGTGTGTCCCTTCTTTGTTTTTGTGTGTTTTGTCACACAGAACCCCTCATCCTCTCGGTGACTCTTTTGAGGTTACCATCCGGAGGCGAAAGCTATCGGTAAGAAGGGTGGAAATGAAGGCTACGCCGGTTGAGTTTTTCGGGATTGTTGGATGCCATGTGGGAAAAGTCCCGGAAGATGTCAAGGTAAGTGGCATCTCCTGTGAGAAAAAGAAAAACACAACACTTGGCATTGATCACACCAGTTTAAAGGAGAAGGTGGGGTTTCATGCACGTTGGTTTTCCTCCCGACAAATACAACATCTCGGGTAAGCTCAGTTTCTCGGGAGAAGAAGGAGGAAGGAAGATGCCCAAGAATGCTGGCTATGTTCACACATCTCATTAAGCCACCATTTAGTCCAGAAACCACATTGACTGGGTCCGTGCCACGTGCTAAGTGGCAAACAGTTACTTACGGGACCGCCTGCTGCTACCGAATACCTCTCACCGACCCGTCCGCTCCCACAGAGAGGGACTCCTCAGGGTGCCGTCAGCGAGGCAGTGTCGTCTGGCGACGCCCAGGGGAAGGGCCTTCTCTGTGGGGCTCCACCTCTGGAACGAACTCCCCCAGGACTTCGTCAACTTCCGGACCTCCGAACCTTTCGTCATGAGCTCAAACACACCTATTTATTTGCTGGGCTGGGTTAGTTTTTTAAATTTATTCGTTTTAATGGGGGTTTTAGTATTTATATTGTTTTAATAATTTGGCTATTGAATAAGTTTTTTATGTGTTATTTTAAATTGTATTTATATGTTTGCTTTTAATTGCCTGTGAACCACCCTGAGTCCTTAGGGAGATAGGGCAGTATATAAATCTGAAAAATAAATAAATAAATAAATAAATAAATAAAACAGTGGCTTGTAAGTCTCCCTGGCTGAGGGTATGGTATCTAAAGGTAAAGGTAAAAGTTCCCCTTGCACATATGTTCTAGTCATTCCTGACTCTAGGGGGCGGTGCTCATCTCCGTTTCAAAACCGAAAAGCCAGCACTGTCTGAAGACGTCTCTGTGGTCATGTGGCCGGCATGACTCAACGCCAAAGGCGCATGGAACACTGTTACCTTCTCACCAAAGGTGGTCCCTGTTTGTCTACTTGCATTTTCTACCTGCTTGGTTGACAGAAGCTGGGACAAGGAACGGGAGCTCACCCCGTTGCGCGGCGCTAGGGATTCGAACCTAGTATGGTATCTAGGACTAATGTAATCAGTGGTACCAATTTTCTTGACTGGCCCATCAACACAAACTGCACAGGTTGTCAAACAAAAGCGAAGCTCCTTGCATGGCACGTTACTATCAATTTCAGAGTGTCCACAGAGCCCAACAATTTTGGGGGGGAAAGATGGAAATTGCAGGCAAGCAGAAAAGCGTGTTTTGCTCAGCTGGGTAGTGACACGCAAATTAATCTTGAAGGCAAAACCAAAAATCATGTACTGTAGGAGCACACAAGACCCTGGAGTCATTTCCTGAAGAAGCTGCACTGGGAAATTCTCCAGGAATCCTAACATCTTTTCCTGGCTCCCGTTTCCTCCTGAATTTTGATCAAAAGGATATTTCAAGCATTAAATCCCAAACGGAGAGTCTAAACTGTATCTCCCACAGCATTCTGTGGCAGGGTTGGATTTTTTTCCCCTTCTTTCGCTTTTGAAATCTCCCAGTTCAGATTTTTATCGGTGATGCCTATATCCACAATGTTCAAACATTGCAAAAAAGGGAAAACAAACGTTGATAGAAGCTACATTTTGTGTATGCTGGGCCATCTGTTAGTGTTTTACTCTTTTAACATATTAGCAAAATGTTTCATACCCAACAGCTTGTTGCAGTTGTGCAGATGATTACAGCCCTAATTTTGTATAGGACATGGAAATGGAAAACCAAGCAGGAGTTTTTTTAAAAAAAAACTGCTTTCCAGCTGGAAACAAGATCAAATGATACGGAACTCCCACGTCTCAGAAGAATTTTTGGAAAACTGGAATGCCTCAAAAAATGTCAACCCGCCAGCATTTCTGGCTGTAGGGTGAACTCAGCTAGACTCTGCCCCAAAGAGGTGTGAATTCTCCCATCTTTCTTTACATCCACCTCACTTTCAAGGAACGTTGTATAAAAGGATAGTAGTTTACACATCACAACCCGTTTCCGGCTTATCGTTTGGAGCAGAAGCACATGGTTTGGGAATGGATAGATTTGACTCGCAGGCCTACTGTGACCCATTAGAGAGCAGGAGCGAAAGAGAAGCAAATCTAATGGACTGACAACTTTTTTGAGACTTTTTAAGAGCAGCCAGGAACACCACCACCCCGAAGGAAATAGCGCAGTTGTAGTTTATGCAGCAAGAAGATTAAATTGGCAGAAAGAGGTAACTAAGAGGAAAGAGATCCTTATATGAAATGTTAGGCAGAGTGCAGAAAAAGCTAAATTTAATCTCTTTTTCGTTGCTCTCCACCCAGTGATGAGCAGGAAGCTTTGGATAATTGAAAACCATCATCATCCTTAAACTTGGCTCTAGGAATCGCCACTAATCCTTTCAACTTAAATCTTTACACACACACACACAAACTCCTCCTGTTATTTTCAGGTTAACAACAGTAGGAGCTTCAGTTCACGCCTCCGTCGAAGGGGTTATTGCGTCGTCTTTGCTGCTATTCAAATATGGCAGAAGTCCGTCTCTACATTATCACCAGGGTGTTGTAGCCAAGTTATTTCCATTTGTGTGACTGGGTTGAACAAAAGGAGGCAGGCCAAGCCCAGGTTTCCTTAATCGTAACATTATTCACGGGCCGGGCATGAAAAAGTGGTGTCTTTATCAAGGCCGCCCAATGGAGCAGGGGAACATTCTTAACATAACATAACATAACATCAGAGTTGGAAGGGACCTTGGAGGCCTTCTAGTCCAACCCCCTGCCCAGGCAGGAAACCCTACACCATCTCAGTCAGATGGTTATCCATCTTGTTTGGCCGCTCGTTCTTTTCAAGACATTTCCTCCAGAGTACCCCTGTAGCCCTTTGTTATAAGTGGCTTCTGATGGCTGGTTCCTGCTAGCAGATCTCTTTGCAAACCATCCCTAGCTTTGAGCTTTCAATCCGAGGCTGGCTTTGCCTCATCCCAACGGCTATCTGCAACTTGCTTGACAATGGGAGCTTTGGCCTGATTTGTTATCTGTGTCTTTATCTCTGGGGAAGCCAGTGCTGATGAAAGGACAGGTTAGGTGAAGTACTATTTTCCCTCCCCCAACTCCTTTGAAGTGTAGCCCTCATCATGCCCACAGCTGATGCCGGTAGATACTTCTCAGTGGGCACGTTTTAAAGCCAACAGCCCCAACCTTTTGACTTAGTGTCCTTTTTTTTTGTTTGTTTGAAAGCGGCCGTAAACTACCTGTGGCAGAACTGTGGCCAGGTGAGACGCGCTGTGGGCCACACAGCAGTCCCGCAAATCCACGCTTGATTTCGGAAGATAGCGGTTCCCGAAGACTTGAGAAACTCTTCCCAAGAATGTCATTTGAATCCCTGCCTAAGTTTTGGAATGTAATTGTAGCCAATTCCACCAGCCTACGTAATCCCTTTTTCACGGCACTCTCTGCGTTCACTCCAGAGGGCTGTGCTCATCTCTGTTTCAAAGCCGAAGAGCCAGAGCTGTCCGTAGATGTCTCCGTGGTCATGTGGCCGGCATGACTCAACGCCAAAGGCACACAGAACGCTGTCGCCTTCCCACCAAAGGTGGTTCCCTATTTTTCTCCTTGCATTTATTTACGTGCTTTCGAACTGCTAGGTTGGCAGAAGCTGGGACAAGTCACGGGAGCTCACCCCGTTACACGGCAGCACTAGGGATTCGAACCGCTGAGCTGCTGACCTTTCGATCGACAAGCTCAGCGTCTTAGCCACTGAGCCACCGCGTCCCTCCACAGTTTTCTTAGCAGCACTGAATAGTTTTGCGACTTTGAGGTTTTCTTCACTGCCCAGTCTACTCTGTATCCCAGGCCACACACACGTACACACCTCCCACCTCAGTCAAGCACCACTGGTTTCTAACCCTGTTTAGCTTCCAAGCCCAGCCAAGATGGACTTTGCTTAGACGACCTTAAAACAGATGGGAAGAGTGAAAACCCTCCATCTTTATGGAAGTCACACTGGGAAACAGGAGCTCTGCTTGGCAGCTTCCCAGAAACCTCTGGTGGCATTGAACGATGCTATGCAATATTCGGAAATAAGTTCGCCAAGGCTCACTTCCCAGTTAAGCACGTCTCCAGCTGCAGATTAGGTGGGACCTCTTCCTCGAAGTCAAGCAAATGGAGAAAACAACAGAATAATTCTACTGGGGTGGCTTTCATAATTCCATTAAGATCCAAGCCTCTCCCTGCTCCATCACTATTACGACCATTTGCATTGTTGGCTAATGCCAATCTTTTTTCTTTATTTTTTTTTTGAGGGGGGGGAGGGAGAGGGAGTCCCAAAGCTTGAGTGTTAATATGCAGGTGTAAGGCAGGGGGAAGAAGTGAGAGAGATCGCAAAATAAACACCAAGATGCAAGAAGAAGAGGAGATAAAAGCGTTTACTCTAGATTTTTATTAACAGTGTTTCAAGAGACAATAGAAGGAAGAAGAGGAAGGAAGTAAGACACCAGAGCATCAGATATTTTTTTTCTCTCTCTCTCTCTCTCTCTCTCCCCCTGCCCCCGCCCCCCCCCCACCCGGCCCCCTGGCTTTTTCTCTGTAGGTGTCAAATATTTTCTTTCCTTGCTGTTAAAAATCATACAAAGGTAAACAACGTACAGAGAAGTTCAAAAGCAGCACTCAGCAGACAGACCAGGTTAAGGGCAAAAAAGAGGGAGGAAGATAGGAAGTTATAAAGAGGTCGGGTGGGTGGGGGTGGGTGGGTTTGTGTTGTTTTCCCACCCCCCCCCACCCCCCACCCCCGCAAGAAAGAGGAGAAAAATAAAAATTTAAAAAGGATCCGGTATTACAAAGCCTGTTCTCAAAGCAAGCCTAAAGAGATAAAGAGGAGGGATTAAGATGCAGGAATGTATTTACAGTTTCTCAACCCATCATTTCTGGAACTCGAGAACTAGGCTGCTGTGCATCTGGCTGAAACAGGTGCACGGATGGAAAGTTGCATGTACAAAAAACATCCCTTCCATCCCTCCCCACCCAGATTATTCCACTAAACGACTATTTTTCTCCCAAGCTACGAGGTTTTATTCCCACAATCTCCCCTGGTATCGAAGACATTGACGGTCATCGAGTGATTTGGCTGAATATATAACTCCTAGCTCAGGGGAATGGTGGGAAAAAGCGAGAACTACCCACTCAACTACACCTTTTATTTAATTCAGTGCTGTTGAAATAGGAAGTATAGGACCCCTGGCTTGGGGAAAGGGCCGGGATTCAATACGGTGTTCTAACTCTGATAATACAACAAATGCCTTCCTTTTCTAGTATAAAAAAATAAATACGTCTTCCTTGAGGTGAGGATACCCAGCGTTGCAGAAAACGTCCAGGGTGTCGTTTCCCACGAGCCGGTTTAGTTCCTTAAAGAAAGAATTCGAGCACAACCCCCGGTTTGTGTCTCTCCGATCAGATTTAAACCCGGTGCCCTTCCGCAGGGTTTACTGTACTATACTGCTCGGCCATTTGAAGACAGGTGGACTTCAACTCCCAGAATTCCCCAGCCAGACAGCACGCTTGGCTGGAGAATTCTGGGACTTCGAGTCCACCTGTCTTAAAAGCGGCCAACGTTGAGAAACCCTGGGTTAAGGCACAGGACAATGGGTAGGAAGACACCCCCCCAGTTGACGTTCAGGCTCTGCTATGGAAGCACCTCTAAGCCCCGCCATACTCCCTCCCTCTCTCTCTCTCTCTCTCTCTCTCTCTCGGTCCGGCCCTCCGCATAAGGGAAGATATGGGGAAAGTCAGGAATCGAACCTGCTGCCTTGAGCTCCTTGAGGACAGGCGGGAATCTAAATCTAATGAAGAAAAAATCCCTAAAAGGTCCCAGCGTTAAGGTTGTACCCTGAAGACACGCAAAGTGGGAAGAGGCTACACCTGACTCAGCCTGACGTCTTCCTCTGCTTTGCGATGGGAAAGTGGATTACAGCACTTCCCATTTCCCGGGAAGGAAATAACTTTTTCCCAGCTTGCATCACTATGGTTGTCGGGAGGCAAGGTGTACCAACCCGAACGGGGGCAATATTCTGGCTCGGTTTATCCTTTTATTTTATTTTTTTTCCTTGAAACACTCCTGCATTCACAGCTGTCAGCTCCTGCCCCCTGGTGGTACAGCTGTGTACTGCAGGCAGGGAAAGTGACATTGCGCAATTGAGGCAATGCTATTCTAAAGAGAGGACCGGGGCAATTCTCTTTTTTACCCAGAGACCAGATTAGGAAATGTAATCCCATCAACTCACCCAAGCTGAACTGAAGATCCGCAACCCTTTGGGCATTTCTCTGTTACAGCAACCTATTTTTTGATTCAGGTCCAATTATCTGACTCATGTCATCTTTCCAAACGGAACCGACCACCATGAGTTTTCACATATCATCTGCTTTGTGCAGACCTAGGTCTGTAGCATGTGAGAAGGCCGTCTTATGGGCAAAAGCATTCCTGGGTACCCCCGAATTCCTATGGAAACAGCACTCTACCTATTCACAACCTTTCAGATCTTAAAAAGTGTTATTTTTCTCAATGTTTTCCCTGCATGGCTGCAATTTTGCCTCCAACTTACATCACCCCCACCTGCCTCAGTGGACGATGCACAACCACTAGCCACTTGAGCAATCCTACTTAGTTTCAAAGGATGAAAACCAATCCAGCAGATTTTTGGAAACTGTAGTGATGCATTTCATCCCTGGTACTCCAAGGCTTTATACCAAAGCCAAAGAAAATTTTTAGATATATATATATATATTCTGAGGTTTTCGCGGGTGTTTGTATGTAGGTCTTTGGTTATTCAGGTTTTCTCCCGCGTAAAATTGGAAGTGTCTTGGCGACGTTTCGACGAAGTCTCATTCGTCATCTTCAGGCTGGTATTATCAGCTTCGTGCTTCTAAGAGCAAGCTGATAACACCAGCCTGAAGATGACGAATGAGACTTCGTCGAAACGTCGCCAAGACACTTCCTTCCAATTTTACATGGGAGAAAACCCGAATAACCAAAGACAGACAGACAGACAGACAGATTATATATATATACATATATATATATATATATATATTTCCTTCTCTCCTCTACATATATATATATATATATATATATATATATTATATAAATATAATATAATCATATATATATAGGAAGGAATGAAATAAATTGGCTGATTATTATTTCTTTTGGTAAAAGATACACTCCCTAGCAACTGTACAAAAGGGGGGAAAAAAATTCCTGACATTAAATACACCAAAAAAAGGATACTGAAGGTGGTGGGGCGGGATGGAAGAAAAATAAATAAAAATACTTGCAATGGTCCACCCAGGCATCTTTAGTAATAAATTAAATATTTAACAATGTCACCCATTTTAAAAAGACGGCACATAACTCATAAGAAAAAGAACGTTAAAAATCTTCTTTTTTTAAAAAAAAAAAAAGGAGAGAGAGAACCCAATACTGTTAAATAGGAAAAAAGTGCACAAAGTCAATTTTATACATTGCATCTAGAGAAAGTACATCTTAAATACATAAATCACCACGTCCGAAGGGCAGAGACCAATTCCTGCCTTAGGATAGGAACCGAGAGCCCGGAAGCGGGCGTCCATAATGGGCCTCTCCCTTTTGCTCGTGCCGTTTCTGCCCTCGTTCGCCTTTCTACACACACAAGGCCCTTTCTTGCCAAACCTCAAACTGAAGAAATGCATCCCACCCACCCCCGAGACAGAGAAAGAAAGCCAACCAGGCCAACCACCGCACAGTTTCATACACCGTAGACATTTTCATTTCTGGAGGGTTTCAGACTGGTTTCGACCATTTTCCTTGTACGTGGGCGCAGAGAGAGTTCGCCAGGCGAACGGAGTTAAGACCAGAATTGGACTCGGTGAAATATCACGGCTGCTGGCCCCGGGACCTGCCTCCTCCCAAGAACCTCGGGAATTGCAACAGGATGAGGTTGGGCGGAGAAGGAACATCTGGTCATGTAGACGTTTCAAACAGGGATCGCCGCAAGATTGGAAGAATTGGTTTTTGGACAGGTAGAAAATGAAATGATTTGAGAAAAATAAGAACATCATTAGTAGGAATATACATCCTTGTAACTGATGGGCAATTAATCCCCTCTTGGTTGGTTGGCCTAAAATACCAAGGACATCTCTCATTATTGGTCATCTCTCTTTTGTGATCCTTTAATAATACCATGCAATAGCTGTTAATCCCGAGGCATTATTACATTTGCTTGGAAGCGTAGGGAAAATGCTGCTTTTCAACCCAGAATGGTACCTCTGTTTAAAAATCCCTCGTCTTCCTTCCAATTTCCTGAGCAGAGGACACAACGGTCGTTGAGAAATGGTAAAAATTCCCCTTCCGCTTGAAAAGAAAGACATCTCAACATCTGGATTAATTCAGATTGGCTTGCTGGTCTGGCCGTCATAATTTGCAACACCGTCCATTCCCGTTACAGCACTTTCACGGTGTAATGGTTTCCAGTTGGCTTGAACGGTGGGTTCCGCACTGCATTCTCACCGCCCCAAAAATTCAAGTTGTCGATTTCATCGTTTTTGTTTCTAAAAGTGGGCCTAAGTGCCCCATGAGACTTTTTTGGGGGGGGGGATCTCCAAAGGCACTGGGACAGCCTAACCCAGGAGATGAGAAACATAACCCCTTAAAAAAAAATTATATCCAAGGGTTACTTCACAGCAGGATGATTGGGGAAAGGAACCCGTCTGAATATTTCCTCTTGGTTCTACGTTTTCAGCTGGAATGGAGCAGAATCTAACCTTGCGATAGACCAGAAGATCTCAAACGACTTGGAATCGGTGAATAAGAAGAATCGAGAGAAGAAATAAAATAGCAGGAGATGGGAGAAACCAAGAAGTCATGAGCAAAGTTATCAAACTCAGCAAAAAAGCATGACGAGACACTTGGATGGAAGACTGAGCTAACACGTGCTTGTAAAGAATGGTTCTATTTTATCAAACGATTGATAAAAATTTTGACGATGGTCAAAAGAAAAATCCACTCCCCCCCAAAAAAAAAGAAAGAAAGAAAGAAAGAAAAAGAAATAATAACCATTGGGAAAAGCACAGTCATTAGAAGCGATGAACTTTCTTGCATAAGTCTAGGCCAGTGATGGCTAACCTTTTTGCTATTGTGTGCCAGGAGCGGAGGGGGGGAGTGCGGGGTGGTGTCACATGTGCATAACCCACAACCATAATTCTATGCACCCTGCCCCTATGCATGCATGCACGACCCCACCCCCCACGCTCCCCACGCTCTTGGCACACGATGGCCTGGTAGGCCTGTTTTTCTCTCTCCTCAGACTCCAGAGCCTTTCTAGGAGTCTGGGGAGGGCAAAAATGGCTTTCTTCCCGTTTCCACCCTCCCCAGACTCCTAGAAAGGCTCTGGAGCCTGGGGAGAGAGAACAATTGGCCTTCCCCATCACCACCACCACCGAGGCCCTCCGGAGGCAGGAAACAGCCTGTTTCCCTACTTCTGGTGGGCCGCACACGCTGGAGCTGAGCTCGCGTGCCCACTGATACGGCTATGCATGCCATAGGTCCGCCATCACGGGTCTAGGCCAATTATTCACAAGCTCAGCCTAACCAGACCTCGCAGGATGGTTGTGATAATGTTGGGTTGGGGCGGGGGGAGGCCATCTCCTACCATTCCCTGAGCAGAAAAAATGGAATGCAAATGGCATCTGGCTTCTTGCTTTTACAAAAATATATCAAGGGTTAAGTTGTACACCAAGGAGAAGGCGTAAGGGCTGGACACCATGCGCGTACGGCTATTCTAATATGCCAGCTACTCTACATTTTATACTAGTTATCTGGAGAAGGGGTTCAAATGCAAATCGGAAGCCCAGGTCAAGACAGTACCGCAGCCCGTCATGGAGTTGAGAGGACAGATAGTGAAAAAGAACACACACACCCCTCTCTCTCTCTCTCTTTTTGACGCATTGTCTCAACCACCCAAGATGACCTCCAAGTGGAGAAAGAGAGAGAGAGAGAGAGCTAGGCTGACGACTTACATAATCCAGATTGACTATGATCAGATAAAGTCCTATATGAAGGAGGCCACGGTCATTACACACAAATGGGATAAGTCAGATGTTGCAAGAAGTCAGATAAGTAGGACAGGAGAAGACCTGGATGCTCAGGTGCTCCTGAGCTGGCCGAAGGGATTGGTGGCTGCAGATGGAAGGAAGCAAAAGACGGCAAGGTAGCTTGGAACGCACATGCATTGACAAGCCAGGTGAAGCCAAGCTGATATCAAAAAAGCTGGATTCCAGTCAAAAGAATCTACTCTCGCGGGCAGTAGATTCTCTGTTCTTCAAGGGAACCTAACACCTCCCCCCCCAAACCTTAGCCTCACATTTGAACCGACTCGACGTTCTGGAATATCCCAATTTGCCAACTGTGGAACAAGAGAGCTCACTTTTATACGGCTTTCTAACTGCTCCTGTTCTACTTTTCTTCCAAGCCCTATTCCTCCTAGGGCTTTTAGCAGTGCCCTAAAAGCCACTCGGGGGGGGGGGGAAGGGATATTCCACTCCCACCCAGCGTTTTGCCAGCTTTTTCCTATACCTCCCTGGTTCCATCACCACCGTCAGATTCCAGCTGGAAATCTGAACCCCAGAATCCACCTGGATTTAAAACCCTTGTTCAAAAGCCGCGACTTGACTTCCCCTGTTGGTGCAAGACTCTCTAAGTCCCAGACGGTGGTTGTTTCCCAAAAGTGTAAATTGCACGAGTCAAACCCGCGGCTGCCTCCATGGCTTAGCAGAAGATCGAAAAATGAAAAACTGCGATGGTTTGATGCCGCAGAATTGAGGTGGAGAAAACTGCCTTGGACAATCCCAAGCCATCGTTGCCTTTGCTTTTCCATGACTGAGGAATCTTCCTTCCTTCCTCCCCTCCCAAGTTATCAACAAACCAGTGGCTGCTTTGGAGTCCGCCTGCTTTCTAACCCTAAAGTAAAATCTGTCTTCCGAACAAGACCCATCTTAAAAACCCAGAAGTGGGTTTCGAGAATAACTGTTTCCTGTTCTACCAAACCAAACAAAACAAAACCCCACCCCATAATAAAATAAATAGTGCCCGCCCACCCTCAATTCACCTGAATTCTGGAATTCTGTGAGCCCTCTGCAATCATGCATGGGTGAGAAGGGGAATCACAGCCTTTGTTAAGAGTGCACATGCAAAAAATAATAATAATAAAGGACTATTTCTGAATTTCCCTATTTCCTAAGAGAGTTGATCAAGGGAATTTCAGTTACTTAAGGATTCCAAACCCTCCTCCCTCCTACCCCACCCCAAGGTTTGATCTAGCTCTCTTAGCTAAATGTTGCTTCAAGAAGTGAGAAGAGAGAGCCCTCACGGTGCTCCCTGGCTGTGGCTGTGTGTTCTTTTTCTTTTTTTTTTCTTAAAAAAAAGGGGGGGGGGAGAACAGAAAGAAAAGGAAAGGGGGAGGGGAAAACCCATCGCCGGCGACGAGTGCATTCTTCCAAGCCTCACCACTTTTGGAAGTCAAGGGTGAAGACGGGCGCAAAAAAAGTTGGAGGACAAAGACAGAGGAATTCTTTCAAGAATTACGTGGCCAGGTTGGTCCCCCTGGCTGGAGGCGCTGGAGTTGGTGTCCCACGCTCCGAGCGTGTAGCACACAAAAAGACAAGTTTACAAAAGGAGGTGCGTTCCATAACCACTAATGGTGGCATTGGATCCTTTTTCCTCCAGGATACAGAAAGGAAATTCAAGGACGGGGGGGGGGAAAAACACCCCAGCATATGGGGAAGAAAGGGATGTCCCAGATATGCTAATTTTCGATGTGCAGGGATTTTTATTTTTATTTTTAGCGTGGAGGTTTGATTTCACGGCGAGATCGTCGTTGGAAACGAGTTGATTGCCTCTAGCAGAAACAGTCCACAATCAGGTTACCCTTCAGTTGCCTGATGGGTTTATTCCTCTCCCTTGCCTTTCGTTGGTGAGGATTGGACCAAGAGGATATCTCACAAAGGCCCAGACCAAGTCTCCCAGGAGTTGTCTCACCTCAAACACCTCTTTCGAATTTTCCAGGAGGAGGAGGAGGAGGAGGAGGAGGAACCATCTGGGTCACTGGCTTCACTGGTGCCAGCCAACTGGCCAACCTTTCCTGCAAAGACGCAGGAGTCTGTCCTCCTCAGGACAAAGTCGAGCATGGGTACCGCCTGCGCCAAGTTTCCTTCTCGCCAACCTAGCCTGAATTCACATCTGTCTTCGCCCTACAAGGATTGCGTCCTCATCTTGGAAGCGGCTGAGTTATGGCTTGAACCAGCTAAGCTAACCTCCTGGTTAATTTCCATCAGTCATCACCAGAGGAAGCGTTTGGCTTGCAGGAACCTGAGCGCCTGGAAGGGAGGGAGGGAAGGAGGTCTCCCTCGCCCACCCCCACCCCCCACGCCTCTTGATCCATGAACTGCAGCATGTGCTGAGAAGACACCAAACTGGCAGCCCAGCTGAACTTCACCCCTGCCTGCTCCACGCTCAAAACGGGGCTATCTCATTCCCGGCCATGCGTTACTGTGTACACGTGTACGCTTGTGTGTCTCGTGTGGTCCGTTTTCCCTCCAATCGGTCTGGGATTCCTACCGCAAGCCGAGGGCCGTCAGCGTGGCCAAGAGTTGTGCACAAGACAAAGAAGAGAGACAGATGCAGGGAGAGAGAGATTAAGATTAAGCCTCCGTTCGGTTCGGTTTGGGATCGGCTTTCCGAATGTAGCTTCCCGCCTGCTAAGTGCGTTTCACCTGTTTTTAGGCCTGGAGAGACCATTTAGACAGTCAATTGCCTTTTTTTGGGGGGGGGGGCATGGAAACCGAAGGGCAGATTTAAGCTCAGATGCACCCACTCCACCTGAACCAAATGCAAAAAACAACATCTGATCCCAGTTGGTTTTTAAGGGTCCTCTCTCGCTCTCCTCCTCCTCTCGCTGTGCAGCTTTCAGCCCCATCCATCCACTCTTCGGTTAGCAAATCCCCCCTTATCCCAAAACACACGTCTAGAGTTTGTTTAGTTTCCTTTTTTTTTTTGTTTCGTTTTGTTTTTCTTGGGCTCAGTTCAGCTTCCTTAAATTTTGACCCGAACGCGGAGGTGGGCAGCAGAGTTGCCGAAGTTCTCACTAACACTCATCTATGTTAAGGCTGATGAACTCCTGTATACATTTTCGGTACTGAAGCTCTGTAGGGCTATTGTTGGTATATTGACCTGGATGCCCAAAGGGACCTTCGGCTTCACGCATCTCTTCATTCATCCGAGCCAGACGCAGCCTGTAGGATGAGAAGCAGAGAGGAATGTTAGTTAGGGAGGAGAAGAAACAGTGCTTGGATCAAGCAGGGATGGTACAGGCAGTTGGGAGTTAAACCCTTTGGCACTAAGGAAGCAGCACAGTTGATGAATAGCAATAGGCCTTAGACTTATATACCGCTTCACGGTGCTTTATAGCCCCTCTCTAAGCGGTTTACAGAGTCAGCCTCTTGCCCCCAACAATCTGGGTCCTCATTTTGCCAACCTCGGAAGGATGGAAGGCTGAGTCAACCTTGAGCCAATCGGTCAGGATCGAACTCCTGGCAGCGGGCAGTTAGCCTGCAATACTGCATTCTAATCACTGGGAAGGAATGAAAGAATGAAGGGAGGGAAGAATAGTACTTAAGACTTATATACCGCTTCACAGTGCTTTATAGCCCCTCTCTAAACGGTTTACAGAGTCAGCTTCTTGCCCCCAACAATCTGGGTCCTCATTTTAAACACCTCGGAAGGACCGAAGGCTGAGTCAACCTTAAGCCTGGTGGAATTTGAACTGCCAAATTGCAGGCAGCTGGCAATCAGCAGAAGTAGCCTGCAGTACTGCACTCTAACCACTGCGCCACCGTGGCTCTTATAAAGATAGTGGTCCGTCAGAGCTAAGCCACGATATTTTTTATTTTTTTGGCCATAACCGGCCCAACCTATTCCTGGGGTGTTGAGTTTCTAGGTCAGCTCCTTCCAGCCCCGACATGCAGCTCCTCTCCGATTGCAGGAAGGACACACTTACAAGGTCACGATGTCTGCATTCGCGGCCTGGACAGCGATGCTGAGGGGGTCCTGCCCGTCCTCGTCCACTGCGTGCTGGTTGGCTCCTCTCTTTAGGAATAAACAGACCTGGCTGCCAAATGTTGAAAGAGAAGAGGAAGGGGGAAAAAAAGGGAGAGAGAAAATATAGGTCAGCCAAGAATACGCTGTGAGAAGGAAAGTTTGAAGAGATGGGCGACACTA
This sequence comes from Ahaetulla prasina, assembly GCF_028640845.1. NCBI lineage: Eukaryota > Metazoa > Chordata > Lepidosauria > Squamata > Colubridae > Ahaetulla > Ahaetulla prasina. Next base: position 4,884,109 of record NC_080556.1, on the reverse strand, counting down.
AGGTTAAGAAGCATGAACGTATCATGCTAGACTTTCACAGGAAGCTACTTTACACTGGATCAGTTCCTTTGTTTAGACTTTCCACCTGCAAATGGTTACCACCTGGGTCAGATACATCAGGAGTTGCTCTTCGAACTAACCTGGGTCAGCAGCTTTGTTCTCAACCCCATTTACCCACAGGTCCTATTGTTGGCACGTGCCTGGGTCTCGCGCCAGCGGCTTGAAAACCAGCGAGGTAGGATATCTCATCTGTTTATCCTCAGACCTTCCAGAGAGAATCTGTTCTGACCCAGCTCCCCAGAGACCACAAACCCTCTGAAGTTAAATCAATGATTCCTTTATTAGAAGCGCCGGCAGCCCCTGAAAAAAGTTTTTCTCTCACCGCAGGCTAACAAGATCGGCCGGCTGGAAGTTGAGTAGCTGTCTGCTACATCTATTCATCTCCGCCCCCTGCCTTTTATCCCCAGAGATAGGGTGGGGTTTCGCTAGCAGCGGTGGCTCTTCCGTCCCAAGGACCGGCCCATTGATTTCCACCACTCTCCTTTCCTCTGCCATCTGCACATCAGGCACTGGACCCAGCTGTTCCTCCTCTTCCTCATCAACCACCTCCAGACCTGGGGGCTGTTGACTCTCCAACTGAGGGCTGACGGACGGCCCAAGCTCCGCCTCTGTCTCTCACTCCATTCCCTCTTCCCCCTCGGAGCTCTCAGGTCGCCTTGACGCTGGCCCTGACTCTCACACCTCTTCCTCATCTGATACGGCTACTGGAGGGGCCGGCGGCCGACAGGCCACAACAGAATCAAGAGCACAAATGGTGTCTCCAGAGCAGAGTCACAACTGCAAACAGCCGTTTACTTCCCCAGGCTTCAGAATTTTGAACTACCACCATTTTGGGGAGGGGGGTGGTAGCTGAAGGCACATCAGGTGACCTACCCAGTGTGGCCCAAATATGTGGCGTGATGCAAAGGTGCCCTTCCTCGGATATCTCTTTGGTTAACGTCTGCCCCGTTCTGGAGCAAAAATTCACAAGCTATTAGTGAGCCCTGAAAGAAGCAGAGAAAGAGATGTTAGGGTTTTGGAGTCTTGGACTTCTCTTATGTTATACAGGCAGTCCTCGACTTAATGACAGTTCGTTTAGTGACCGTTCAAAGCTACAAAGCACTGAAATAAGCGACTTTTGATCGTCTTTATGGCTGTTGCAACCTCCCCATGGTGAAATGCTCCCGGTTCTGACCAGATCTCGCAACCCAGTAGCGATCGTGGCCGGTGGTTCGGCAATCCGGTAGCGATCGCCGAACCACCGACAACCCCCATGCCCGGGGTGGTCATTACTTCCTGGTTTTAACCAGGAAGTAATGTGTTTTTATCTTCTGCGCATGCTCAGAAGGTTTTGTGCATGCGCAGAGGGTCTGCACGCGCATGTGGGGTGTGTGGACTTCCGAGCCGGTAAGGAAGATAAGTAGATTTCACCCCAGAGTGATAACCCTTAACAACTTTGGCAAGCGAGGTCATAAAATGGGGACAAAACTCGCTGAACGAATTTCTCACTTAGCCCAGAAATGTTGGGCTCCATTGTGGTCGTAAGCCGAGGATTGATTATATATCGTAGCTTTAAGGAGGAAGTCCATCCCCTCCTGCTCCAAATTTGGAGATCCACTTGGGATTCCCCTCCATCTTCTGGCCCTTAGTGGGAGGCAGAGATCCCCTTAGTGGGATCTGGTGCCGATGAAGACCACTTTAACCGCACATAGACACGTCAGTCAGACCTGCTTTGCCCCGATGGAGCAATCTCGAAACTGGCCCGGCGACAGCGTGGGTATCGCTCACCCCCATGACAGCCTGGATCAGCGGGGTTTTGTTCTCATCCTCTTCGTTCACCCAGTTGACGTTGGCGCCATGGGCCAGGGCCTCCGCCATGACCGGCAGGTTCCGGGCCCTCGAAGCCTTGTAAACTAGCAAACCGGGATGGAGCTCCCTCAAGTCTTCCAAATCGGAGGCCTCCTGCTCAATTTCGACTTCCCCGCTGGATTCTTCCGAGACTTCACACTCTGCAGGGAGGAAGAGGAAGAGAATGAGAAACCATTTCTGGGGAGATTGTCAGTCAGTCATCCAGGTTTATGGTTGTCCCAAAGCTGCTATTTTTTCAAAAGGCAACTGGACTTTTTGGTTTTTTTTCCTTGAAGACGTTTCGCTTCTCATCCAAGAAGCTTCTTCAGTCCAGTTCGCTTCTCATCCAAGAAGCTTCTTCAGTTTTGAAGAAGCTTCTTGGGAGGAGAAAGCAAAATGTCTTCAAAGAAAAAAAACCCAAGTCCACTTGCCTTTTCAAAAAAAACAACAACAGAGCTTTGGAAAAATGAAATACGGGTGACAAAAGACCTCTGGAAGCATTGTATCTTCCCAGCAAGATTACAACGGCTATGCTACGCGAGTTATCCAGCTAGCCACTGTGACCACTGGCGATAGATCTTATCTCTATTCCCTGATCTCAGGTTGGCGGCCACGACTGTCGGATGTGGTAGCGGAATTCTACGGCGGCTGTGCTCTGCTTTGGGCAAAGGCAGAAATTCCTGCGGCCCATCTCCCTCTCTGGCTGAAGAGCTCACCTTCTTCTGTGACACTATCAACCACCGAGCCAAACAGCAAGACGTCTGTACTCCCATCAGTGCTACCACCCAGTCCACTGTCGCTGCTTAGACCTATGGGATCAAAGGAGGAACCAAGTAAACGTTTAATATAATAGGTATCATAAACTACCGGTTTTCCCACCCCGCATGTTGGTTGCTCGAGATTCCTGCTCTTCTCTCCTTTCTGGTTGCCCATCTTTTTTATTTATTTATTTATTTATTATTCATATTTGTATACCGCCCTATCTCCCGAAAGACTCAGGACGGTTCACAGGCACATAAAACATTTATATGCAAATTAAGATAATCATTAAAAAACTTATTCTAATGCCTAATTATTAAAAATATAAATATACATATTAAAACCAATTTAAAACCCCTATAAATTTAAAATCTAAGCCAGTCCTGCACAGATGAATAAATGTGTCTTGAGCTTCGCGACGGAAGGTTCGGAGGTCCGGAAGTTGACGGAGTCCTGGGGGTAGTTCGTTCCAGAGGGTGGGAGCCCCCACAGAGAAGGCCCTTCCCCTGGGCGTCGCCAGACGACACTGCCTCGCTGACGGCACCCTGAGGAGTCCCTCTCTGTGAGAGCGCACGGGTCGGTGAGAGGTATTTGGTAGCAGTAGGCGGTCCCGTAAACATCTTGTATGGATGTTTGTTTTATTTAGTCATTCATTCATTCATTCATTTTGTCAGGCATGTGTTAGATCAGGGGTCACCAACCTTTCGGACCTCAGGGACCACTTACATTCATAATTTTAAATCCCGCAGACCACTAATATGATCTGCCTAATGACCAGCTGGGTAGGCGTGGCTAGATGATCATGTGACTGGGTGGGTGCGGTCAACTTGAGGGCACCTCTACTTGCCCCTCCCCTCCCCCCTTCTCCTCCCCTCCCTGCCCTGGCTCCTTAGGGCCCCAACAGGAAGCAGTTGTTGGAGCTAAGCAGCCACCAGGAGGAAGAGTTGGCAAAACAAGTCAGCTCAAATTGGATCTGACCGAGAAGGAGGCTCAGCAGAAGCACCTCACTGAGGACTAGGAGCATTGGCTTTTCAAGCAGAGGGAAGACCTGTGGGAGTGCAAGGCCAGGTAACGGTGCCTGGAGGCTCAGCGGGCTGAGATGGTCAGCCAATTCCAGGCCATGATGCAGTCCCACTGGAACGAGGCCCTCTGGATCTTCGCCACCAGCGGCGTTTCTCTCCAGCCTTTGCCCAAAGCTCCACACTAGGAGGCCGAAGCAGACCCCAAGTCGGAATTTCTGCCCCCCTCCGACCCACACAAAAAGACCCCAAAGGAGGGAGACTCTTTGCAGCATCATAAACATTCATTGCACGTATCTGTCCCAGGGGGCCGTAGTTTAAGGACCCCTGATTTAGTGCAATATAAAAAAATGAAATTAATTTTTCTGCAGACCACTGGTTGGTGACCACTGTATTATATAACAGGAATAAGTATAAACGTGGATATGAACACAGGAAATGAGTACAAATAAATGGGGACAGTAGGAGAGGGAGAGAAGGAACGCTGGTGCGCTTATGCACACCCCTTAACAGACCTCTTAGGAATGTGAGTGAGGTCAGCAGTAGACAGTCTTAGGTTAAAATTTTGGAGGTTTGGGGAAGAAACCACAGAGTCAGGTAGTGCATTCCAGGCACTGACCACTCTGTTGCAGTCATATTTTCTGCAATCGAGTTTGGAGCGGTTCACTTTAAGTTTGTATCTATTGCGTGCTCATGTATTGTTGCGGTTGAAGCTGAAGTAGTCACTGACAGGTAAGGACATTGTGGCAGATAATTTTATGTACTACGCTTAGGTCAGACCGAAGGCGGCATAGTTCTAAGTTGTCCGAGCCCAAAATTTCAAGTCTGGTGGCAGAAGGGATTCTGTTGTGAGGAGAGCAGCGGAGGACTCTTCTTGTGAAATACCACTCTCAATTGTCCGATATACAATGCGGGTTCCAGGCAGATGAACTGTATTCAAGGTTTTGTATGCTCTAGTTAGCAGTACAATATTACCGGAGAAGACGAGGTTCTCCACATCTGCCCTGAAGTGTCTCTACCTCTTTTCCTGAAACATTTTCCTTCCCCACTCCCACCCCGCCCCACCAATCTTTTCCAAATTCACCAAGGCCTACACGTTTCGTTTGAAACCCTTTACCGCTGGTACGGTTTTGTTTGCAGAAGGATTTCTAGATTGTGTTTAAAACATGGGTGCTTGGGAGCTTCATTAAAAGGTCCTCTGGCAGAGAGAAGGAACAGGGAAAAGCCAGAAAGATAAAGAGGTTAACAAGAGTTGGAAGGGACCTTGTAGGTCATCTAGTCCAGGGGTCTCCAACCTTGGCAACTTCAAGACTTGTGGACTTCAACTCCCAGAACTCTGGGAGTTGAAGTCCACAAGTCTTAAAGTTGCCACTATATCACAAGTCTTAAAGTTGCCAACTATATCAGTTGACCCCTGATATAGTCCAACCCTCCTGCTGAAGCGGACCCTACACCATTTTTGACAGAAAGGAAAGCGATACAATTCAGGGACACAATATAGAACGGTGCTCGGTTTGTCCTTTTAAATCGGTGAATGAGCAATGGGTGGGCCACTGTTATCCCCACCCCTCAAGGAACCTCCTTAATAATAGGGACGGGGACCAGTGAGTGAAGAGAGAAATCTGCCAAAAGAATGAAGTTTTGTCTCACAGGGAAATCTCAGAGGGATGGAGAAACATCCCGACTTTAAGCCCAATTATATTGACTTCAGTTCCACTTAACTTTAATCAAACTGGGTTTCTGTCCTGATTCCCTCTTTACTTCTCTGGGCTTCACCTGCCCATTTTGGCACATTTCAAAGACCAGGCTTGTCTCTCAGCCAGAGTTGGATTCCCCCCACCCCCGAGCCTGTTCAAAGCTAGGTATTTCTGGCAAGATGGATCCTGGGGGCCTCAGAGCCTCTTGCTTTGAGGCAGGGGTGAAATCCAGCAGGTTCCGACAGGTTTTGGAGAACCGGTAGCGGAAATTTTGAGCAGTTTGGAGAACCGGCAAATACCACCTCTGGCTGGCCCCAGAGTGAGGTGGGAATGGGGATTTTGCAACATCCTTCCCCCAGGAGTGAGGTGGGAATGGGGATTTTGCAATATCCTTCCCCTGCCATGCCCACCAAGCTACGTCCACCAAGCCACACCACACCACGCCCACCAAGCCACGCCCACAGAACCGGTAGTAAAAAAAAATTGGATTTCACCACTGCTTTGAGGTCACCAGATATACAGTAAGATATTAGATATCCATGGTGACAAAGCTCTTGCCCTCTAGTAATGTTCTACAGCCTTACCTCCATCCAGGAGAAACGGTGAACCGCTGCCTCCAGGGCCATTGCTGGTCTCACTCCATGGGCTGGCTCCCACCGGCTGTTGAGTTGACGCCTGGTTCCCACCTGAAGAGAAGGAGGTCAGAAACCTGACAAAGTGCAGGCAGAGCCCATTTTCACAGTATTGCAATTTATATTCTTCTTTTTTTAAAAAAAATAATAATAATAAATGCATCGAACAGATTTTGTTCTTCATGGAGGGAGAAAAAGGGAGTTTGGGGAGAGGGAGTGAACCAGCTGCTTAAATGTGGCACAAAACAAAGAGAGAAGGGAGGGGAAACCCAGCTGTTGAATTTGAGAAAGTCCAGGAAAAAAAAAATCAACATTTCTCCCTTTAATCGCTCCCTCCCTCTCGTAGCTGAGCATAGATCTGCTACAGCTGTGTGAGGAGGGATCACCGATCAAAGACTTACCGCGCGGTCCGGCTCCTGTGTCAAAGTACGAGAAGAGGGAATCCAGTTCGTCAGGGCAAAAGAGGGAATCTCGCCGGAACTTCCTTTCCAAAGTGGCAGCTGTTTGAAAAATAACTTTTATTTACTACGGTGTTTCCACCAAAATAAGACCGGGTCTTAATATTATTTTTTGCACCAGATGCACTAGGGCTTATTATCTGGTTAGGTCTTATTTTGGGGGGGAAATACGGTACTAATTGCGTCTGTCTGTCTGATGATCTTATCTGGGTCTTATTTTGGGGGCAAGGCTCATATTACAAGCATCTTGAAAAACCATGCTAGGCCTTATTTTCCAGTTGGGTCTTATTTTTGGGGAAACAGGGTATTTTTCTAACGTAGAGACACCAACACATACAAATAGGTATATTTATATAAAAAAAATTGCAAAGCCAGGATTTTTTAAACTGTGGTTTATTGGACAAATCACCGTGCTAGGGTAGCTTCCTGATAATGACCTGTTAATCGGCAAACCTCAGAGCCCACCAAGCCGTATGGAGTGACTTTGGCTAATTCCAAACCTGGTTAGTTCTTGGATGAGAGACCTCAAAGCAATCACAAAGGCAAGACTGCTTGCCAATACAATGTAAAAACAATCTTCATTGGGTATCAATGTGTTTGAAAGAACTGAAGGCAAATCCTGAAATCAGGGCGAACAAGCTACAGTACTTAAAAGTGGACGTATGTGTCCCAGGAAGTACTATAAAATTAAATATGCTAAAAAAAGAATCACATTACAGATAATGGTCTGCTTACATCTATTCATTTAGCGACTGTTCACTGAAAAAAAAAAGGGGGACTTATGACCTGTTTTCACACTTATGACTGCTGCAGCGTGTCCCCACAGTCATGTAATCAAAAGTCTGGCCACTTGGCAATTGCCATGTATCTGTGGCGGTTGCAATGTCCTTTGGTCACGCGATCACCGCCTGTAACTTTCCCAGCGAGCCAAGTCAATGAGAGAGAAGCCAGGTTCATGCCTCGCTTAGTGATGGAAATTTTAGGCTCAAATTGTGGTCATACGTTGAGGGCTATATCCGCATTCTCAGCTCCGCGTATTTCAGGATGAAATCAGTATTTTTTTATAATCGCATTTTCCCCACCCCTCTCTCTAAGGGATATCAGGAAAAAGCTCCACCGTCTGAACCAGGGGTCTCCAACCTTGGCAACTTTAAGCCTGGCGGACTTCAACTCCCAGAATTCCCCAGCATCTGTCTGAACCTGGGGTCTCCAACCTTGACAACTTTAAGCCTGGCGGACTTCAACTCCCAGAATTCCCTAGCCAGCTGGCTGGGGAATTCTGGGAGTTGAAGTCCGCCAGGTTTAAAGTTGTCAAGGTTGGAGACCCCTGGTCTAAACCATCCATCAAGTTCTCATGATGTGGATCGCCCTACCTGAAGAGTGGGCAGCCGGAGACGCGTTTCCCGCCTCGTGCCGATACTTCCTACGAGTCGTGGGCGCCTTCGTAGTGCTGTTGCACCTCTGGCATTTCTTCACACTCCAGCGACGGGGCTTCTGCTCGTTGTCGGCCAGGGGTTCTCCAGAAGGTAGCTTCTTCAGAAACTTCTTCTCCACGTATTTGACTTTGATCCATGCTTCTTTGTCCTGCCTGCCAGGAAACCCATTTCTCGTGCCGTTCAGAGTCTGAGTTTGCACACCCCACAGGCCTGACTTATTAAATACTGATCATAGTTAGGGATTTTAATCTCTTTTTAATCTCTTTTTGGTATGGTGATTTACAGTTTGATATATACCAGAGGTGGGATTCACTTACCTTCCCTACCAGTTCGCGAATGTGAGTGCATGCGCCACCTCCGCGCATGCACACGGCCTTCTGTGCATGCACAGTAATCGTGCATTACATCTGGGTGGGCGGGCAGAGCTTCCTTCAGTCACCGCTACCGGTTCGGGCGATCCGGAGAGAACCGGCTGAATCCCACCACGGATATATACCCCAGGAAGACAGCTTAATCCATTAACTGGCTTACGTGTGTCATCTGAACACAGCAACAGCAGTACAAATAGTCCACAGCTTACAACCGTTCCTTTAGTGAACCGTTCAAAGTTACGACGGCACTGAAAAAAGTGACTTATAGCCATTTTTCACAGAGCTGTCGCAACATCCCCGCATCACGTGATCTAAATTGAGACCCCTGGCAACTGACTTGTATTTAGGATGGGTTGCAGCGTCCCGGGGAATCACGTGATCCCCTTTGGCAGCCTTCTGATAAGCAAAGTTCACGGGGAAGCCAGATTCACTTAACAGCCGTTATTACTAACTTAACTGCAGTGATTCACTTAGCAGCCGTGGCAAGAAAGGTCATAAAGTGGGACAAAACTCACTTGAACAACTCTCTCGTTTAGCAAGGGAAATGTTGGGATCGGTTGTGGTTGTAAGCCGTTGGTTCGCTGTAATTTGGCTGTAAGCTGGGAGGCAGCCTTGCCTGCTAATTCACGGGGAAGCAGACATGGCAGTACTAAAACATGGGTAGCAGGGAGACGCGGGAAAAGCTTTACCTTGAGCTTCCAGCTGTCGGCTTTTTCAGCCCCATTTCCTCACACTGTGCCTCGTAGATCTGATTCATGGTGGCGTTGCCCAGCTCACACATCAGCTTTTGAACAATATATGAAAAAACAAGAATAATGTGTGAACCGATGCTGCTCTTTCGGCTTCTCCGTTTATGTACAACACCCTGTTTCAAATCGTATCATGGGGGCTTCTCAGTGACGATGCCCTCATTCTGGGATAGGACCCCCAGACAGAGGCACCTGGTGCCTTTCTTTGGTTCCAGGACTGGTTCTTCTCTGCCCAGTTCAAATCCAACACACTTAAATATATGATGCTCGTTCTTTAAGCTACGATTTTTCTCTTCAAAGCTGCAAAATTGAATGCAGTGGTTTTCAACCCTGGCACCTTGAAGAGGTGTGGACTTCAATTCCCAGAATTCCCCCGCTTCTTCAAGGTGCCATGATGGAAAAAACACTGGTTTACTTTTATTCTATTTTTTTTTTTTTTGAAGTGAATGCAAAATGGAGTGTCAGAAACGTCGCATTTTCTTCCTCAAGAGCGTCTGTGCATTGTTGTTTTACTCAAGATGTGATTTGGACTCTCTTTCCCCCCCCCCCCGTCTTTTGACTACATCCAGGGGTGGGATTCTACCGGTTCGGACCGGTTCGGGCGAACTGGTAGCTCCAACAATCAGCTGGGAGCAAACCGGTTTGCTCTGACAATCAGCTCGGCCCGCCCCCTGCACTTTACTTAACTTTATCTTCTCAGCTGATTGGCGTGGCAGAGCGGATTGCCACGCCTCAGCTGCGTTACTCCCAAGTGGTAACACAGAAGCTTAGTATTTGTAAAACTCCACAGCGCGCAATCACCAAACCGGTTGTTAAACCGGCAGCATCCCACCACTGACTACATCCCTTTTAGCGAGTGAGGGTTTGGCCTTTACCTTCAATAATTCTGGCTCCCAAGAATCCAACGTGAGCGACCGCACTTTGGAGCAGTGAACTCCCAAGCTCCTGTAGGGCAAAATGAAGAGAAGTGGTCAGCTTCTGTCATGTCCCACTCCTCCGCTGACGGCCGGGTCAGGGAAATCCGAATCAGGCTTGCCTCTGCAGCTCTGCCAAAGTCCTAGCAAAGTCCTCAGGGCAGGCAGGAGACCAGAAAGTGACTTCAGCAAGATATGTTTAGACTTTGCCTGACTCAGAGAATGCCAGAAAGCAGATCCTTTATATAGGCCATGGGGTGTGGCTCCATGACTCAGCACTTATCCAGGCCTGCCCCTCCCTTCCTTCTGACGCCACCGCCTATCAATTCTTCTGAAGCGAGGGTCACTCCAGTCTGCAGCTGTTGGTAATTGACCTCCCTCAGAGTCACATGCTGTGGGGGAGGGGGAGGGGTCTAGTTGTTCCGTTTGCCTGGGCATGGAGCCAGGGCTGGGGCCGGGAGGTGCTCCCTCCTCCGCAGCCTGTCTGGGCATGGAGCCAGGGTTGGGGCCGGGAGGTGCCCCTCCTCCTCAGCCTGTCTGGGCATGGAGCCAGGGCTGGGCCCGGGAGGTGCTCCCTCCTCCGCAGCCTGTCTGGGCATGGAGCCAGGGTTGGGGCCGGGAGGTGCCCCTCCTCCTCAGCCTGTCTGGGCATGGAGCCAGGGCTGGGGCCGGGAGGTGCTCCCTCCTCCGCAGCCTGTCTGGGCATGGAGCCAGGGTTGGGGCCGGGAGGTGCCCCTCCTCCTCAGCCTGTCTGGGCATGGAGCCAGGGCTGGGGCCGGGAGGTGCTCCCTCCTCCGCAGCCTGTCTGGGCATGGAGCCAGGGTTGGGGCCGGGAGGTGCCCCTCCTCCTCAGCCTGTCTGGGCATGGAGCCAGGGCTGGGGCCGGGAGGCATACTAGGACATTCCTCAGCGTTCGGAAGCAGATAAGAAGACCCTGGCTGCGGTGAGAGCGGGCAAGACACAACAGTTTCCCCTGCTGCTGAGCCAAGTCAAATTGCAATTGACGACTCAACTGCTGCATTTGTTCTGAAATAACTGCCTCGCATGGGCAGGAGAACAGCCTCCTGGGCCAGCTAAGAAGCTGGAAGTGCTTTGATCTTCTCAGCACCCAAGGAGGCATTCATGAAAGTACCTGTAGGGTCCCTGGTGCTCTCTGATCTTGGTGGTTTTCTTGCAGACGTTTCATTACCCAGCTAGGTAACCTCATCAGTGTCAACCCTACAGTTCCTTAGACTGATGATGTTATCTAGCTGGATAATGAAAACGTCTGCAAGAAAACCACTGAACTCCGAGAGCACCAAGGATCCCACAGTTCTCCTCTTCCTCCACTCCACGCATCCCACTCCTTTCTAGCACTGATAATGTTACCTAGTTGGGTGATGAAACTTCTTCAAGAGTGCACCAAGGACCCTACAGTTGAACCCTGAGCTACAAATATTCTCTTATATAATGTGGAAGATACCTGTGTATCCCTGAACATTCAATGCATAGTAAGATGCCCAAGTTGATGCTCGCCCACCGGGGATCGGCCTGCCCGCAGTCACAACACTGGTCGTTGCCGGAGATACTCTGCACCCTCTGCAGGATCGTTTCCCCTTTCCCACTTCGGTCCCGGGAATCGGAGGCGGAATCGATACTGCTGGTCGAAGGGGAAGCTGTTCGATCCAATTTCTGGAGGAAGAGAAAAGCCAAAGATTGAAATATCAAGCAAAGACACAGCTTGTCAAGCATCCCTCAAGGAGGTTCCTTTGCTTTTTGATTTCTCTTAATTGCAACTAAAAATATTTTGGTATCCATTTTCAAGGATAATCTGGAAGCTGATTGGATACAAATGCCTCCCGTCGTTATGGGGAAAAAAAGGATGCCTCGTATCTGTTTTCTAATTTCTAGGAAAATTTTATGAGATGTGTCAGAATGAGCATAGTGTAACTATATGAGACAACCCAGGAACAAATACAGTAAAGAACGGTTTGTATTTAAATCGTGGTTTTATCTACAAAGAATATATACATACACGTACTTTAGTCAGACCTCAAACAAACAGCAATTACAGCACAGTAGCATACACTGAGGGAGAGAGAGAGATATACCCCAACAGGGCCTCTTCTTATTACAGTCTCTTAAAGTGATAGCGGCCCAAAAACCTTGCTGACTCATTCCCAGCATTACATCATCGTAGCGGCTGGTCAGCTCTTAAATCATGACCCCAACAGTATATCTACGACAAATTTATGGGTATGACTCCTACAAGCCTTCTGGCTGACCGCTCTACTCACTTCAATGTAGCAGCTATCGGGGCTTTCCCGATAAGCGGAGGCTATGCTTGCTTGGACAGCCTGGATCCACGCTTGGCGCAGTTTCTCTGAATCGGCTTGTAACATGCAGCTCCTGCAGTGGGGAAAACGAGAAGAAGCTGCTTACCAGGAGAAAGAGAATCGAAGTCTGGTCCAGTGAGGTCCTCCCGTTCTCAACCCTTTTGATACCAGAAAATATTAATTTCCCCTTTGCTTATTATTTATCGATTACGACTGCTTGGCTCAGCAGCAGCAAATTTGGAGGCAAACTAAGTTTTACTTAGGTTAAACACAAAAGTTCTTGGACGGTTCACGGCCACACCTGGCCCCTCCAAAACTGGAATTTGGAGCAGTGTGTGAATGGTTTGGTTAACAAGCCATAAATCATGACTTGTAACAAGCAAAGCCAGGCAGAATAAGGGAGAAATCCACTGGACTCTAAAGGCATCCTTCTAACAAATTGTGTAAGGGCTAAACCAGAATCAACATAGATAGAGGAACATCAGGGTTTATTTTTAAGTGAGAGCATGGTTTCTTGTTTAGATGGAGAAACTGTTATGAAGCAGACAAAGCAGATAGATGGATGGATGTACAGTAGTGGCCAAAATTGTGGAAACCTTTTGGGAAAAGTGTATTTTTGAAGTTTGATGGCTAATAACACCACTTTTTTTGTGGGGAGGTTCAAGATACTCATATTTCACTGCTGGAATGGCCTGGGAATAGCCCAGACCTTAACCCAATTGGAAATCTATGGAGCCGACTAAAGAAACTTGTTAATCCAGCAATAAAACCCAGTTAATAGAAGCAATCATTCAATCTTGGTTTCACATTGTAACAGCTACAGAACTCAAAGACTTGGTTCACTCCATGGGAAGACATTCTAAGGCCATCATTCATGCTGAAGGTTACCCAACTAAGGATTCACTGATGTGGGGATCATTTTTGTATATCTCGTTTTTTTTCTACGTGTTTCACTTTTCTTCTTTATACTGTAACCGTTATTCTAATAGCAAAACCTTCATAAAAGTTATTGCATTACATTCTTGATTCAATTATCTTTGCATTGATATATGATTTTATGGTATTACTCCCCCCCCCAAAAAAAGTGGTGTTATTAGCTAGTTTTAGAAGATACACTTTTCCCAAAAGGTTTCCACAATTTTGGCCACTACTGTGTGTATGTATGTATGGATTTACAAGGAAGCAGAAATTCTTCTTCTTCTCTCCCATAATCACAGATATCTGAACTGGCTACTTTACCCTTCCTCGAAGACTAGACTTGTCCAAAGTAATTCATTCTCTCCCGCCCCGCACGCCCCCAAAAAATCTGACCACGTGTCTCACAAAACCTTCCTTCCCTGTTTAACCTCCATCTCTCTTTCCCTTTCTCCTTCCTTCGCCTCTTTTCAAGACTGCTATTGATATGATACAACAAATGACACAAGGATTCACACACACACACACACACACACACACACCCACACACCTCTCTTCTTCTAAGGAACCCGTAACTTACTTGGTGGGCGAGACCACTTCGAAACAAAACCTCCGTTCTATGTCCTCGCAAGGCTTGACTGTGCAAAGTCGGAGGTCTTCCACCACCACTGTGAGTACATCCTGGATGGGGAAGAAGGAGAAAACATCTGTGTTAAGGCTCCCTGCAACTGGATTCCGTACGGCTAATGCTTTCAGTAGCAGACACTGAACGAGTGTCCGTTTACATAAATACAGTTTGCAACAGCTTCTGCTTGAGTCAAAACATGCATGGCCCCCATCTATCCCCCTTCTAGATAATAATAAGAGTTTTTAAGTCTTGTGAATCACTGCACCAATCAGCTCAGTTAGGGTTAGGGCAAGAGTCGGCAACCCGGGGCTCTGGAGCCACATGTGGCTCTTTCATCCCTCTTTTGCGGCTCCCTGTCGCCAGTTGGCACCACAATTTTGAGAGGAGATTCCGGTTGCGGGGGAGGAGACTCTATGGCAAGGGACGGGGTTTTCTGGTCGGCTCCACAATCGAATGGGGGGCTTCCAGTTAGGATCTTTGTGGCTCTTTGAGTGTTTAAGTTTGCCGACCCATGGGTTAGGGTTAGGGTTAGGGTTAGGGTTAGGGTTAGGGTTAGGGTTAGTAAGGAACTAACCTTTAGCTTCTTCTGGTATACCAGCTGGCTATTTTGTATGGAGAACCACCTCCTGCAAAGAGAAACAAATAACAGTGTGGGGGGAGGACGAGGACAAAAACAGCTTGAAAGAGGACGGACAGCAACCCTCTTGCCTTTCAGAATAAATGGAGACTTAGAGAAGATTCTGAAAATGACAACTAAAAGGCTTTTATTAGAGGTAGCTGCGGTACAGTGTTGGCTTTGAAAAACAGTTGCCAAATCCATTCAGCCTTGGCCTTCCACAACCTGGTATATGGGTAGGTGGAGGACAGGAAGAAGAGCCACAGACTAGGCAATAGTCAGATGAGCCAGCAGAAAGCAACTCAGAAGGCACCCTCTCTAGTTTCTTCAACTGTAAAGGGTGGGGGAGAGAGAGATATTTTCGGACTTGCAAAATTCTGTTAATATACCCTTAAGTCAGAGCTAGTACTTCTGGGTTTGCTTCCTGTCTGAACAACGTCATAAGGTCTTTACAAGCAATGAAGTGGCAATTCAAGGGTGAAATGCTCCTGGTTCGGATCGGATCGCCTGATCCGGTAGCAATGGCAGCGGTTGGTTCAGAGAATTTCACCCCTGTGGCAATTTCTAGATCTCCCAGCAATCATCTGAAGGGGAACTAGGGTGGAGAAGAGTAACCATGAATGGGTTCAACTTCCATATTGATCTGGGCAGGGCAGGGAAGCGAAATGGACTAGTCCATATTTTGACTTGGTTCTTCCCATCCCTGGTTCTAAGCACCCCCAACCGTCCATGATGCGTCAATTTTGGGGCCTCTTCCCGATAACTTACCGATTCCAGGTCTTGAATGCATTGCTGGCTCTCTTGAAGAGGTATCCTTCCATCACTACTCCGTTGGGAGCATCGACGTTGAATTCCACTTTGGATTCATCGTAAGAGAAATCCTGAAGTACAGGGACGAGAGGAGGAAACCATGAGCCAGCGTTGGGACTGCTTGGATACAACAGAGCTATCCTAAATATCTTTACGCTAACCAGGCTGTCTTGATTTGAGCAAGGAAGTAGGATCGTAACCAGAGGTGGGCTTCAAATACTGTAGCAACCGGTTCGCCCAGCACTGGAAATGTGAGCACGCACACTCGCTTCGCTCACGCGCCATCCTCACATGCATGCAGTGTCATAAAAAATGGCAATTCGCTCGTGCACACTGTCCACACATGCGTGCGACATCAAACAACCGTCCACATATGCATGCAGCATCAAAAACACAGCTATATAGGGCGGGATTATGTCCCGCAGGTTGCCACTACCGGTTCGCTTGAACCGGATGAATACGAGCTCTGATTTTAGCCATAATCTGGATGAAAGTTGAGCCAGTCCATTAATGAAGCAGGCTGCAAACCTTTGGCTACGTTCATCTATTATGCTAAGCCATCATCGGATTTGTTTGGTTTGGGGTTAGTGAGGAAATTGCAACCCCCCCAACCACAATTGCCAGATGGGGAAAAAAATAATGCAAAAATAGTAGCCATACTCCTACAATAAGTCTAAGACGAATGGAAACAACAATGGTGAAAGGAAAAAAAGAAACAACCAGGAAAACCCCAGCCTCACTCATTTTGCCCCCCCCCCACCAAAAAATATTCCTATGACTCTCTATCAAAATGCATTTTTTTTTTAAAAAAAAGGCTCGGACGCCCCTTCCCTTAAAAAAAGAAAATGTTGATCTAATTAAGTGTGGGTTTATTTCGATAAATCCTAGCGATCCAGATGTGGAAGTCAGAAAGCCAGCAGAGGGCTTCGTGGTTCTTTTTAAGCCACCTTGTGGCTTGTCTGGTTTGGTTTATTTTTGTTTCGACATATAAGACGTCCGTCCTACTTTAAAAAAAAGGGCCTGGTAAAGCAAACCATCTACAAATAAATTGAGAGCAAGTAAAAAAAAATACATATGTTTAGGGTCAACATGTGTTGAGTGAATCCAGCCATCCCACATTTGAAAACCGCAGTGTCTGGCCTTGCCTAGTGTGGTTACCCAACCAAACATGATTTATTCTAGAAACCACGGCTTAAAGCAAGATAGAAACTGCTCAGTGTGTGCCGTTAAAACACAGGTATTTTATTTTTATTTCTTTATTTTTTGCAAATCTCTCATCTCAAAGCTTTAAAATTTCCTGGAAGACTGAAGCCAAGCTTGACTTACGATCACAATTGAGCCCAACCCGTTTCGGTTGCTAAGCAAGACAGTTGTTAAGTGAGCTTTGCCCCATTTGACGGCCCCTCTCGCCTGCCGCCGTTAAGTGAATCGCTCCAGTTGTTAAATTAGCAGCACAGTGGACGTTGCTCGTCGGAAGGTTGCAAAAAGGGGTTCACGTGACCCCAGGGCCACTGCGACTGTCATAAATATGAACCCCAGTTGCCGAGCGCCCAAATTTGGGACACGTGATCACGGGGACGCTGCAATCGGTCACAAGTCCCTCCAAACGGTCACTAAACGAACTGTTGCAAGCTAAGGACTCTCTGTGCATTCTTTCTTCTCTCCTGATTGCACCCCTTCTTGCCTCTCCTTTCCGAGTTGGGGTCCGTCCTCTTCCTTCGAGATGTTTATTTGTTTATTTATTTGAATCTATTCGCTGTCCGCTTCCCAAGGAAAAGCCACCTTGGCTTTGCAGGAGAGAAACGGGAGGCCGAAGCAACAGAAAGTTGCAAGGCAAGGCAAGCAACCATTAGCTTGAAAGCTTTTCGCTCATTGGGAGCCGCAAGGCCTCCGGCATGTACAGTTGCTAGGCAACAAAGCATCCTCTCTGCTTAGGATGAGTGCATCACACACGCACACACGCAAACGATAAAGCTGGCTCACTCCAGCTCATGTCACATTAAAGTGAATAAAAGCAATATGACCGGTGTCCCCAACGCTCGGGAGGGATGCTTGGAACCTCCTGGCGTTTTGACCAAGCCTTGACTTCGCTGGAATTGGTCCCCCCCACCCCAACGTACACATCATGGGAAATGACCGCCTTGCTTTGGTTGTAGCCATTTTAAAAAACCCAAACAAAAACAAACCTGGAACATTTTCCAAAGCCCCTGAGGGCAGGAGAAGAAGCAATGGGTGGAAACTGATCAAGGAGAGAAGCAACTTAGAACTAAGGAGAAATTCCCTGACGGTGAGAACAATGAATCAGTGGAACAACTTGCCTGCAGAAGTTGTGAATGCTCCAACACTGGAAATTTTTAAGAACAGATTGGCCAACCATTTGTCTGGAATGATATAAAGTTTCCTGCTTGAGCAGAGGGGTTGGATTAGAAGATCTCCAAGGTCCCTTCCAACTCTGTTATTTTATTCTATTCATTTAAACCTGAGTTTTCTTCTTCTTTTTTCCAACAATGGGTACAAGTTTAGCGTTTGGGATTTGAGCGTTTGGCTAAAAATAAAAATAAAAAAATAAAAGGGCCTCTGATGGCTCAGCAGACTAAGTCTGTCTGTTATTAACAGCAGCTGCTTGCAATTACTGCACGTTCAAGTCCCACCAGGCCCAAGGTTGACTCAGCCTTCCATCCTTTATAAGGTAGGTAAAATGAGGACCCAGATTGTTGGGGGCAATAAAAGTTGACTTTGTATATAATATACAAATGGGTGAAGACTATTGCTTGACATAGTGTAAGCCGCCCTGAGTCTTCGGAGAAGGGCGGGATATAAATGCAGCTGCGCGGGTGATAGAGGGAGCCCCTCGTGGCTCCCGCGTGACACCTATCCTGCGCAGGCTGCACTGGCTACCTGTGGCCTTCCGGGTGCGCTTCAAGGTGTTGGTGAACGTCTTCAAAGCGCTCCATGGCATAGGGCCGGGCTATTTACGGGACCGCCTGCTGCTACCGAATACCTCTCACCGACCCGTGCGCTCCCACAGAGAGGGACTCCTCAGGGTGCCGTCGGCGCGACAGTGTCGTCTGGCGACGCCCAGGGGAAGGGCCTTCTCTGTGGGGGCTCCCGCCCTCTGGAACGAACTCCCCCCAGGACTCCGTCAACTTCCGGACCTCCGGACCTTTCGCCGCGAGCTTAAAACTCACTTATTCATCTGCGCTGGACTGGGTTAGTTTTTTAAATCTATGGGTTTTTAATGGGTTTTTATCCTAAATTTTTAATCTTAGCCAATTTAATAAGTTTTTTAATTGTCTTTTAATTGTATTTATAATGTATTGTGTATTTTTTATCTGGCTGTGAACCGCCCTGAGTCCTTCGGGAGAAGGGCGGTATAAAAATTTAAATAATAAATAAATAAATAAATAAAAAAAACAAAAACAAAAAACAAAAAACCTCGGCCTTTGAGTTTAATTTATTTTCCGAAGCACCAAAAGGCAAGACAAGAAGCAACGGGTGGAAACTAATCAAGGAGAGAAACAACTTAGAACTAAGGAGAAATTTCCAGACAGTTAGAAGAATTAACCAGTGGAACGGCTTGCCACCAGAAGTTGTGAATGCTCCAACACTGGAGATTTTTAAGACGGCCATTTTGTCTGGAATTGTATACGGTCTCCTGCTTGAAACAGCGGGCTGGACTAGAAGACCTCCAAGGTCCCTTCCAACTCTATTCTGATTGATTGATCACTGGAATTTTAAGAGGTTGGACAACCATTTGTCTGAAATTGGTATAGGGTCTCCTGTTTGAGCAGGGGGTTGGACTAGAAGACCTCCAAGGTCCCTTCCAATTCTATTATTCTATGTTCTAGGGTATGCCATACTTATTAATGATATTAAGGGAATGAGCTGAGCATCCTAGAACGATAAGGAAATTTTGTGAAAAGTGGAATGACAGAACCTTGGAAGGATAAGCCTGAATGTCCCGCTTTTGTCAACCAGTGGCTGCGGCTGCTTTAAATGGGAAGTTAGTCTCTTGATTTTCAACTGACGGGAGAGGATGAAAGATGCTGTTCATTCATGCATCGTGGGTACCTCAGAGATGGCTTAAAATGAAATGGTGATGTTGTAGATTCAATGGTAGGAACCTATTTTGGGTTGAGCTAGCCCTACTATGACCATGCTCCAGGCCAAAACTGCAGGATTATTAACTTGAAGCATCACAACTTGTGAATGGCACTTATATATATATATATTCTTCTTTGCGGCATCTCCAATATTTGGAATTTATCAAAGCATCAACAAAGATAGGTTCGGTGGGAGATGACTTATATGTAAAATCAATTTTTGAAGGATAAATCCACATTTCTCCTGCAACAGTGCACTGCTATGAGTTGTTTTGGCCCAATTTTCTTTCCTTCCTTCCTTCCTTCCTTCCTTCCTTCCTTCCTTCCTTCCTTCCTTCCTTCCCTTCCCTTCCCTTCCCTTCCCTTCCCTTCCCTTCCCTTCCCTTCCTTCCCCTTTGAAATCTTACATTATATAATCCCCAACCCTGGTTCGTGGACCAGTACCGGGCCATGGCATGCCAGAAACCGGTCCGTCCAAACATTGCAAAGCCCCATTCGCAGGATGGAGGCAGCACATGAAACAACGCCCCTTCCGGTCCACGGAAAAACCTCTTTCCACAGAACTGGTTCCCTGAGGCCCAAAAGGGAACCTTATAGAGTCTATTTATCATTTCCGATTTAACATTTTACGTGAGTGTTTTCATACAACAAAAACATAATTGCTCGCTCCATTATGCCATTCTTTTTCTTTTCTTTTTTCTTTTTTTCCCCTTTGGCTTTAATAAAGACCACCAAGAAAAATAAGGGGAGAAATGCTGCAGACACCAAGATATGCCACGCGTCGTTCCGCCTTGATGACACAGATTCGGAGTGACAGCCAGAAAGCCATTCCGGTCCCAGTTTTTTCTCCCAGCCCGAGAGAAGCCTCATCACGAACAATGACAGCCGGAGCCCATCGGTGGAACAGTGACAGCCGGAGCCCATCGGTGGCCGCTTGCCATGAGCACAAGTCACAAGGTAGAGCGACGCAGCGTAACCGAGCTTCTCTGAAAATTGCTCCATCCCAAAATCTAGAACAGTTCGGCTGCTTTTGTGAATTTTTAAACTCTGTAGGCGGGTCTCTTTTTTCCCCTCATTCCAATTCGAACCAAATTGCAAACCAAACCCAATTTGATTCGGAGGTTGAAAACACACCTTACGCCCATCCTTACAAAGTGTCCAAATTGGTTTAAAGTGCTCTGTTTAATTCGATTTTCGTGGGGATGGGTTATCATTGAAACTGACATATCGGCTACTTCCTCCGTTTCCCCATCTTGACTGGGAAGAATGTCCAACGCAGCCATTTTCTGAAAGCACCAGAGGGCTGCCTTCCAACTCTACCCCCCCCCCGCCCTCCCCCAAAATGCAACATACAAGTAATAAATTAGTATCAGAATTGGATGGACAAAGCAACCACATAGGATGGGCAGAAAATCTCTGCCCAAGAAACCTAAGGTAACGGTAAAGGTTCCCCTCGCACATCTGTGCTAGTCGTTCCTGACTCTAGGGGGTGGTGCTCATCTCCGTTTCAAAGCCGAAGAGCCAGCGCTGTCCGAAGACGTCTCTGTGGTCATGTGACCAGCATGACTCAACGCCAAAGGCGCACGGAACGCTGTTCCCTTCCCACCAAAGGTGGTCCCTATTTTTTTCTCCTTGCATTTTTTTACCTGCTTTCAAACTGCTAGGTTGGCAGAAGCCAGGACAAGTCACGGGAGCTCACCCCGTTATGCGGCACCACTAGGGATTCGAACCGCCGAACCGCCAACCTTTCGATCAACAAGCTCAGCGTCTTAGCCCCTGAGCCACCCGGTCCCTCTCCAAGAGACCTAACAAGGGCTCAAATTGTAGCCTGCCGTTTACTCCTTTGCAAGGAATGTCTGTTTTTTTTTCTCTGCATGCCCACAAACTGTTCATTACTCAAGACGAGCAAGGAATGTAAGACTTAACTATCTTGAGGAGCTGAGAAAGTAAAAGAAAAGAAAACAAGCTTGATTTGACAGGAAGGCAGAGACTGTCCGCTGTAGAAATGGAGAGGAAGCCAAAATTGCACATAGTCCACAACAGGTACAGAGACCTTGGCCATAAAACACCCCTTCAAGCATTGTTTTAAGAGCCTCTTTTTGCTAATCCTTTCCCCCCCCCACTATGTCATTAAATAGGCACTAAACATCCCCTTCTCCAGCCTCTGCCCGTTTCCAATGCCTTCCCTTTCCTGTTCGATTTGAATTTATATAACAGTCTTGCATAGAGAAAGGGTTTGTTTTTCATCTCCCTCTCCCCAACAATATTGGACATTTGTTTCTATGGAAACATCAAATGCCAACGCAAAGAGATAGCAAATTCTAAGAGAGCCATCCGAGGACGGGGGGATGATGCAAAATTTAAGGAGAGAGGAACAGGCGGGGAATAGCAATAGCAATAGCAGGGCAACAGGTGATTTTTTTATCCCCACCACAATTTTTCCACCCACTTCTGGTTCCTCCTTCCACCCTGCTAAAATTTCACCTTCTCCTTCCAATTTTCATCCTCAAGTACAGAATCTGTACTTGAAGGAGAGAGAACGAAACCAAACCAAAAGCGAAAAGAGATTTCTGGCAATGGAGAAATATTGTCAAGAGAGAGGAAAACAATGTCTGGATCCTGATTTTTATTTATTTATTTAATTTATTTATTTAATCATATTTATATATATATATATATATATATATATATATATATATATATATATATATATATATATATATATATATTTTCCCCCTCTGTATATTGTACCTTTAATATTTAGCGCTGTTTTTCATGGCCAGTTTTTACAACTGCCAAATGGCAGAGTGTCTTTTTTTTCCAAAAAGGTGCTACAGGTTTCAGCCATGCATATATTACCCATCCCCAATACTGGGGCGGGGAGGGGACCCTTGCACCTAAAAATCTAGCTTGTCAGGGAAAAGACCCCTGCCTTCTTTGCCGAGAACACCTGGTTTGCTAGTTTTCTGTGTTAGGATTGCAAAGAAGGGGATTCGGAGAAGGCACAGGAGGGTCCATTTGGCTTCCCTACCAGTCCTGGAAAAAGGGGAATTAGCAGTTCATTTTCATTATTTTTGAAATTAAGTCATCCGCTGGTACCTTTGATGTGATCAAGACAACGGAGGTCCAATTGTCTAGGGTAGGGGTCTGCAAACTTGGCTCTTTTAAGACCTGTGGACTTCAACTCCCAGAGTTCCTCAGCCAGCAAAGCTCTGGGAGTTGAAATCCGCAAGTCTTAAAAGAGCCAAGTTTGTAGACCCCTGGTCTAGGGTTGTCTCAAAGGTGCTTTTTCCCCCCCAAAAAAAGGTAATTGGAATTTCTGTCGGGGTTTGTTTTTTTTTACTTTGAAAAATCCTGCACCACTCAGTTAGAACGGAAGAAGCTTATTGGGTGAGAAGCGAAACGTTTTCAAAGGAAATTAAAAAAAACAAACCCAAGAAAGTCCAATTGCCTTTTGGAAAAGAAAAACAAAAAAAAAGCACTTTTGGGACAATATGAGCCAAAGCTCCTCTTCTCAGTCACTTTCTTCCCCATCGTTGCAGTTCAGCCACGTTATCTTGGACCCCGCAACAATGACATAATACACCCAACAATGACATAATACACCATCCTTTTGTTTCCCCTCTCGGCCTTCTGATCAAAGGCAGAGATCGGCTAACCTCCAACATGGGGAAATGGGAGGAACTGGGGAGGTCCTGGGCTCCAGCGAGCAAAGCTGGCGTTCAGGAAGAACCCTTTTGGCTCGGTGGGATTAGGTCTCCATCGCTCGTTGCCAGCTCAGCCCAAGTTTTCCCCGCATCAAAGAGATGCTCTCACTCCCTTTTTACGGGCAGTCCCTGAAGCAGAGGGACCCTCACCTCTGCTTCCTCACCTGCTCAAGGTGTGTTTTCCGAGCCCCCCAAAAAACCATGCCATCAATTTACAAAGGGCGGGGGGAATCCAACCGACTCAATTGCACTAAGGCCCCGTCTATCGTTCCGAAACCCAAATCACTTGTCTGCTGTTTTTTGTTTGTTTGTTTTTTTGCACCTCCAGCTGGAGAGGGCCAATCCTTTCCCAGCTTCCTCCTCCTCCCAGCCCCGAGAGATGCTGTTCTCCCCTTCCCTCCCCCCCTCCTTCCTTTCCCTTACCAGAAGATACTCCAATCTTCCAAAAATCTTCATGATGCCCCTGTTGTGCCGCGTGTGGCTGGGCTCTGCCAAGCGTAGAAGCAAGTCACGCTCCAAACGGGCAATTTTCTACATGGCGTTACTAAGTGAGGAGATTTTTTTTTCTCTCCTGCCTCCTCCTCTGTCCACCAACACTCAACACACACACCGTGCGTGCTGAAAAACCTTTCTTACGTTGCTATTATTATTATTATTATTATTATTATTATTATTCCCCCCTCCCCCCCTCCCTTGCTCGAAGACCGGCCCGCTGGGTCCTGTCAGCGCAAAAGAGACGCTGGGAGAGTGAACCCAAGTGCAGAGCTGGCCTGAGGACCACCTGCCCATCTCCCCCCTCCCTCAATCCTCCCCTCCAGGGCCCATGGCTTCCCTTTCAGAATCAATCAGCTTTAGTGCATGAGCTCATTTCCATACAGCTGTCGCCTCTGGATGGAAGTGGGGGAAGCAGCGGAGGCAGAGAGAGAGAGGGCAGAGCCTACACACCACTAAACTTATCTATCTATCTACCTACCTACCTATCTACTATCTGTCCGTCCATCCATCCATCCATCCGTCCATCTTCTATCATCTATCATCCACCTACCCACCCACCTACCTAGCATCTATCTATCTATCTATCTATCTATCTATCTATCTATCTATCTATCTATCTATCTATCATCTGTCCATCCATCCGTCCATCCATTCATCCATCCACACATAAATACATCCATCTTCTATCATCTATCATCCACCTACCCACCCACCTACCTAGCATCTATTTTTCTATCTATCTATCTATCTATCTATCTATCTATCTATCTATCTATCTATCTATCTATCTATCTATCATCTGTCCGTCCATCCATCCACACATAAATACATCCATTTTCTATCATCTATCATCCATCCACCCACCCACCCAGCTAGCATTCATATCTATCTATCTGTCCGTCCGTCCATCCATCCATCCATCCATCCATCTATCTACCTACCTACCTACCTACCTTACCTACCTACCTATCTGTCCGTCCATCCATCTATCCAACCATCCATCCATCCATCCATCTTCTATCATCTATCATCCACCTACCCACCCACCTACCTAGCATCCATCTATCTATCTATCTATCTATCTATCTATCTATCTATCTATCTATCTATCTATCTATCTATCCATCCATCCATCCGTCCACCCATCCATCCATCCATTTTCTATCATCTATCATCCACCCACCCACCCACCTACCTAGCATTCATATCTATCTGTCTGTCTGTCTGTCTGTCTGTCCGTCCGTCCGTCCATCCATCCATCCATCCATCCATCCATCTATCTATCTATCTATCTATCTATCTATCTATCTATCTATCTATCTATCTATCTATCTATCTATCTATCTATCTATCTTGCTATACCTCTATCCCTCTATCTCTGTCTGTCTATCCCTCCCTCTCTCCTTCCCTCCCTCCCTCCCTCCCTCTCTCTCTCTCTCTTTCTCATGCATTCTCACACACACCCAAAAGAACCCTGACCCTTCCTACCGAGGTTCACAACTCCTGCGTGGGATGCCTCCTGCAAGCACAGGGGGTTTCTCTCCCCGCTCCATCCAATTTTACTCCTGCCCAGTTGGAGGCTGTGCAACAGGCCATGCGGCCGGCCAGCTTTTATCGATTTTCTTTCCAGGATCTTCTCTTCTAAATCAACGTGACAGGCCCAGTTTTGGTATCTTTACTTTCCTTTTCTCTTGTTTTTTTTTTCTTTTCTTCTCTTCTTCTCATGCTTTCACATGCTGGGCACGTCTCCAACTCCCCTAATTTTTTTTATATATGTGTGTGCGATTCTGCTGGCATCAAAGTCTCAAGTGATGAAACTCCCACGACTTCCGAAGGCAACTTCTGTTCCATGGGTGGATTTTTCTCACTGTCAGAAAATTCCTCCTTATTTCCAGGTTGAATCTCTCTCCTTGGTCAGTTTCCATCCATTATTCCTTGTCTGGCCTTCGGGTGCTTTGGAGAATAGCTTGACCCCCTTCCTCCTCTCTGTGGCAGCCCCTCAAATATTGGAAGGCTGTTATCATGTCTCCCCTAGTCCTTCTCTTCCTTAGGCTAACCATGCCCAGTTCCTCATCATATGTTTTAGCCTCCAGTCTCCTAATCATCCTGGTTGCTCTTCTCTGCACTTTTTCCAGAACCTCACCATCATTTTTATAGTGTGGTGACCAAAACTGGATGCAGTACTCTAGGTATGGTCTTACTAAGGCTTTATAGAATGGTTATTAGTACCTCCCTTGATCTTGGTTGTATCCTTCTGTTAATGCAATTTAGGATTCCGTTGGCTTTTTGGGCTGCAGCTGCACACGGCTGGCTCATATTTAGCTGGTTGTCCACGAAGACTCCAAGATCCCTCTCACAGTTAACTGCTATTAAGCCTGGCTTCACCCAGTCTATATGTGTCCTTTGGGTTTTTCTTGCCTAAGTATAGGACTTTACTTTTCTCTACATTGAATTTCATTTTGTTAAGATAGGGCCCAGGGTTCAAGTCTGTCAAGATCCATCTGGATCACCTCTCCTTAAGCAATTTGCCCCTGTTTGGGAATTGGGAAGGAGGGTGGGGGGGAAGGCACAGAATCTCCTGCTACTCAACGTTGGGATTTTGTAACGGCTGCCCATGTTGCACATTTATGCAGATATACCAAGAGCTGTGAATTGTAGTATGAGCTGCGACAGCTAAATAGAGCCTAGACTTTCAGAGGCAGTCTACAGCAGAGCGCTGCCTGATAAGCAAATGTTAAGGCATCATACATCCTTCCAATTCTTCTGCTCCCATGTTTTTTCCTCGTTTTTAACCATACCTGGAAGTTATCACTAATTTGACCATCATTTATTTATCACATCCTGCCCTTTTGTCAGGGGTCAAGGCAGATTACCTAGTAATGTATCCCTCGGCACAAACCCGTAAGGTTGGTTACGCCGAGAGACTCAGGTTGCGTTCACCCAACCTGCTGACTAAATTTATCCATTTTTCCGAGCTCACT
Organism: Ahaetulla prasina; assembly: GCF_028640845.1. Classification (NCBI taxonomy): domain Eukaryota; kingdom Metazoa; phylum Chordata; class Lepidosauria; order Squamata; family Colubridae; genus Ahaetulla; species Ahaetulla prasina. Next base: position 4,857,617 of record NC_080556.1, on the reverse strand, counting down.
CACAAAATACACGAAGCTCATAAACTGACCACACAATGCTAACCAACACCAGTTCTTGTGTTGCCAATGCTACTGCTGTTTGTTGAAATGATCCGATTAAGGCTGCTCTTTGGTCTCACGTCATTTCACAAACTTCCACCGCTAACGATGGGCACCATTGTTCAACCCCCGAAACAATAAGCTAAACCAGCATTCTGACTGAAGACCGAACAGGATATGAGGCACTTCGATCATCAGAAATAAGTTCCACAAGCCAAACAAACAGAGAACACTTAACCTGGTACTCACCTGTAAAAGGGTCTGGGTGGGACATCAAAGAGGAGAGAGAAAAGAGAAAAAGAAAATAAAACGGCGTTATTGGAATCTGCTCGTCTGTAAAAAAAAAAACCAAAAAAGGTGAATATTTAGGTCAAGGTGAATATTTAGGCCATGGATGCCCAACTCTTTAAAACTTGTGGACTTCAACTCCCAGAATTCCCCAGTCAGCATGGATTCCGGGAGTTAGGCGTTCACAAGTCTTAAAAAGAAATTGGGCGCTCTTGATTTAAGCCATGGCAAGGCCACAAATGAGGAAAGGAAGAAGTCCTTCACAGTATTACAGCATCTCTCTCTCTCTATATATATAAATATAAATATAAAATGCACAACAAAGCAATTATTTGGCTCAGCATCTTTCTTCACCAGTGCCGTTTTGCATGGTGAGAGTTTGGTTCTTCAAGCACAGATTGATTGATTGATTATTTATTTATTATTGATTGATTGATTGATGAAATTTATTTATGAAATTTATATTGCCGTCTATTCGCACATGGCAACTCAGAGCAGCTTAAGCTAAAGGTAAAGGTTCCCCTTGCACATACGTGCTAGCTGTTCCTGACTCTAGGGGGCAGTGCTCCTCTCTGTTTCAAAGCTGAAGAGCCAGCGCTGTCTGAAGACGTCTCCGTGGTCACGTGGCCGGCAAGACTCAACGCCAAAGGCGCACGGAATGCTGTTCCCTTCCCACCAAAGGTGGTCCCTATTTTTTTCCACTTGCATTTTTTACCTGCTTTCGAACTGCTAGGTTGGCAGAAGCTGGGACAAATCACGGGAGCTCACCCCGTTACATGGCAGCACTAGGGATTCGAACCGCTGAACTGCTGACCTTTCGATCGACAAGCTCAGCGTCTTAGCCCCTGAGCCACATTCCAGGGCAGCTTACAATAATATAAAAACCTCATCTAAAAAACCAATAAAACTAATAAAAGAATCATATAATTAATTAATAAAATAACCCCCTGGCCCCCACCCCCACCTCAACAGATCACACAAGCCACTGAATGGGCTCCATCCCGCTCTGGGTACCCCAGGCAGAATCAGGTCTTCAGCGCCTTCCGGAAGTGTGTTAGAGTGGGGGCCATTCTAATCTCTGGGATGGTGGGGGGGGGATGATGTTCCAGAGAGAGGGAGCCACCACGGAGAAGGCCCTTCTTCTGGGCCCCACCAGGTGTATCTCCCTCGGGGATGGGACCAGCAACATCCCCTGCCTCCCTGCTCTAATGGATCGGGAAGAGATGACCGGCAAGAGACGGTCCCTTAGATCACCTGGTCCCAAGCCATGAAGAGCTTTAACGGTGACAACCAGCATCAGATTAGCCATGATCTGTACCTCTGCATGCACCGCCCTCTTTGGTAATATCCCCTTAATACTGGGGACAGAAAAACGGATTCAGTGGGCATTTCCTCTGCTCCAGCTCAGACTTAAAACAAGCATGCAAGTTATCTTCCGTTAACCACGATGTCCATTCTCTGGGTTTGACCCAAAAAAAGCTGCTTTGAGCAACGAGAAAAAGGATGGGCATATATCAATCTATTGCCAATTCATTTGCCTTGATTCTTCCTCTCCTCTCAGGATCCAGGAAACGGAATTTAGTGCCACCATCCGATGTGACCCTACAGCAAGACTCTTTGATTATCTGCCGGCTGACAAAGCAGGCTGGGCCAGGAAAAGAGGAGAAGCAGGCTGGGCAGATGTGCGAGGAGAAAGGTAAGAGAAGAATTCTGCTCCTTCGTAGTTGGTGGGACTCTGTCGGCAACACACTCATTTTCCTTCCAAGCTATATTCCGGTGCGTCTTATATAGTCCGAAAAACACGGGTATATCGTAAGGAATTCTGGGATTTGAAGCCCACAGGTCATAAACCCTGTTGCAGAGGCAGAGAGCTGTCTACCTGTTTAATTTTTTATGGACGGGAGGCTGAATGGAGAACATAGATTTTTTTTTTGACCTAAACTGAACCATTCTGATTACCTTGGGGCGACAAAGAAAATGTATTTTTTTCCCTGGTGAAAAGTGAAGCCACCTCTTGTTTGAAAGGGGACTCTAGTTCAGGAGAGAAAACAAACCCCTTTTCCCACCCAAGCGCGATCCGATCTACCCAGCCAGATGCCTGGGCCTGAGACGAGAGCAGCCACAGAGGTTTTTATGTCATGCTTGGCTGCGTTTCTTCGAGGCACCGGGGCTGATGATTTTTGAAAGCAGGATGCTGCATCTCCGCTTGTGTGACTTCGGGATTCAGACTCACCCGTTGCTGAATAAGGGCGTGTTTATGCTCCATTTCCCTCTTCTCCACGGCCGAGTCGATCACCAACTGGTCCAGCTTCAAGGGAGTGAACGAGAAGAGACGTTAAGGCAGAAGGCGACAGGCTTGTTTTCTGCGCTTTTCTCCCTCTGAGGCCAAAGAAAAGTCCCTTTTTCCCAATGGCTACACCAGACCGCTAAAAGTCACATAGGTAGAGTTAGCCCAAAGCACATCCTCTCTCTCTCTCTCTTTCTCTCCCCAGGCAATAGAGCAGTAATGGCGAACCTTTTCGGCACCGAATGCCGAAAAGGGAGTGCGCGCACGCTCGTCTGGGCCGCAACCCGGAAGAAGAGCTGCCCAGGGCGCATGCACGCGCTCGAAAATGAACTTCCGGTTTCTGCCGCGCATGCCGGCTAGTCTTCCGGGTTTCTGGCATGCATACGCACGTGACGATCAGCTGGCCGGCGCGCCTGCTCACACAGGAAAAATGGAAGACCAGCTCTTCCAGTTTCCGGCACTGCCACGCGCAAAAAGGCCACCTGATCGTTGCCTGCACATGCACGCCAGAAACCTGGAAGAGGAACGGGCGATACCGCACGTGCCAGGTGACACAGCTCCATGTGCCACTTTGGGCACGCGTGCTATAGGTTTGCCATCACGGCAATAGAATGTAGGGAAAGAAACAGGAAGGAAGGAAGGGAAAGAGAAAGAGAGAGAGAGAGAGAAAGAAAGAAAGAAGGAAGGAAGGAAGGGAGGGAGGGAGGGAGGAAGGAAATACACAAACTCAAACCAGTATCTGGAAAACAGACCAAGTGCCACATTTTATTTTAGGCATATTTGTCTCACGAACCATCCACCTATCAGAAAGTTTAGAGTCTAGTCCTCCTCATTCACAACCAAGAGATGATTTGAAGAAAACCCAACCAACTTATTAACATTGACTGGATTTCCCCCCCCCCCACCTCCAAGTGTACTGAAAGATGCTTCTATTTAATTAAACGATGCCAGAGCCAAGTATGTGCATGCCAACTAGCTTAGCTGTCCTTTGGGTGATCCCCCTCCCCAAGACCACAGCAGCAATCCAGGAATTCTACCGGCGGCTGCCAAGGAAAAACTACCAGCTGAAGAACCAGGCCATCTTACTCGAGATTTCTTGGCGTCATCTCTTGAACTCAGGTGAGGAACATGAGTCGGACTCAAGAGGTCTAGAGCTGAAGGCTCAACAACCAATGAAAAAAGGGCTGAGCCAGGAGATTTTATGGGTCTTCTAATTGTTCTGACCTAGGCTTCCCAAGAGCATGAAGCAGGCTCCTTGTCCCGACAAAAAACCCTTTTTATTAAGTTACTCTGAATTCCTCTCATTCCTCATCCAGCAAATTCTTTCAAGGGAGAATTTACAGTCACAGACCTTCTCTGGCTTGGAAAGCTGCCAGGCCGATATCTTCAAAACTTGGCAAGGAGTCTCTGAGAGTCATGAAGCAAACTAATTGTCTCCTGCAACCTCGCCTCCCCTTTCGCTCTTCTTTATTCCCTATGGGAGGAGCCATTCACCATCCACCTGTGGCTTTTACTCCTGAGTCGACCCTTGTTCTTCAGGTGTTCCCTTCTCCTGGCAGCTCTGCACACGCGCACACTGGGAACAGGCCCCGGCTGTACTTCTGCCCCACTGACGTCTGACTTCGAAGGCAGCTGAATAACTGTCAGACGGCCCTGGCACCCTCTCTGCCTCCAACGCAGAGCCCTCATCAGAGCTTTCCCCAGACTCTAGGACTGGCCCATGTTCCTCCCCAACCTCCTCACTCTCCGACTCTGCTATGGGCCACACCACTAATGTTCTTTTCTTCCACAACTCTCTTTTGGTCTTTGTTCCCTTCACCTTTCTCCCCAGCTTTGACATACTTTTATTCCTCCCCGTCTCTTTTCTTTGGTTTTCTACAATTCCGCAGACACATGCACGCACAGAAAAAACCCCATTGTTTCCTCACCTCAGTGGCTAGTTTCTTCATGTACGGATCCAATTCGTGCAGGAGGCTGTAGCCTTGCTGGAAAAAGGTGTATTGGGCGTGCATAAAGGAGAGCATCTGGAAGGAAGACAGGAGGAAGTCCTTTCATGACCCACTCCTATGTCACCTGTGGCCTTTTGGGCCCCTCCTGTGTATCTCAGGCCTTCTCTGTATATGGAAGAAACGAAAAGGCTTCTTCCAAGATGGATAAAAAGAGGCACCCCCCTTTCTCTGCCTGAAGGGGGAAAGGGAGGCCTCGCTCTTAAAATGAGGCTGAAATGAGATTTCCCTCCAGGAGACCCTCTTCTCAAAGAAGGCATCCCAAATCATTCTCTCCTGCCATGTGTGGGAGAAATTTAACCCGGTTTACAGCATCCCCAACTGACCAACCCGTCATCATCATTTGTAGCTTACCGTATTTTTCGGACTATAAGACGCACTTTTTGTCTCCCAAAAGGGGGTGAAAATGTCTCTGTGTCTTATAGACCGAAAATTATAGGCCGAAACCCTACCCACCTGCCGGCTGTTTTTTTGGCTTCCACATGCCCCATTTTCGGGCCTTTTTTTTGGCCCGTTTTCGAGGCTGTTTTTTGGGGGTGGGGGTTGGTCTGTTTTTGAGGCTTTTTTTTGGCCAATTTTTCAGACAAAATGGTCTGAAAACAGAAATGGGTCAACAAAATTTTGACTCAAAAACGGGCTGAAAAAAGCCTCCAAATCAAGCTGAAAAAAGCCGCGAAACCAGCTGAAAAAAGCCTCGAAAGTGGGCCAAAAAAAGCCTCAAAAGAGCTGAAAAAAGCCTCAAAAACGGGCAGAAAAAAGCCTCAAAAACGGGCTGGAAAAAGGCTGAAAAAGGCCCCCAAAGGCCCGAAAATGGGGCCTGTGGAAGCCAAAAACTTTTTTTTGCTGATTTCCTCTTCTAAATTTAGGTGCGCCTTCTAGTCAGGTGCGTCTTATAATCGAAAAAAAACGGTAGTTGTGGGGAGGAGGGTGGGGAAGCAAGAAGGACAAAGAAATGAATAAAATTCTTACGGCATCCAGAATTTCAAATTTCTTCTTGGCCTGGAGAACGTTGATCTAGAACAAAAGACAAATGGGCGAAGCTAAATTTCACGACTAACAAACCCGAAATAAACTAGAAGATGGATCACTCTATAAATTAAAATATCTAATACCCCATCTGTAAAATAAAAACCTACTTCAACATTTTCACTGTGCAATCTTGGATGCTCATAATAAACACAACAGGAGGAGGCAAAGGTGGCAGAATTCTACGTGAACATTTTATGGTACCGTCTCCTGGTGAAAAGGCAATTTACTCCCAAGTAACAAGTACTAGAGACCAAGAAAAGCAGGACATGCTTTTAATCAATTCTACTCTGGCTGCCTTTAAAACGGAAAAGAGAACCACACGGCTGGAATACGACTTCCCCCTCAGCCACTGCCGGCACCGGCCGATATCTGGAATGATGGCAGTTGTGATAGTGGTACCTTGTCCAGCAGGCTAAGCTTAAAATGGACTGTTTGAACGGTGATTTTTTTTTTAAAAAAAATAATGCTTCCAGGAGTTAAAACAGCTGTCCCCTGTTTTTGGTCACCAGCAGGTCATCAGATGCTGACAAAGGTTTTGAGGTTCCTGGTTTCTTGGCTTCCCAGCGGTTTCCCCCAGGAGCCAGCTTGTGTTCATTCTTACAAAATCCACAGGATATATGAACTCCATATGCTGTCCCAGGACAAGACAGAAGGGCTTGGCAGATGGCTCTGTTTTATAAGGGGGTGGGGGGGTGGGGGGAAGGAGTGCAACCAAGAAGCTTGGATCAATATTAGCCTGGGACTTGGGGTCAGTGTGAAGTAGCAGAAAGTCAGGAAAAGAAAACTCAATTCGTCAGAAACCCTTTCAGATAAGATAACGTATCCAGATCCACATAAGAGGAAGCAGGGTGAAAAAATAAAGTGATTGTAGGAGGCGCCATTCAGCCCAATTCATAGCAAAATGTGCTCTTTTTTCCCCTATTTTCTTTCCCTTGCTCAATCATTGGAGAAACCTGGGGTTTCACCCACCCACCCACCCAACAAAGTTGGGACTGTTGTGATCCGCCAGCAGCCTGCGGAGCTGGCAACGGAGTCAGACAACCATGAGGCTGAGGAAGAGCGTGGGCCAGTCCTGGAGGCTGGGGAAGGCCCGGATGAGGGGTCTGCGTTGGAGGCTGAGGTGGGGCCAGGGCCATCGGGGAGTGAGGTGCGGACTCCAGAGCCTCCAGAGACAGATAGTAGTGAGGCAGAGGAACAGGAGGAGCCTGTTCCTAATGCATGCATGAGAAGAGCTACCAGAAGGCAAGAGCAGCTCAAGCAAGGAGGACGACTAGGGAGTAGAGCCAAGAGATGATTGCCCTCCCTCCATAAGGCTTAAAAGACCAGCAACGGCATTTGGGCTTTGCCGGAAAACAACGTTGATAGCTTCATTTTCTTGCACTTATTTTGTATCGGTGTCTTCTGAACTTTTGCCAAGAAAGGCCTTTGGCAGTTTGCATAATTGGACCAAGGTTGGTGATAGGACTGAGGAATTTGTGTTGGGAGGAATTTGCCTTAATTTAGTTGAACTACGCTGGGAATGAAGTAATTCTCAGCTGTTCGAATAAAATTTGTTTGTTTTTACACTGACTGAGTTTCCTACTACCTACTTGGGCCTCGGTCACAACAGGGACTCTTTTCAAAGCAACGCTCAACCTAATGCCCAAGCAGACCAAATGTGGGCACGAAGAATGAAAATTTGAGGAGAAACTAAATCGGACTCGTCTTTAGAGGAACCGTTTCTGCCTAATTCTAGGAAGCCCACCTTAAAAAAAGCTCACCTACCTGCAAGACGTAATCCAGGGCCAAGTGCCGGAAACATTTCCTGGTGATGGTCAGCGTGCCCGTGGCCTCTTCTACTTCGTGGGGTTTGTGCCGTGGGGCTTGTGCGTTCTTGACCAAAGCGATCTCCATGTCTTCTCGGACTTTGTCGAACTGTTTTTTGGTCTCCTTGAACTTGCGGACATCCCTGCCGAACAAAGAAAAGTGGTGGGCATTAGCTTTGTTGACTTCAGCAGCAGGGTTGAAATGCTACTGGTTCAGACCAGTTCTCCCGAACCTGTAGTTAAAAAATGCTACCAGTTCGGCCAAACTGGTAATGTTGACGATCAGCTGGGGGACGATCAGCTGTGACACACGATTTGTATTAGCTAGAATTATCGGATTTCCTGCTTTCTAGCTAATCTAAATCGCGTGGCACAGAGGATTCCCGCTCTCGCTGTTCTACTTACCTTTGCAGACTCGGAGTGTTCCATTTTTAGCGCTGCGCAGGTGCGCCTCAGGTGCGCATGTGCACACTCCGTAGCAGACTCACAGAACTAGTAGCAGAATTCAGAGAATTTCACCACTGTTCAGCAGCCCGCTCAATACCAATAATGGCCAGGTTGGTCTTCATTGGGTGTGTCCAACCACTGGCAACTTTCGGACTTCTACTCCCAGAATTCCCCAGCTGGTATGGGGAATTCTGGGAGTGGAAATCCACAGGTTTAAATGTTGCCAAGATTGGACAAGGTTGATCATCACAAGGTCTGCTTAATGCCGGCGCATCCGATAAGGCTGCCGTTATTAGAGAAACTGAACTTCTCAAAAATACTAAACTTTTTCTAAGCCAAGGTGAAAAACATTACCGGTGGCCCTCAACTTATGACCACGACGGACTCCGAAATCTCCATGGCTTAAGCGTGTTTGGGTGTGTTTTGGCCCCGTTTTTTATGACCTTTCTTGCCACAGTTGTTAAGGGAATCCCTGTGGCCGTGAAGCAAGCAACACGATCGTTGAGTGAATTTGGTTTGGCCCCTTGACCTTTTGCGTGTCCGAAGGCTGCAAAAGATGATCACGTGACCCGGGGAACACTGCAACCGTCATAAATATGACTCAGTGGCCAAATGTCTGAATTCTGATCACATGACCATGGGAGATGCTGCAATGGTTGCAAGTGTGAAAAACGGACATAAGTCACTCTTTTCAGTGCCTTTATAACTTCGGTCACTAAATGAAGGACTACCTGTATATGGGGCATGCACCGGTCAAATGTTTGCCCTGAAAAATGCAAATATATGCAAAGACTAAGCAATAATGAGGGGGACGTGGTGGCGCAGTGGCCAAGATGCTGAGCTTGTCGATCAAAAGGTCGGCAGTTCAGCGGTTCGAATCCCTAGCGCCGCATAATGGGGTGAGCTCCCGTGACTTGTCCCAGCTTCTGCCAACCTAGCAGTTCGAAAGCACATAAAGAATGCAAGTAGAAAAATAGGGAACCACCTTTGGTGGAAAGGGAACGGTGTTCCGTCCGCCTTTGGCATTGAGTCATGCCGGTCACATGACCACGGAAATGTCTTCGGACAGCGCTGGCTCTTTGGCTTTGAAACGGAGATGAGCACCGCCCCCTAGAGTCGGGAACGACTAGCACGTAGGTGCAAGGGGAACCTTTACCTTTACCTTACGCTGAACATTTAAGCAGTAGAGTGGAGGAGAGAGAAAATCTTTTAAGTTAAAACTAGCCATATTTTTCACTTTTCGAAAGGAAGGGAAATCGTTCCATCGCCTTCTTTTTCCCATGCGGTATCTTCAACACGAAGGAGGCGTGAACCTGGGCCCAGGAAGTTTGCCTGAACTAATAATTCAAGTCGAGTTCAGATGCTTGTCTTTTAACCCACTAATAAGCCGTGGCTCCGATTGAGGAACAGGATCGCAGAATGGTGAAAGGGAGGGTCTTCTAATTATTTCCCAGGAATTCAGAGCCCCAATAAGTAGAACCAGATACTCACTCTTTCACAAAGTTGTTCAGCTGTTGCCGGACAGATCTCTGAGCTTGGTCGAAAAGGATCTAAAGACAGAAGGAAAGACCAAGCAGAGAAGGAGGGAAAAAAGTGCAGAAAGCATTTAATTCCAGATCGTTCCAGCAATCCAATGGTTTTTAAATGGAAGACTCTTTACATAAGCCATTAGCTAAGACACCAAAAGTGTTCAGTAGGATCTAGTCCACAAGTAGGACAATCAATAGCAGTGGCCCATTGTTTATCTCCCCACATCATTACTTAAGAGACAGACTACCGTGTTTCCCCGAAAATAAGACCTCCCCAGATAATAAGCCCAATCAGGCTTTTGAGCACATGCACGAAAATAAGCCCTCCCCCCAAAATAAGCCCTCCCCGAAAATATTTAACCGCATGCGCAGCCGGTCCCTGCCATTTCCTCTGGTTCCGGTTAGGGAGCTGGAACTGGAAATCAGGTAAGATGGCAAGAGGAGCCCCGTCTTGCTCCAGGCGCCCCAAAATAATAAGACCTCCCCGAAAATAAGGCCAAGCGCTTATTTCGGGGTTCAACAAAATATAAGACAGGGTCTTATTTTGGGGGAAACACGGGACTTCTCAGCCTGGAAGTTCCAGGCCTAACAGTCATCGTTCTGTCTTACACAAAAGAACGCTCATAAGTTGGTTAATCGTGCAAAAGAAGGGCTACCTTTTGTCCCCCCCCAAAATATACAACACCCCGCTACACCGGATAACTATTTTACTTATATGTCTACTTATAAAAAGGATAGGCTGCTGTTCTGTCTGAAGGGCAGCCAAACCAGGTAATAAAAAACGCAAAACCAGTTGCATTCCCCACTTGTTCCTATAGAGGGCACCCTTGCTCAACAAGCCCATATCATTGCTGGCACCAATATGAAAACTTATGTCTAGCAGCTGCTTCTAATTTATTCAAATCTGCGATGACTATGTATTAATAATACCTTTTCATTTTTTTTTTCATATTTTTTTTTTACTATTCGACCCATCAAACCTTTTCTCAGCATCTTAATATTCTAGGCAACTTCAAAAAAGGCTATTTGCCCCATCCCGTCTTCTCCTGCTTCTTATATTAATATCATGTTCCTTTCTTTTTTAAAAAAATACTTTCTTTTATAAGAAGGTGAGAGCAATTCTCCAGTTTCAAATTCCAACCAACCCCCAACCCCCACCTCCCTACAGCCCCACATCAAGTTTCTGGCTCCTGTCATTTTTCTGGCAATAGGATAGAAGTGGTATCCCATTTGCCTTGTTCTAAGTTGTTTCTTTGGCAGCTTCTTTGGCACCCCAGTGTTGGCTTCCCATCCAAAAACCGAACTAAAGTCCTACTTTTTATGAGGCCAACTTGGCCGCAGAGGTAGTCCCCACACCGAGTTGTATCTGTGGGGGTTTTCTCAGAAAGAGAAGGAAAGTAGCTTCTTTTTCCTCCCACGAATTCTTTTGGCTTCTGAAAACTCCCCTGGGTGCATGGCGCATATACTTTCCTCTCCTGCGCCCCAAAACCCTGGCATTCACCTCCTCCGCGCTTGAAATAACCCAAATGTTTGTTTATCCAAGTGTGGTTTTCCTGCGCTATTCTTTGAAAATCCTTGCAACAGGCGGCCTTTGGGCAAGCAAGAGGCCTGAAGCACCCATCCACCCTGCTGGCAAAAGGGGTAGCCTTAGCCATCACCCACCCTTGGAAGACTTTTAGCTCCATCGGCGCCTTTGGCCAAGGGGACTTAGCCCAAGAGACCGTACCAGCTTGAAAACCTGTCCTGAGTGGGTTGTAAATGCAAACAGATGCCAGCATTTAGGAAATACGAAAGACCACCCAGCTTGCCATTTTTTGCCCTGGTGATGTGGACGAAAAAATAATAATCATACACACAAAGCGTGTTGCCCAAAGATTCCAAACAACGCAGGGATGTGTAACGCAATTGCACGATAGCTCCTAGCAACCTGCTGTGACCCAGGCCCAAGTAGATAGTAGGAAACTCAGTCCGTGAAAAAAACGAACAAACTTTATTCGAACCGTCTACCAAAGTCCACCTTGGAATTCTTCTCAACCAAGAGAGTAACTCGATTTTTGAGTCATCAGTCACGAGTGCCCGCTTGCCCACAAGAGCGCCTTAGTCCAGCCCACCTTGAATTCCTTTCTGCTCTTAATTCCCACTCACTTCCCTCGACCGTTAGTAGTTGTAGAGAGCTTAAGCTTGCAATAAATATTTATACTCATCTGAATCTTCTGATTTCCCCGGCGCTGGACAACCATTCAAGAAAACAGTGACTTGGAAAAAGTTCACAAGAGTCCAACCAGGCAAACCGAGGACGTTTTCCTAGTTAATACCATAACGCCACAGTCAACCTACACTTCTCAGTCAACCTGTGGGAACTCTCCATCCCGCAATGGAATGACGGTATCCAGGCTGAATTATTTAAACTAGCAAGTAGGGTAAAGTTGTCCTTTGGTTCAATTCAATTCAGTTCTGGGACAGTCCGAAAAAGGATTTGGGCAGTTCATGGAAGTCTCTTGTGAAAAAGGATGGGATTTATTTATTTTTTTAAAAAAATCCTATTTCCCATCCATCCTTATAGATACAAAGATCATCTTTCAAACATCAATAAGATCATCTAGAGATAACCAAGAGCAACCGAGATGATTAGGGGACTGGAGGCTAAAACACGAAGAACGGTTGCAGGAACCGGGTATGTCAAGTTTAATGAAAAGAAGGACCAGGGGAGACATGATTGCAGTCTTCTAATATCTCAGGGGTTGCCGCAAAAAAGAGGGAGTCAAGCTATTCTCCAAAGCATCTGAATGCAGGACAAGAAGCAATGGGTGGAAACTGAACAAGGAAAGAAGCAATTTAGAACTAAGGAAAAATTTTCTGACAGTGAGAACAATTAATGAGTGGAACAAGTTGCCTGCAGAAGTTGTAAATGCTCCAACAACGGAAATTTTTAAGAAGATGTTGGATGACCATTTGTTTGAAGTGGTGTAGGGTTTCCTGCCTGGGCAGGGGGTTGGACTAGAAGACCTCCAAGGTCCCTTCCAACTCTGTTTTATTATTATTATTTGCAGAGAGGTGCAATATTCATTTCCCCCCAAAAAAAGAATGAAATATTTAGATTGAAAAAGAACTTGGCTTCACCTTAAAAAACAAAAACAAAGAAACAACTCATGATTTTAAACTTCTCAAGTCGTTTTCTTGGCTTCCCAACTAGGCTTGGAGCTGATTGTATAAAATAAAAGTTTCCAGAACGCCTGTCTCTTGCTGCCCACCCAGTTCCAAAGTAATCACCAAGATTTCAGGATGTGAATCACTAAGATGGAGATGTTCGATGAAGTCTCGGCTCCAAGACCAGCCCATCTATGAAGTCAACCTAATAAGCCAGTCTTGAGGGGTGCCAAAATTTCAGGGTGGCATCACACAACATTTTTCCAGTGAGGAGTGTGTGTGTGTGTGTGAAAGTGGAACCAATTAACTAGAAAGTTTACGGTTCCATTAAAAAAAAAAAAACACCCCTCTTTATTTTGTAGAAGTAATTGTTCCAGTTTTTTGCATTCTTTTGGGAGTGCGTGTCCCCAGTGTTAGTGATTTCAGCTTTAGAAGCATAAATTTTGCTTCCGTGATGGCGTCTCGCATAGCATTGCTTCATTGCCTAAGTTGCAACAGTCCGTAAAAGCTAGAAATGATCAGTCTGTCCTTCGGCAGAAGATGCTTTTCTTAGCAAGCAGTGCAGGAAGCAATGCTGCTGCTATCCTTCTTCTCAAGCCAGAGTTAAACTGGTCATAGCTTCCTACTTTACTGATTCCGCCGGGGGTGTTGCCAACCTTGGCAACTTTTAAGACTTGTGGACTTGAATTCCCAGAATTCTCCAGCCAACCAAAGTTGCCAAGGTTGGACACGCTTGATCCAGGCCAGGGGTCAGCAACCTACAGCTCTGGAGCCGCATGTGGCTCTTTCATCCCTCTGCTGCGGCTCCCTGTCGCCAGTCAGCTCCACAATTGATAGGGCTTCCGGTTAGGATAGGTAGAGGAAAAAGGATGCCACGCTAGGAGGAGACACTATGGTGGGTGGAACCGGACTTCCGGTTGGCTCCAGAATTTGAATGGGGGGGGGAGCTTCCGGTTATGGCCTTTGTGGCTCTTTTGAGTGTTTAAGGTTGCCGACCCCTGGTCTAGGCTAAACCAGATTCTTTGTTGCTCTTCCAGAGTCCAGAGCAACAAAGATGAATAAGGGTTTGGAGGCTAAAACATATGAAGAACTTGTTGCAGGAATTGGGTATGTCTAATCTAATGAATAATAAAAATAAATATAATAAATAAAAATAAATAATAAAAATAATAAAAAGGGACACGGTGGCTAAGATGCTGAGCTTGCCGATCAAAAGATCAGCAGTTGAGCGATTCAAATCCCTAGCGCCGTGTAACAGGGTGAGCTCCCGTGACTTGTCCCAGCTTCTGCTAACCTAGCAGTTCGAAAGCAGGTCAAAAATGCAAGTAGAAAAATAGGGACCACCTTTGGTGGGAAGGGAACAGCGTTCCGTGCGCCTTTGGCGTTGAGTCATGCCGGCCACATGACCACAGAGACGTCTTCGGAGAGCGCTGGCTCTTCGGCTTTGAAACGGAGCTGAGCACTGCCCCCTAGAGTCGGGAGCCAGTAGCACATATGTACGAGGGGAACTTTTACCTTTTTAGTCTAATGAAAAGAAGGCCAAGGGGTGACATGATAGTAGTGTTTCAATATTTGAGAAGTAGCCAGAAAGAAGAGAGGGGGTCAACTTATTTTGCAAAGCACCCGAGGGCAGGACTAGAATCAAAGGATGGAAACCAACCAAGGACAGAAGCAGCCTAGAACTGAGGAGAAATTTCCTGACAGTGAGAACAATCGATCCGTGGAAGGGGGTTGCCTCCAGAAGCTGTGGGCGGCTCCATCACTGGAGGCTTTTAAAAAGAGATTGTCCATCTTGTCTAAAATGGAATATGATCTCCTGGCTTGAACCGCCAGCTCATCAAGTTGCAGCCCTTCTTCCTGGCATGCTAACTTTCTACATGCAACGATTCCTTTAGTATTGGGGCCATCCGTTCTCCTCACCTGCAGGGGTGTTTATATCACCCCTCGGTTGTTTGTCCACATTAGCCTTTGTTATTCTTCCTAATTTCTACATCGAAAGGTTTTTTTGCGGGGGAGAAGGCAATGTTAGGCCCAACAATTTATTATTTATTTATTTATTTATTTATTTTGTCACGACATCATATAAAAAGATTATATAGTATATAAACATATATATGAGTAAATATTAGGAGGTATAAGCATCTATATATATATAGGAAGAAGAAAAGAAAAATAATAGGACAGGAACGGTAGGCACGTTTGTGCGCTTATGCACGCCCCTTATGGTCCTCTTAGGAATGGGGTGAGGTCAATAGTAGAAAGTTTTTGGTTAAAGCTTTTAGGATTATGAGAAGAGACCACAGAGTCAGGTAAAGTATTCCAAGCACTGATGATTCTGTTACAGAAGTCATATTTTCTGCAATCTAAATTAAAGCGGTTGACATTAAGTTTAAATCTGTTGGTTGCTCTTGATTATTGCAATTAAAGCTGAAGTGGTCTTTAACAGGAAGGACATTACAATAGATGATTCTGTGAGTTAAACTTAGGTCTTGTCGAAGGCGATGGAGTTCCAAGTTTTCTAAGCAATATCATAAAATAAAATAAAATAAAAAATAAAATAATAAATAAATAAATAAATAAATAAATAAATAAATAAAAATAAAAATAAAAAATAAGCAATATCATAAAATAAAATAAAATAAAAAATAAAAACAATATCAGACCAGACCGGCTAAGGTCTCTTTTTCTCTTTCTCTTCTCTCCATTCCAGCCCCATCCTCATCCCAGCAGCTGCCACGAGCAAAATACATTTACACGCAGCAGAACCTCCCATCCACGAGGCGCTCCCGGCAAGCACCAGAAAAGCAGAAGCAGCAGAACCCTCACCACTACCAAACTAATCAATTGAAGAGTTTCCAAGCCGAGTCAACCTCGGGTTACAAGGGGCCTTGCGAGAGAAGCCGTGAAACCAGTATCTTCAAACAGGGGACACTGGAACTCGTTCTTTGACATGGCTGGCCTTTGGGCTTGAGGCAAGAGGAAGACAGGGCCTCCTGCAGCAGCTCCCCCCACCCACCCACCAAGAGAAAAATCCTGGCTTCCCTTGCGCTCAACCATGCACCCACATAACACCCTGCGGGGCGCACAGCTTCCCCACCCTCTCTCCCTGCATTCTGCTTCTGCATCTCCACCGTTGCCATGACAGATGCTCCGAAGTCCTGGGGGGGGGGGAAGAATTTTCAACTCAGGTTTTCCTCCCCGTCGCAAGAGGAAACGGACAGACGGGCTAGAGCAAAAACAGGCCTGGAGAAATGTTAAAAAGCTTCCTCCATTGCTTTGCCTTTCCTTCCTTTTTGGAATCCGCTCGAGCACTCAGGGACGGATTTTATGCCGTCCCTTCCCTGCCCTCAGCCTTCGCCTGTCTCCAGAGACGGATTTCAATCCATCAAGGAAAAACACACACACACAGAGTTCCTCCCTGCTCAGACCTCGCAACCCCTGGGAGCAAGATCTTCTCCGTTTTCCCCCCTCCCTCTCTCCCAAGAGCATCGTAACCCTTCCGAGTCGTCCACTCCCTCCGTCTGGAGTTCGGCTGCAAGCAAGAGTTTTGGCCAGCCTGAGGCTAAGTCAGCAGCTTCTACGGAACCACCGCCGCCGAGCCCTGCCCTGATGAACTAATGGGTGAGTGAACACAAATGTACTTCTGAGGTTCAACATGCAACACAACGCAGGTCACTTTGCACGAAGGCTGGGTTGCTGTTTTTTTTATTTCCGCAAAGTTAAATTTGATTTCCCTCCCCCTCCCTTTCCTAAGACCTTAAAAAACGGTGTATCCCTTAATCAGGGAATGATGTCAGTGGGGAAATCCAATTTTTTTTACTACCTGGTCCTTGAGTGGCTCAGACTGCTAAGACAGTCTGTTATTAACAGCAGCTGCTTGCAATTATTGCAGGTTCAAGTCCCACCAGGCCCAAGGTTGACTCAGCCTTCCATCCTTTATAAGGTAGGTAAAATGAGGACCCAGATTATTGGGGGCAATAAGTTGACTTTGTATATAATATACAAATGGATGAAGACTATTGCTTGACATAGTGTAAGCCGCCCTGAGTCTTCGGAGAAGGGCGGGATATAAATGCAAATAAATAAATAAATAAATAAAATAAATACCGGTTCTGTGGGCGTGGCTTGGTAGGCGTGGTGTGGCTTGGTGGGCGTGTGGTGGGAGGATACTGAAAAATCCCCATTCCCTCCCCACTCCAGGGGGAAGGATATTGCAAAACCTCCATTCCCACCCCACTCCAGGGGAAGGATACTGCAAAATCCCCATTCCCTCCCCACTCAACAAGCTCATGAAATTCCAGGCTCAAGATGGTTTTTTTTTTTTAGACTGTAGGAGTTTTCCGCACGATGCAAAAAATTCAAGCTAGGGATAATGTCGGAGCGCTCAGATGTGGATCAAAAGGGCTCACTCATTACATACCGCCTCCCACATTATCCCGCTATTGGCTAGAAAGATTCAGCTGCGGGTTTTGTGACCCCCCTCCAAGAACCCTCCCTGCACAGAAAGCAACTCGGGAATACGACGCCACTCACCATGTGATAGTTGACCATTTCCTGCAAACTGTCTCCAAATTTATCCAAGCATTCCTGCAGAAGGGGGGAAAAGGATATATAGGAGCTATTAATTCCACGCAATCAGATATCTAGAGAAAGGGTTATTTGTATCGGGACATCCTACATCTCTGGTCGAACTGGTGAATTGTAACGGAGGCCAAAAACCCATCAAGCAGACTGCCTAGCCCAGGGGTCACCAATCTTTCGGACCTCAGGGACCGCTAAATTCATAATTTTAAATCCCGAGGACCACTAATATGAATTTTTAAAAAAAGATAAATAGTATTTAGTGCAATATAAAAAAATGCAAATAATTTTTTCTGCGCTGAGTCCTTCGGGAGAAGGGCGGTATTATAAATTTAATAAATGAAATAAAATGGACCACCAAAATTTTTTTGCAGACCACCAGTGGTCCGCTGACCGCTGGCCTAGCCAGTTTGTTTGTTTCTAGTTGTTGTAGTGTATGGGGAGGGGGGGGGGAAATAGTTCTCTTCTGGTGCTTTTTCGTTTTTTCAAGAGGCAACTGGCCGTTCTCGTTTTTCTCTGAAGACGTTTCGCTTCCCATCCGAGAAGCTTCTTCAGCGCCTTGGACTTCGGAGGCTGAAGAAGCTCCTTGGATGAGAAGCGAAATGTCATCAAAGAAAAACCAAAAAGTCCAGTTGTCTCTTGGAAAAAAACAAACAAACAAACACCTTTAGGACAACCTAGGGGCGGGCTTCAAAAATTTTAGCAAGGGGTTCTCTGCCCAGTTGCTGAGTGGGTGTGGCCATGGTAGGCGTGGCCTAGTCAGCCTCCTACACTATGGGGGGGGCGTTTTTGCCCTCACTGGGCTCCGGAGGCTTTCCTCCAGCCTCTGGGAGGGCGAAAACAGCCTCCCCAGGTTCTGGAGGCCCTTCCCGAACTTCCGATAGGCCTGTTTTTCGCCCTCCCCGAGCCTCTGAGCATGCCCTGCACTTAAAAGGTAAAGGTTTCCCTCGCACATATGTGCTAGTCGTTGCCGACTCTAGGGGGCGGTGCTCATCTCCGTTTCAAAGCCGAAGAGCCAGCGCTGTCCGAAGACGTCTCCGTGGTCATGTGGCCGGCATGACTCAACACCAAAGGCGCACGGAACGCTGTTCCCTTCCCACCAAAGGTGGTCCCTATTTTTTTCTACTTGCATTTTTACGTGCTTTCGAAACTTCTAGGTTGGCAGAAGCTGGGACAAGTAACAGGAGCTCACCCCGTTACACGGCAGCACTAGGGATTCGAACCGCTGAGCTGCCGACCTTTCGATCGACAAGCTCAACGTCCTAGCCCCTGAGCCACCGTGGGACTCCTGGGAGGGGACGGGAGGGGTGGGCAGGGCCAGCCAGGAGTGTGATTTGGGGGTTCTCTGAACTGCACAGAATCTTAGCCAGAGGTTCTCACGAACCCCCGTGAACTCCCAGCAACCCACCCCTGGGACAACCAATGAGCTAGATGATTGAACATC
This sequence comes from Ahaetulla prasina, assembly GCF_028640845.1. Classification (NCBI taxonomy): domain Eukaryota; kingdom Metazoa; phylum Chordata; class Lepidosauria; order Squamata; family Colubridae; genus Ahaetulla; species Ahaetulla prasina. The sequence goes on along the minus strand of NC_080556.1, from coordinate 4,839,015 downwards.
TCCATAGAGGTGCCCTCTGGCAGCCATAAGGGGATTTTTCTAGGGAGCTTTTCCTGGGAATTTTGCATCCTGCAGGGGAAGACCATACTGAACTGACCCCAAGCCAGTCCATAAAGAAAGACAAGGAATCAATGCTCACAGAGGCCATAGACTTTGATTTTAAGGCGGTTAGATGTTCACTTGTTCCATACAGAGTGTGTTATTTCACAGGAAGCTGCTGCGCCTAAATGAAAACCAGCTTCCCCTGGACTGTTGTCCTAAAAGCCACCACCAACCCCAGCTCATCTCCTCCCCCCCACACCCGTGCCTGTCTCCCCTCTCCCAAATAATGGATGCTCACTGACCTAGTTCAGAGCAGCCAGCAGCTTCGCGTTCTGCCTTTTTAGAAAACAACACAATTTCTTAAGACATCCAATGGCTCGGATATTTTTAGCTACATGCGGAATTTGTGGATGTGCGTGTGTGCTTGTGGCTTAATTGCGAGTTACAAAAGCCCAGACATTTTCATTTCTATTTATTCTTCGGGCCCCAAAATGCACGGAGCTAGGAATGTTTTGTACCTTTTTTTTTAAATTGTTGTTGTTGTCGTTATTATTTTTTCCTTGCAATGTTCAGGTCTGATTTGGTGCCTTTATTTAGAACACTCGTCACAAACATAAAGCTCCAATGTGCTTATTAAGTCACTGCTGGCTTTCTAATAACACGAATAATATTTTCATTTTTGGCCAGTGGGGGTTGTGTTCAAACAATTCCAAATAGGATCGAAACATCAAATCTGTTCCTCAGATATAAAATCATATGTTGTTTTTAACGTGACACATTTAACCCAGCAGGTGCTTTCACCCACCATCCTAACCTTGGTTGCACTAACCAGAGTTAATCTTTAGTAGCTTAGCACTTTGTGAAAATCCATCTGTCTGCTTCCCTGCATTGTGCCAACACACAGGAAATGAGTAAATTCAGTAAGTGGGCACAGCTATATTATTAAACTCAAAAGTTGAACCCTCCTGTAATAAATCTATGACCCCCTGCTTCTATCCTGCTATTAAAGAACTGAAAATCTGAGGACCTTCTTCCAAATACTTAATCAAAATCAATTTCTTTATTATTATTTTTTTGTAATTTCAACCTGCTCTGGCGTAAAAGATAACATTATTCCATCCACTTTCAGACAGCCGAAGCAATAGCAAGGAAAATATCTTTTATTCTATGGCTATCTCGACATCCATCTTCCGTTTGTTGCCTTGTGCCTCATTTTCTATCACTCTTATTCTCCAGTAAAGACAAAATGGAAGCACGTTCCAAATCTTGCAAGATCAGCAAATGTTAGGTGATCTCAAGGCCCCCTTAACTCCTGTGATTTCACACGTGAAGAATGAAACCATAACCTCATAGAATCTGTTTTTGTGAACACTTTTGGCCAAAGTTTCTTTAAAAAGATACACACACACACACAAACCCACAATGTAATAAATGTCTCTGTGTGATCAAAATCAGAACCTCTGTCCCTTCTAAGCACAGTATTGCCAAGTTCAAAAGTTGCCTCTGAACGAGACAGACAAACCAGCGAGATCGGGAAGACAGAAATGGCAGAGCTGCGGGTTTTTTTCTCGAAAACTTGACAAACTTTTTGAGTTGTCGGGACTTCCAGCTCCCAGAATTCCCCAGCCATCATTCGGTTTACTCTGCTGTCGTTTATATTAGCAACTAACAATCGACACCAAGTCAGCATTTTCGTACACCCTCAAAAAAAAAATTTGTTTCCCCCACGTTGTCATTTCTTACCGAGATCATTTCGTCTTTCTTGCATTGCTGGGAGAGATCTCGGACTCCGCCGACAAACTGTTTGTTGGTGATGATGTACGCTTTTCCGGCGTCTACCATATTGCTGCATAGCTTTACCAGCTGAAAAAGGGAAAGAAAACCACCAGGTGATGACATCATCCAACCCATCGGGCTTTGGTTCCCACATCAGTTCAGCGAGAGTCAGTTGGGTAAGGTGGCAGCTGAATGGGGGACTGGAGTTCTTTATTGCCCGGCCAATGTCTATGTACAGATGTTTGGACTACAATTCCCAGAATCCCTTGCTCAAGGAAATGGAATTCTAAACCTCTTAGTGGTTTGCCCCTGGAGCACAAGTGACAAACGATACCAGAAATTATATATTCAGTTGTGTCTTGCATTCTGGGGGAAAAAAGGCAGATTTGCAATTCCACCACAGGGGGAAAAATTGATTCCAGCGCTTGGAATCTTCCAAAAAGTTCGGTTTTAGCCAAAAAGGGCTTGCAAGGGCCAGACGAAGAATGAAATCCTGACTACAGACCCCTGCTCGCTCTGTTCCCAGCATCTGCCAAGGCAAAGACTAAGTTGCTGGCAACCTTCTCCGCACTGTTGCATCTGATTCCAAGGAATAAAAGCAAACAGATGCAGCTCCCGGTCACATCTGGCGGCCAGATGGGCAGTAGGGAGGCTCCCGACTCAGCCTCTGGAAAAGCGAAGGAGGCAAGCTCTTGCTTGCAACGTGGCAGTTTCTGCAGTGCGGTTTGGGGGTTTTTTTTGACCGAAAGTGAAGCAAAGCTGTGTGTTATTTGCAACAGGAGCTCTTCTTTAGGTGTGGGGAGGCAGGGGGGCGGGGGAGAAGAGCCCCAAAAATGCAATTAGATGTTCACACTAATTGTGGCACATCCCTCTCCCACAACCAAAAAACAAGAAGGCTTTGGCAGAGGTACGCTATTTGGAAGAACCGCACGTGCCAGCTACCGCACAGACCATTTGCACTTAAGCCGAATGAGTGTTTCCTGGCTGGTCACACCCATCTATTAATTATTATTATTATTATTATTATAAACTTTTATTCATTAAGCATGAAACTCAAGTCAAGGGAACATTTAAAAATGTATCACAAATATCAGGCTGGCTCCGATACGGGTTGCTGGCAGCCTTCCTAGGTATCAACCAAGTATCTTCTTAAAAATGTATGTTGTTCGGAGTAGCTCAGTCTTTTGCAGCTTCACTGGCGCTACCGCAGGAAGCTGTAACCTCTTGATGTATTTTTGCCAAATTCTTGGACGTGGTACCAAGATGACAATGGGCATCACTCTTACACGGTTGTTGTTGTTGCTGTTGTTATTTCCATGCAGCCCAGCCTCAACCTTCTGCCTTCCACATCTAGGATGATCCCAACCAGTGGTGGGTTTCAATTTTTTTTTACTACCGGTTCTGTGGGCGTGGCTTGGTGGGCGTGGCAGGGGAAGGATACTGTAAAATCTCCATTCCCTTCCCAATCCAAGGGAAGGATATTGCAAAATCCCCATTTCCTCCCGATCAGCTGGGACTTGGGCAGATAGAATTATGGGTGTGGGCACGGGCGCGCGCAACTCCCCCCCGCCTCCCTCCTGGCACGCAATGGCAAAAAGGTTAGCCATCACTGGTCTAGGGTCTCCTGCTTGAGCAGGGGGCTGGACTAGAAGACCTCCAAGGTCCCTTCCACCTCTATTCTGATTAATTAATCAATTGATTATGGGTTCTTGAGAAGATCTTTTTCCTTCTTACCTTATCAAGCTTGACTTCTATCTCCACAACATCTGTTTCTACTTCATCAATGGTCGCCCTGCAAAAAAAAAAAAAAAAAAAGGGGAAAGGGAGATTAAAACACCAGCCAGCCATCGCAGACAGAAGCATCAATTACTAAGTCAGGAGAAAGTGATGCTATGACAGCAGAAAGACAGGAGGGGAGCAGAGGAATGGGAGCACTCTTTGGCCTGAAGTCTGTGTGACATTACCGGTTGGAGATGCGCTGTTAAATTAGCAACTTCATCTCATTGTTTTTATCCGTTCAACTTCTGAACTATTTCTCCATCAATTTTGGGGCTCATTTTGTAAGTTAGGCCCCAGGGTGTTGTGACCCAGGCCCAAATAGATATTACCAGACACAGTCAGTCCTAAACAAACATATTTTATTAGAACAGCTGAGAATTACTTCATTCCCAGCTTAGTCCAAATTAAGTTCAAAACAAAGTCCTTCAGAAAAAGTCCTTCGGCCTTATCACAAACCTTTGTCTTCTTTGGCACCCTGCCAAAGGCTTTTCTTGGCAAGAACCCCACAAAGTTATTATTTTATTTATTTATTTATTTTATTAGATTTATAAACCGCCCTTCTCCCGAAGGACTCAGGGTGGTGTACAGCCAAAGTAAAAAGAAACAATGTACAGTTAAAATAAAATTAAAAAACTTATTATACAGTGTGGCCGAAATTAAAACAGTTAAAAAATCTAAAAAAACCCAATTAAAACCAGAGAGAAATTTAAAATTTAAAACTAAACAATTTAAGAAAGCCCCGCACGAACAAACAGATATGTTTTCAGTTCGCGGCGAAAAGTCCGAAGGTCAGGTATTTGACGTAAACCAGGGGGAAGTTCATTCCAAAGAGTGGGGGCCCCCACAGAGAAGGATCTTCCCCTGGGGGCCGCCAGCCGACATTGTCTGGCGGACGGCACCCTGAAACAGGAGACAAGAAACAGGAGACAAGAAACAATTGTAGCAACATTGCCTTCCTACAAAGAGCCCAAGAGCCCTCTTTTAAGCCTTATGGGAGGGGCCAATCATCTCCTGGCCTTACTTCTGAGTCATCCTTTTTGCTTCAGCTGCTCTTGCCTTCTGGCAGTTCTTCGCATGCATGCACTAGGAACAGGCTCCTCCTGTTCCTCTGCCTCTCTGCTGTCTGCCTCTGGAGTCTCCAGAGTCTGCCCAGATGGCCCTGGCCCCATCTCTGCCACTGACACAGAGCCCTTGTCCGGACCCCAGGACTGGCCCATTGTCCTCCCCAGCCTCCTCCCTGTCCGACTCTGCTGCCAGCTCCGCTGGCTGCTGGCAGACCACAATACAGGGAGAGAGGTTTTAGAGGTCATCCAGCTCTACCCTCAAATGCAGAAAGCAGGGTGCAAAACGCTTCTGACCTCAGTGCGTCTAATAGCAAAGGCACATACCGCTTCATAGTGCTTTACAGCTCTCTGTAAGAGGTTTACAGAGTCAGCCTCTTGCCCGCAACAATCTGGGTCCTCATTTTACCCAACTCGGAAGGATGGAAAGCTGAGTCAACTAGGTTACTAGGAGAAAAAAGGGAATGGGGAAAATGGGAGATGAAGGGAAAGGGAAGGGAAGGAAGGAAGGAAGGAAGGAAGGAAGGAAGGAAGGAAGGAAGGAAGGAAGGAAGGAAGGAAGAAGTTCCTCTTCCATGGTCCCTCCCACTTTGTATCTGAAGTTCATTTCACATTGCACTGCACAAATTTCACACTGTCTAACGTGAAGAACTTTAGCCATGGCTCGGAGGAAGGAGTTCCAAAGCATGTTGTCGGGGTCTGTTTTTCCTCTGTTTGAAAGGCAGTTGCTTTGAAAGAAATATAGTCCAGAATAAATCTACAGCATAACTCGCCCTCCCCCAGCCCCAGCTCCGTAACTATGCACATACAGCCAGGCGCTCAAGAGAGGGTGTGTGTGAAATATTAATAAGCCAAGATCCAGGATTTAGAATTTAGTCAATCTGGAAGTACGGGTGAGCCAAAAAAGAGAGAGAGAGAAAATAAATATTTCTTCTGGAACCCATTCTGGTGGTAGAATCGGACAATGGCTCCTTTTAAGCCGTTTCCTGGAAGTGCAGCAAACTATGGGGCCAACTTGTCCGTCCACCCACCCACCTACCAGCCTGGCCAAATCCCAGGGGCTTGCAGCTCCTAATTGTGTGGTTTGTGATGCAGAAGAGAAGGGGTGGGTGGGTGGGAGAGCCTGTGAAATGTCTTGGCTTGCTCTCTTCTCATATTCTGACATCACACCCGCCGCCCCTTGTTTCCACCCTGTGATTATTTTCTCCAGCAAACTCAATCTTGCTTCACCAAGTGCATTATCCCTTCTGTTGAAGGGGTAGCTCTCCTTCCCTTCCTCAAACTGGCCAACCAAGTAAAGTGAGTCACCATGGCGAATAGGCGGCAATCTAAATCTAAAGAAAGGAAGAAAGAAGGAAGGAAGGAAGGAAGGAAGGAAGGAAGGAAGGAAGGAAAGAAAGAAAGAAAGAAAGAAAGAAAGAAAGAAAGAACCCTGTCATTTTTTCTTGATTTACTCACGCCCCCAGAAACTTAAAGAAAAAATAATATCTGTTGTAGAAAACAGGGAGGGCTGTCGAGTAAATGGGCCATCACCATGGATGGATGGTCTCTCGGAGTCCAAGTGCTGGTTTTCTTAGGGTCTCTCATTCAGGGACACAGAAGATGCTTTAAGGTCAAGGTCAAGGTTCCCCTCGCACATACGTGCTACTCATTTCCTGACTCTAGGGGGCGGTGCTCATCTCCATTTCAAAGCCGAAGATTCAGCGCTGTCCGAAGACGTTCTCCGTGGTCATGTGGCCGGCATGACTCAAGGCCAAAGGCGCACGGACCGCTGTTCCCTTCCCACCAAAGGTGGTCCCTATTTTTCTACTTGCATTTTTTTACCTGCTTTCGAACTGCTAGGTTGGCAGAAGCTGGGACAAGTCACGGGAGCTCACCCCGTTACACGGCGCTAGGGATTCGAACCGCTGAACTGCCGACCTTTCGATCGACAAAGCTCAGCGTCTTAGCCCCTGAGCCACCGCGTCAAAGATGCTTTACACCAAGCCAAATCATTCGTCCGGTTTCCAAGGTGGAGTTCCCCCATTGTGTGTATCTCAAAATTTCACAGGGGAGCTAAGGAATCTCTTGGGCTGTGTGGTTTCGAATACGGGATGCCTCAAAGCAGATGAAAACGTCCCCTGGTAGGAAGAGCGATGAGCAATCAATGGGCTCTTGACAACCTGTGGACTTCAACTCCCAGAATTCCCAAGCCAGCATCCTTCCTGAGTTGGAAGTCCACAGTTTATAAAAGGGCCACCCTGATCCATGGCCACCTTTGTTGAGCCACCTTCCTAGTTCATTTGCGGTGGATCCAGAACTTTCATCCATCCCACAGAAGATAACTGGACAAATGAGTAAAACTAGGACGCAGGGACTGTCTGTCTCAGCTGTTTGATGTTCTCATGCTTGGAAGGTGAAACGGTGTAACTACAGATCTGTTTTCTGAACCAGCAGAGAGAGGAACATAAAGCTATCGCTGGATTAGGTAGTTGTTCCATGGAACAGGGGTCTCCAACCTTGGCGACTTTAAGACTTGTGGACTTCAACTCCCAGAATTCCTCAACCAGCTTTGCTTTCTCGGAGTTGAAGTCCACAAGTCTTAACGTTGCCAAGGTTGGAGAGCCCTGCCTTAGAACGTTGTTTGTCTATGTGTTCTGTGTCCGTCATCTCTGTTGGCATTCTCCACCTGAGTTCAGGTTTAGAAGAAGCCACATCTCTCTCTCTCTCTCATATCACACACACACACACACACACAAACAGAAAGACACCTCAAAAACACCTTGCCCCCTCCAATCATCCCCCAAAGATTCATTCTACCTCGTACAGGAGAACGCATTTCCCATCTGATTCAGCTAAGACCTTTCCAGCTGTGGATCCTTGTTTGTTATCCCAAGTGGAGTTGCCGGCACCTCAAAGATCTGCCTGGTTCCCCACCATCGGGGAACAGAAACGGGCAGAAGAGCAAGATAGAAAGAACCTGGCCACCTTTTCAGGGGAAGAATCCAGTTCTGCTCGGCACCCGGGAAACTCTGCAATCCATTAGACGTGACAGCGGCCCAGGGGCAAGGAGAACACCGTCTGGAAGCTCTCGTGAAGGTGAGTCAGAGCGCCTAATCATGATCGCGGCATCCGCGGGAAGATAGAGACACGTGCGTTTGCGTGACCTCTTCCCCAACCAGGAACAAGCTTTGGCACGCTGGAAAAGACGCCTCTTGTAAGGCTGGCGGAGGCTTCCAAGAACGATTAAGCTAAGTGGAACAAGTAGACAGGAACACCAGAGACGGTGAGCAAGTGCCCGAAGGAAGACGTTTTGAAGAAACCAGGTGCCAACGTGGCCTGACCATATCATCTGTCAAAAATAGCACATGATATGAGCCTTCCGGAATCCCGGAATTGGAATCATCCCTTACAGTGTAGAGAAATTGCTCGCTTAGCAGATTCCGACGTAGCAACTGAGGTCAAAACAGCCGAGATACTTGGAAATTGACACCTTGAGGAAGCTTCTGAATGCTTTAAGGGCCATCTTCTCGGCCACTGAACCAGTGGGGAAATCTTCCCCGGTTTGCCACCCGCGCGGTGCACACCAAATGCATGCTGTGTGTGCATGCGCAGTGCAAACCAAATGCACGGTGCGTACATATGCACAGTGTGCACCAAACGCACACTGCGCGTGGAAAAAGAAGGCTTGGGAAGGTAAGTAGAACAGTGAGGAGGGGGAAACGGCTGTGCCGCGTGATTTCGATTCACTGCTTTCTAGCGATTTTAAATCGCGCGGCCCAGCTGATTGTCGCAAAAACCGGTTCGGACCAAGCGGTAGCTTTTTTTTTTTTTACTACCGGTTCACCGAACCGGTTGCTTTTATCACTACCAGTTCGCCCGAACCGGTGCGAACCGGTAGGATTTCACCACTGCACCGAACCGCCACAAACCCAAAGTCAGAAATTCCGGTAAGAATGCCTAGTCGCTTTCCCAAGAGATATCTACCAATGCAACTGGGTACCAATTTAGGCTTCTGAAGGCTGGGTCTTCAAACTCAAGTAGGCCCAGATTGGCTCCCCGAGACCTAGCAGGCAGCCCGTTGGGAGTTCATTTGAAACCCGGATCGATTTTGGCATCCCGCTGCACTTTCGGGCCTGCGATTCCTACTACGTCAGACATTCTGTCTCTCTCTCTCTCTCTCTCTCTGACGGGCGGCAGACGCCATCACCGCTTGGTTTCTGTGGCCCAGTTGGCCGCAGCCCCCGGAGTCACGACAGGGTGCCAGAATTCCCCTCTGAGAAAGAGAGAGAGAGAGAGAGAGAGAGAGAGACCCTCACACCCAGACAACTTGGCGTCCAGACACGTAAGCCCAACTTCAAGAGCAAAAATAAATAAATAAAGCGTCACAAAAACTATTAAAAAAAAAAACAAACCCCAGAGGAAACGTTTCCAGCCGTTAATCACCATTCTGGATTACATAAGACAGGGGAGATCTGGTTTCGTTCAGCGAAAGAGCGAACTGGAAGAAGCAAAAACAGAAGAAGGAGCCCTGAGGTCCAAGGAGGACAGCTGGCCTTGGGCTCCGTTTCCCACAAAAGCTCGCAGGAATATATATACCTGCTAATTTATACGAGGGGGATAAATGAAGATTTTTCACACACACCCCGGACATTTTTGATCTTGGAATGCCTCGGTTTACAAAAGCTCATTTCGTAACCCCTCGAAGTTAGAGGAGCACTGAAAACAGGGACTCCAGTCACGACCATTTTTCACACTTACGACCGCTGTAAGCGTTCCCCATGGGCGCGGGATCAAAATTCAGACCGCTCTGGCAGCTGACTCGGATTCAAATGACGACGGCTGGGGTCACGCAATCCCCCTTTTGCGACCTTTCTGACGAGCAGAGGCAAGGGGGAAGCCAGATTCGTTGAACAACCGCGTTGCTCGCTTAACAACTGACTCGTTTAACGGCGGTGGCAAGAAAGTTCGGGAAACGGGGCAAAAACTCGCCTCACCAATGTCTCCCTTAGCCACAGAAATTTTGGGCTCAATGGAGGTCGTAAGGTGAGGATTACCTATACATATTTAAGCACCTGAAAAGTTTCAAGGTCAAACAGAATGACTTCTATCATTCCAGAAAAAAGATTTTCATTTGTCTGTCATTTCTTTCTTTCTTTCTCTTCCTTCCTCTCTTTCTCCTTTCTTTCTCTCTTTTTCTTCCTTCTTTCCTTCCTCTCTTTCTCCTTTCTCTTTCTTTCTGTCTCTTCCTTCCTCTTTCTCCTTTCTTTCTTTCTTTCTTTCTTCTTTCCTTCCTTTCTTTCTCCTCTTTCTTTCTTTCTTTCTTTCTTTCTTTCTCTTCCTTTCTTTTTTCTCTTTCTTCCTTCTTTCTTTCCCTTTTCTTCTCTTTCTTTCCTTCTTTCTTTTTCTTTCTTTCTCTTCCTTCCTTCCTCTTTGTCCTTTCTTTCTTTCTCCTTCCTTCCTTCGTTCCTTCCTTCCTCCTCCTCCTCCTCCTTCCTTCCTTCCTTCCTTCCTTCCTTCCTTCCTTCCTTCCTTCCTTCCTTCCTTCCTTCCTTTCTTTCTTATAAAAGGAAGGCCTATCAGAGGACTTATCCCCTGTCCGCTGGCAGTGAAGAGCCATAATCTGGACCCCATTTGATCCATCATTCTTGAGGCTGGCTCCAGAGAGATATATTCTGCATCTGCCGGCTCCTTTTTTTAGCCTCCTCCCTCCTCCCTCCCCCCCCTCCCCCCCCGTATTGTTGGCAAGGCCTGGCTCTTTCTGAAATACAATAATGAACGTGTTTCTCCTGGGCTGATTCCCTCTTGCTATTTTTAATTCCCCTGGCCTGGAAGTCACGTGGGCTCTGCATGGAAATCTTCTCCCTGTCTGTTTGGCTGCGATGTTTCCGTCGTCCACAAAGGTTTTATCTCAGCTGCAGGGGCTGAAGAGAGAGGCACAAATGTGAGGGAAAGGAAGGAAGGAAGGAAGGAAGGAAGGAAGGAAGGAAGGAAGGAAGGAAGGAAGGAAGGAAAGATGTGATGATGGGAAGGAAGGAAGGAAGTGATGGATAGGATGGATGGAAAGGAAGGAAGGAATGGCTAGGAAGGAAGGAAAGATGTAATGGATGGGAAGGAAGGAAGTGATGGATAGGAAGGAAGGAAGGAAGTGATGGATGGGAAGGAAGGAAGGAAGGACTTTTTAGAGGAGAAGGAGGAAGAGAAGACGACAAGATGGACGGCGCTGAAATCCGCATAAGGGCATCGCATGATGTTCCTGCACTTATTTTACCGGCCAATGTTAACGTATTTCAAGTCCCTCAAGACAAATCTCTGTTTGGAAACATTTCATTGAGAATTTGAAGGATTGGTTTCCCCCCTCCCCCCCCACGACCCCCTCCCCAATCACTTCCTCGGTTGGGCTTCACCTAAATCCAGTTGGATCCAATTCCCGAGCTCCCTCCCCACCGTTTCAGCCGATGTGGCAGAGCAGAAACCACCACTACCACAACAACAACAAACCGCAGCCAGGTTGCCAAACCCAACCAACGATAACTCCCACCGATTCCAAGGGTTGCCTCCTTCCCTACCCTCCCACCCTCCCTCCCACGGGATGGCACGCGCCAAGCACATTAACACTGGCCAAATTTCTTGGTGAGCTCCGCCATGGTGGCATTTTGCCAACGGACCGGTAATGAGTTGTAACCACGTCGAACACAATTGTTCTCGACAAGGGAGTTTGGTTGGATCACAGGGGATATTTCTGTGGCTTTCTTTCCTCCCCCCACCCCACCCAACACCCCCCACCTGGCCAGCAAGGAAGAATCCCCAGGCAGCCAAGGGACCGTGGTGGGGGGGAGGCAGAAAAATTACATCTCTGTCTACAAAATAATCAGGCTTGGATTGTCAATATACCGAGAACCCAAACCCAAATCTGACCCGTCGCCTCTACAATTTTTCTAACTGCCCATCTTGCAACTTTCCTGTTTGGCATAATTTATTCTGCTAGCGCTGCAGAATTTTTCACAGCCCGTTGTGCCAAAGGATGAAAGCGCAGAGCTGTATAACTTCACACACACACAAAAAAACCACCAGCTCACAAAGGCCCGAAGCAAAATATCATCTCTGCCTTCATTAATGGAGCACAGTATTTTTTCAACTTTGGCACTGAAATTCATAAGCAACAGAATTGAGACTCTGGAAAGAGTGCAGAGAAGCGCCATGAAGATGATTATAGGGGACTGGAGGCTAAAACAGATGAAGAACGGTTGCAGGAATTGGATATGTCTAGTTTAATAAAAAGAAGGACTAGGGGTGACATGATAGCAGTCCTCCAATATCTAAGGGGCTGCCCCAAAGAAGAGGGAGTCAAGCTATTCTCCAAAGCACCTGAAGACAGGACAAGAAGCGACAGATGGAAACTAATCAAGGAGAGAAGCAACTTAGAACTAAGGGGAAATTTCCTGACAGTGAGAACAATTAATCCGTGGAACAACTGCACTGCATCCAGTTTTGGTCCCCGGACTATAAAAAAGAGTTCAGACTCTAGAAAAAGTGCAGAGATGATCAGCCAGGATGGAGACAAAAAGATATGAAGAACGGTTACGTGAACTGGGCATGGCTAGTCTAGTGAAGAGAAGGACCAGGGGAGACAGGATAGCCGTCTTCCAATACTTGAGGGGCTCCCCCGGAGAGGAGGGGTGGTGGTCAAGCTGTTTTCCAAAGCACCCGAAAGCCAGACAAGGAATAATGGATGGAAACTGACCAAGGAGAGATTCAACCTGGAAATGAGGAGGAACTTTCTGACAGTGAGGACAATCAACCGATTGGAACAGAAGTTGCCTTCAGAAGAGCTTCATCACTTGAGATTTTCAAGAAAAGATTGGACTGCCATTTGTCAGGAATGGTGTAGGGTTTTTTGCTTGAGCGGGGGGGTTGGACTAGATGACCTATAAGGTACCTTCCAACTCTGTTAATCTGTTAACTTGCCTCCAGAAGTTGTGAATGCTCCAACCCTGGAAGTTTTTAAGAAAATGTTGGATAACCATTTGTCTGAAGTGGTGTAGGGTTTCCTGCCTGGGCAGGGGGTTGGACTAGAAGACCTCCAAGGTCCCTTCCGACTCTGTTATTCTAATCGATATACAGCCAGCAAGCAACCAGCGATTATCTAAGCTTCACAGTTAGAAATGTAGCATTTTCTGCTTCTCGGGGCCAAAAGTGGACAGGAATCCCATTCTCTCCATTTCCCCCCCCCTTCTACGGCTACATCATTCCTCTTTTCTCACCTCAAGAGTTTTAAAACTCAAGTTCCCTTCAACCCAAAATATAACCAGCACTCCGATACCCTCCTTAGAATAGGGACCAGACGGCATACTACAGGTAACCCTCAAGTTACGACCACAATGGTACCCAAACTTTCTCTTGCTCTAGTGGAGAATTTTGTTACGTGAGTTTTGCCCTCTTTGCACGCTCGTTAAGTGACTCGGGGAAGTCGGGCACACGGTCATTAAATGAATCTGGCTTCCCCATTGGCTTTGCTTTGTCAGGAGGTGGCTAAAAGGGGATCGTATGACTCCGGAACATTGCAACCGTCGTAAGTATGAGCCAGGTGTCCAAATTTTGGTGATGTGAACACGGCCGTTCAGGCTGGAAAATGGCCGCGAGTCGGTTTTTTTCGCGTAATTTTTGAACGGGTCGCTAAACAAACTTGCCAGCCGTGGACCGCCTGTAAGGTAAAAACCATCAAATTTCTCTGTCGAATAACTTCCGTTGGTTCCTTAGCAAACTGAAGCGCCGAACGCCACGGATTCTACTCTCCGCTTCTGCTCGGGTTCAAAGCAAAGCTTGCATTCCCCAGATCGTTTCTCCTTTGATCTTCAGCGAATTCTCCCTTCGCATCGCTTAAAGCAACCCACCACCGGTGAGAAAGTTAAAATTATAAACACTTCCGACGAATTGAGCACAGGGAACACAGATCGACCCTCCTGTTAGCCTGTTTGTGCTTTTCAAGCATGTCCGGAGACCAAAACCCGGGGAATTCTTGCAATCCCTAAGAATCCAACACAAATTCAACACAACGCAAAGCCAACACAAATTCAAGGATCCCCCACCACCACCACCAATCATGGCATGCCTCCCACGCTTGCAAAAAAACTTCTTCCGCACCTTTGCGACATCATTTCACATCCCTCTCTCTCTCTCTCTCTCTCTCTTGCTCACTTGCTCTTTCTCCCCATGTGAGAAAACGGCACCATGGCAACCCTTCACCATGGCAACCGTCTCCATGCTCATGGGATCCAGGGCCGGCCACCGCAGCTGGCATCTGCTCCCATCCCTCAAAGAGGCTGTAAGATTTTGCGTGGCATGTCAAATGTGACACCCAGCTCGTTCGCGTTGGGATTTTGAGGCTGCCAGGAGCAGCCAGGGAGAGAGAGGTATATTTTTAGTAAAAACCTGGCTGTCAAAATTGCAAATTATCGTGTGTGTGTGTGTGTGTGTAAGGGAGGAAGAACCTAACCAGTAGATTTCTCCCTGGCGGTTGAAACCAGAATTTTGCATTTTATGAGGCATCCTTTTTCGGTGCTGTCTATTATCCTGACTTGGAAATTAAAAAAACACACAAACTTTTGGGCGTATAAGGGCAACACACAGAAGGCCATGTAATAGTGAGCATTCATTGAAAATCAATTTCATTTAGTGCAATTGGAATATATTTCACTGTACTGTCCAGAAGGAGGAAGACAAGGCTTCAGGTTTTAAAAACTCACCCAAACCTGCAAAATTTGGCACACATCACAATACTTACTCCTTGTACCTCCATCCCAGAGGCTCCTTCCTTCCTTCCTTCCCTCCCTCCATTTATCTATCCTTCCTTCCTTTCCTTCTTTCTCTTCAGTTATTCTTCCTTCCTTCCTTTTCTTCTTTCTCTCTATTTATCCATCCATCCTTCCTTCCTTTCCTTCTTTCTCTTAATTTATTCTTCCTTCCTTCCTTCCCTCCCTCCATTTATCTACCTTTCCTTCCTTTCCTTCTTTCTCTTCATTTATTCTTCCTTCCTTCCCTCCCTCCCTCGATTTATCTATCCTTCCTTCCTTTCCTTCTCTCTATTTATCCTTCCCTTCTCTCCATTTATCCTTCCTCCCCCTCCCTCCATTTATCCATCCTTTTCCTTCCTTCTTTCTCTTCATTTAGTCTTCCTTCCTTCCTTCCCTCCCTCCCTCCATTTATCTATCTTTCCTTCCTTTCCTTCTTTCTCTCCATTTATCCTTCCTTCCTTCTCTCCGTTTATCTTTCCTCCCCCTCACTCCATTTAGCCGTCATTCCTTCCTTTCCTTCTTTCTCTTCATTTATTCTTCCTTCCTTCCTTCTCTCCATTTATCTATCCGTCCTTCCTTCTTTCTCATTTATCCTTCCTTCCTTCTTTCCATTTATCCTTCCTTCCCCCCTCCCTCCCTCCCTCCCTCCCTCCATCCATTATGGGCATTTAAGTTTGCACATCTTAAAAGTGGCCATGGTTGAAAAACACTGTTCAAATAGCACCAAGAAGCTGTTGGCCAAAGATCCATATCTCCAAAATAGCTGCTTATTTCCAAATTGCGGGATAATTACGTGTGTTCCCTGATTATTATGAACCCCAGCGTTACTTCCCATCAGCCACCCCTGAGTGGAACAGAATTGCTCTCATTTCCTGCAGGCCGGTGGGAACGTGAAGCAGAACCAAGCAGACAAAACAGATCAACCAAGAATTAATTGTGGCTTGGCTTCCTCCAGCCAAGATACACAAACCCACCACCCTCCCTCCCTCCACGTGTGTAAGCAAAACTTCCCCGGGATTTAGACCCCGTTTGGCACATGAGAAAGTTAAAACAGGGAACTCGAAACCTCCTACCCAGCCCCCCATTATTTTTGGCTTAAGAAGAAAAAAAACGGGGGGGGGGGAGAACCAGGGATTGAAACATTCCAAGTTAGCACAAATATTTAAACTAGATTTCCAGAGCGTTTGCCCTCTTTTTCAGAGAATCTCAGTTGTTCTTATTTAAAACACAACAACAACAGAATAAAAGACTTGCTTGCAATCTATTATGAATAAAGGAAGTCCTGAATTTACAACCTTGCTTTTTTATTGACCGTTCAAACTTTCAAACTTATGACGGCAAGGAAAAAAGTTGACCTGACCATTTGCCACGTGACCATTGCTGCACCGTCATCAAAATTTGGAGACTTGGCAACCGGCAGTGGTCCTCGGGATCATGTGGGATCCCCTTTTGTGACCTTTTTTTTTTTTTTTTTAATTTGCATTTATATCCCGCCCTTCTCCGAAGACTCAGGGCGGCTTACACTATGTCAGGCAATAGTCTTCATCCATTTGTATATTATATACAAAGTCAACTTATTGCCCCCCAACAATCTGGGTCCTCATTTTACCTACCTTATAAAGGATGGAAGGCTGAGTCAACCTTGGGCCTGGTGGGACTTGAACCTGCAATAGTGCAGGCAGTTGCTGTTAATAACAGGCTGCATTAGCCTGTTGAGCCACCAGAGGCCTTCTGATTGATGGGGAAGCCAGTCTCGCCTAACTTCAGAACGGTTAACAGCTGCGACACAGGATCGTAAAAGGGAGCAAAACTCCACTTCACCACCCACCTCATTTAGCGACAGAAACACTGGGTTCCGTTGCGGTCGTAAGTTGAGGACTACCGTACCTGCGTACAGACTGCTTTGTGGATGAACAGTAACACTGACAGGAAGAGGTAGACTTGACATCTCTCTTTTCAACAGAAGTAGGGTATATGATGATAATAATAATAACAATAACAACAGAGTTGGAAGGGACCTTGGAGGTCTTCTAGTCCAACCCCCTGCCCAGGCAGGAAACCATACACCACTTCAGACAAATGGTTACCCAACCTCTTCTTAAAAATTTCCAGTGTTAGATCATTCACAACTTCTGCAGGCAGGATGTTCCACTGATTAATTGTTCGCACTGTCAGGAAATTCCTCCTTAGTTCTAGGTTGCTTCTCTCCTTGATTAGTTTCCACCCGTTGCTTTTTGTTCTACCCTCAGGTGCTTTGGAAAATAGCTTGACTCCCTCTTCTTTGGGGCAGCCCCTGAGATATTGGAAGACTGTTATCATGTCTCCCCTAGTTCTTCTTTTCGTTAAATTAGATATACCCAGTTCTTGCAACTGATCTTCATGTTTTAGCCTCCAATCCCCTAATCCTTTTTGTTGCTCTTCTCTGCACTCTTTCTAGAGTCTCCACATCTTTTTTACATCGTGGCGACCAAAACTGGATGCAATATTCCAGGTGTGACCTTACCAAGGAATTATAAAGTAGTCTTAACACTTCATGTGATCTTGATTCTATCCCACAGCCTAAAACTGTGTTGGCTTTTTTGGCAACTGCTGCACACTGCTGGCTCCTATTTAAATGGTTGTCCACTAGGACTCCAAGATCCCTCTCACAGTTACTACTATTGAGCAAGGTACCACATATATGGTACCTGTGCATTTTGTGGTGGGTTTTTTTGGCCTACATGTAGAATCTTACTTTTTTCACTGTTGAAAAAATGTACAGACACCGATATAAAAGTGTCTTTAGAAGCATCTCTGACTCACCTTGCAATCAAAAGTAATAGCTGATAAGTTCAACCTTTGACTGCATTCATAAGAACCCCGCTTACTGAATTAACCTCAATCTATCAATCAAAAAAGCTGGAGGGGACCTTGGAGGTCTTCTAGACCAACCCCCTACTCAGGCAGGAGACTCTATACCCATGATGGCGAATCTAGGGCGCCTGTGCCACAGGTGGCACGCAGAGCGCTTTCTGCGGGCACACGAGCCATCGCCCCAGCTTAGCTCCGCTGTGCATGCGCTTCCTGCCCGCCAGCTGGTTTTCGGGTCTCTGCAGTGCATGCATGGGGTGAATGCTGGAGTCCTGTGCACATGTATGGGGAGGGCAAGGTGCATGAGGGGGGTTGCATGCACATGTGTAGGGGTGGGGGGTGGGCACATGCATGGGTCGGGCACATGCGCGGGGGCGGAGGGCATGCACGCATTGCATTATGGGTGTGTGGGTGCGCACTTTCGGCACTCAGCGGTTAGCCATCACTGCTCCATACAATTTCAAACCAACAGGCTGCTCAATCTCTTCTTAAAAACCCCCAGCACCCCACAACTTCTAGTGGCAAGCCGTTCCACTGGTTAATCGTTTCCCCCCGCTTGTTCGGAAGCGCCTCCTTCGTTCCAAGGTTGCTTCTCTCCTTAGCAAGTTTCTCGTCTTGCCTTTTCTGGGCAGGCCCAAAACCCAGCTGCAAATTTAGTAAACCGACCGGGAAGGCCGATTTCCACCCTCCTTACCCCCAAGACGCAGACCAGCAAAACCAAGATTTTAATGCTTCCTAGCCTAGTCCTTCTCAGCCTTGACGGATATCGACCAATCCATTCAAGTTCGCAATGGAATGCCGGCTTGCGTGTGTGTGTGTGTGTGTGTGTTTGTGTGTGTGTGTGTGTGTGTTTTTCTTCTTTTTTTTTATTGTGGCTTTTCAAGCTTCTAAAATCTGAGCCAGGAGAAGAGTTTGGAACAGAAAGGGCCAAAAAGGAAAGAACGGACTCTTTTTCAAATTTTTTTTTAAAAACTCTTTTTTTTTTTTGCGGGATGCCCTTCAAATAGCAATGCTTTAAATTCCCATCATAGCCCAGAAATGGCCCCGTCATTAAATCACCCCGCGCAGCCACACACAACCGAAGCAATTCTTAAAATATTTTCCACCACCACCACCCCAAAAAAAAAAACCCCTCAAAAAACCCCTCTTCTGAAACAGGGTAGTTGTTTACACAAAGTCAGCTGCGCTCCGGAAATCTTCTTTCCTTTCCAGAATCCCCCCACCACCACCAACCTCCAAGTTAAATTATGCCCAGGCCTACGGGGGGGAACCGCCGGAGGGGAAGGTCACATTGGGGGGGGGCACTTCTTCCAAGCCAAAAGAAATGAGGGAACTGAACTTCCATGAGAGTTTCTTCCTTCATCGGAACCAGCTTCTTCATCCTTCAAAGAGCAACCAGGAGCAGCAAGCTTCCACACCAGGGATAAACGTGACAGGAACAGAGTTGGGAAAGGGACCTTGGAGGCCATCTAGTCTAACCCCCCCTGCTCAGGCAGAAGGCCTGCGCTAGGGATGCTCGAACCGCCGAACCGCCGACCTTTCCGATCGACAAGCTCAGCGTCTTAGCCGCTGAGCCACCTAGCCAGGCTCGGGATGTCCGACTTCTGTCAACTTTTAAGACTTCTGGACTTCAACTTCCAGAATCCCCCAGCTGGCACGGAGCTTTTCACACTTACAACCATGGCAGCATCCCCTTCTCCTCCTCCCCCCGCCCAAGTCACATGATCCAAATTGGCAACTGGCATGTATTTATGAAGGTCGCAGTGTTGGGGGGGGGGGAGAGGGTGTCACACGATCCCCTTTTGCGACCTCCTGATGAGCCGAGTCAACGGAGGGGTGGGTGGGAGAGCCAGATTTGCTTAACAACTATCTGACGAACGTAAAAGAGCGGCGGTGAGTCGCTTAACAACCGCGGCAAGAGAGGCCGTCCAACGGAAAAGCAAAACGCACTGAACAAATTTCTCACTGGGCGACAGGCGTATCGGGCTCGGGTGTGGCCGTAAGTCCGAGGACTACCTATAGCTCTATAGAGATTCTTCCTATAAGTATAGAGGGAAAAAAAACTTTCTTTTTTTTTGCTTTCTTCCTTTCTCATCTGGGCCTATTTGCAGCTGGCATTTGCTCCAGCGGGGCCAGGAGTCCTTGCCAGTTCTTTCTTGCTAAGGTCCCCATCCCTCTTATTTTCGCAGGGAGTTGTGGGGGGGGGGTGTACGGGGAGGGCCGGGGGTGGGGGGGAAAGAGAGGGCGAGAAGGAGCCCCGTCCATTGATTTCGACAGCTGCACGGAGATGCTTTTCGTGCCAACTTCCTTCTCTCTGGTCCTTGGCAGAAGGAGCGCCCAGCCTCATTCATAAACCGTGCCAGGCAGCTGGCACCAGCTCAAAACCCAGCGAGGCTGCGGCGGAAGCGTCCTTAACCCTTCCCGAGCCAGCGGTTTCCCAGCCAGAGTTCGCAGGTGTTCTGTCTGCAGGCAGGGACCAGCGCCGTGCTCGCAAATCGCAGGCGCATACTCTCTCTCTCTCTCTCACACACACACACACACGCACAACACCAGAGATTGTCCGCCCCAGCCTGACTTCATCAACCGGGCAACAATTGACTTACACATCACTCCATCATCTGTCCTCAACAGAGCCAGCATTTGGCAAGGGACGGTTCCCCCTCGTCTTCCTTCTCTCGTCCTTTGTCTATTTTCATTTCTTTTCTCTTTTTTTTCCCCCAAGCTTGCGGGATCCGAGTGGCTCACTGCTTTCTGTTTCAAGAACACTGGAGGGTTTTTTCCCCCTCTGTTTTTCTTTTTCTTTCTTTCTTTCTTTTTTTTTTCCAACTTTTGCCAGACAACATTCTCTTTCTCCCCAGCCTCTGCTACAGGAACTGGATTGTCAGTGCTTTTAACACTAACCACTGTGTCCTCCAACAAGCCTCCTTTCTCTGCAAGGGTTTTCCTTGCCTGTGGCACCCCATCCAAGCCAGGTTTCACACAGCGTGGGCCCCGCGGGGACCTCCCCAAACTGGGCGCAGTAGAACAGGGGGTCCCCGATCCACGGTCCGTGGACCGGAACCCCATCCGTGGCAAGCCAGAGACTGGCCTGCGCAAACAAGCAAAGCCCTGACCCGTGGGGTGCAGGCAGGATAAGAAACCACGAAAAACCTCTCCACGGAACCGGTCCCTGGTCCCCCAAAAGTTGGGGGCCGCTGTAGTAGAAGGTCATCAATGCTAGGTAGCTTTTCTCTCTCTCTCTCTCTCTCCCTCTCCCTCTCTCCCCCTCCCTCCATCTCTCTGTCTCCCTCCCCCTCCCTCCCTCTCTCTCCCCCCTCCCTCTGTCTCCCTCTCTCCCCCCTCTGTCTCCCTCTCTCTCTCTCCCTCTCTCCCTCCCTCTCTCCCTCCCTTCCTCTCTCCCTCCCTCTCTCTCTCTCTCCCTCCCTCTCTCTCTCCTTCTCTCTCTGTCTCCTCTCTCTCCCCCCTCTCTGTCTCCCTCTCTCTCTCTTTCTCTCTCCCTCCGTCCCTCCCTGTTTCTCTTCCTCCCTCCCTCTCTCTCTCTCTCTCTCCCTCTCTCTCCGTATCTCAATGCTGGGCCGCTTAGTGCCAGCTGCCGCAGTCTAAAACCTAGGTCCATGATGGCAAACCTATGGCACACGTGCCGGAAGTGGCACGCAGCAAGCCGTCGCCTGTTGCTCTTCCGGGGTCTGGTGCGCTGGCCAGATGGTCTTCACATGTGCAGGAGCGCTGGAAACTGGAAGAACAGTTACCCACCCCGATGTGCATGTGGATGCGGAAGATGATCTTCGGTTTCCAGCACGCGCATGCACACTGGCCAGCCGGTCTTCACAGAGGCAAGCGCGGCAGAAACCGGAAGACCAGGCGGCGGTGGGCATGTGCGTGCTGGAAACTGGAAGATCATCTTCCGGCATCCGCATGTGCACCAGGCGGCTGCTCTTCCGGTTCCTGGCACCCGCGCTTATGCAGGCAGGCCCTCCCGCCTGAGGTTCCCCAACACTGAGCCAGGTCAGGGTCTGCAAACTTGGCTCTTTGAAGACTTGTGGACTTTAACTTTAGCAAAGCTGGCTGAGGAACTCTGGGAGTTGAAAGTCCACAAGTCTTCAAAGAGCCAAGTTTGCAGGCCCCTGACCTAGGTTATTCGCTCCCATTCCTCACAATGCAACCAAAATGCTGAGTATTAAGATGGGAGTGGGTGGAAAGCCTATGGGAGTCGGGTGGGGGGGAGCACGGAATGGGGACTCTGCAAAGGGGCAGGCAGGCTGGCCGGCATGCCGGCCAAGTCTTGCACGCGTCCGTGCTTTGTTGTCGGGGCGGGGCTCTTTTGCGGAAATCTGGCTCCGCAGGTTTCTCGACTTCAAAAACACCAGAGGACCGCGGTGGGAATTCCTGCAAAGGAGAAACCTTTCCCAAAGGCCGTTGCGTCACGCCTGGATTCCAGAGAGCGAAAGCCGTTTGGAAAAACAAGGCTGGTTCCCAGGAGGACGGCCAGCCACCAACATTACACACACACCCCTCTCCTCCTCCTGACAGATTGGCGGGGGAGACCTTCCCTACCTCCACCCTCCCCTTTTCCATCTCCTGTAATTTCATCGGATTTATTCCCTGGGAAATTCAAGGACAGGTCATTGAAAAGAGGAGAAGGGGTGGGATTTCCTTGCGAGTGGAAGAGAAGGGCAAAGAAAGGCCAGGGGGCTGGCCCAGTCTCTATGTGGGTCAAGCCAGGCAGCCCACCCACCCCACTCTCTCTCTCTCTCTCTCTCAGTCTCTCTCAGCCTCTCTCTCTTTCTCTCTTTTGTCTCTCTCTTTCTCAGTCTCTTTCTCTCTCTCTCTCTCTCTCTCTCTTTCTTAGTCTCTGTCTCTCTCAGCCTCTCTCTCTCTCTCTTTCTCTCTCCCTCCGTCCCTCCCTGTTTCTCTTCCTCCCTCCCTCTCTCTCTCTCTCTCTCCCTCTCTCTCCGTATCTCAATGCTGGGCCGCTTAGTGCCAGCTGCCGCAGTCTAAAACCTAGGTCCATGATGGCAAACCTATGGCACACGTGCCGGAAGTGGCACGCAGCAAGCCGTCGCCTGTTGCTCTTCCGGGGTCTGGTGCGCTGGCCAGATGGTCTTCACATGTGCAGGAGCGCTGGAAACTGGAAGAACAGTTTCCCACCCACCCCCGATGTGCATGTGGATGCCGGGAAGATGATCTTCCGGTTTCCAGCACGCGCATGCACACTGGCCAGCCGGTCTTCACAGAGGCAAGCGCGGCAGAAACCGGAAGACCAGGCGGCCGGTGGGCATGTGCGTGCTGGAAACCGGAAGATCATCTTCCCGGCATCCGCATGTGCACCAGGCGGCTGCTCTTCCGGTTCCTGGCACCCGCGCTTATGCAGGCAGGCCCTCCCGCCTGAGGTTCGCCAACACTGAGCCAGGTCAGGGGTCTGCAAACTTGGCTCTTTGAAGACTTGTGGACTTTAACTTTAGCAAAGCTGGCTGAGGAACTCTGGGAGTTGAAAGTCCACAAGTCTTCAAAGAGCCAAGTTTGCAGGCCCCTGACCTAGGTTATTCGCTCCCATTCCTCACAATGCAACCAAAATGCTGAGTATTAAGATGGGAGTGGGTGGAAAGCCTATGGGAGTCGGGTGGGGGGGAGCACGGAATGGGGACTCTGCAAAGGGGCAGGCAGGCTGGCCGGCATGCCGGCCAAGTCTTGCACGCGTCCGTGCTTTGTTGTCGGGTCGGGTCTCTTTTGAGGAAATCTGGCTCCGCAGGTTTCTCGACTTCAAAAACACCAGAGGACCGCGGTGGGAATTCCTGCAAAGGAGAAACCTTTCCCAAAGGCCGTTGCGTCACGCCTGGATTCCAGAGAGCGAAAGCCGTTTGGAAAAACAAGGCTGGTTCCCAGGAGGACGGCCAGCCACCAACATTACACACACACCCCTCTCCTCCTCCTGACAGATTGGCGGGGGAGACCTTCCCTACCTCCACCCTCCCCTTTTCCATCTCCTGTAATTTCATCGGATTTATTCCCTGGGAAATTCAAGGACAGGTCATTGAAAAGAGGAGAAGGGGTGGGATTTCCTTGCGAGTGGAAGAGAAGGGCAAAGAAAGGCCAGGGGGCTGGCCCAGTCTCTATGTGGGTCAAGCCAGGCAGCCCACCCACCCCACTCTCTCTCTCTCTCTCTCTCTTTCTCAGTCTCTCTCAGCCTCTCTCTCTCTTTCTCTCTTTTTGTCTCTCTCTTTTTCTCAGTCTCTTTCTCTCTCTCTCTGTCTCTCTCTCTCTCTTTCTTAGTCTCTGTCTCTCTCAGCCTCTCTCTCTCTCTCCTTCTCTCTCTGTCTCTCTTTCTTAGTCTCTCTCTCTCTCTCTCTTTCTCTCTCTCTCTCTGTCTCTCTCTCTCTCTCTTAGTCTCTCAGTCTCTCTCTTTCTTGGCCTCTCTCTGTCTCTCTCTCAGTCTCTCTCTCTTTCTCAGTCTCTTTCTCTCTCTCTCTTTATTAGTCTCTCAGTCTCTCTCTCTTTCTCAGTCTCTTTCTCTCTCTCTCTTTATTAGTCTCTCTCAGTCTCTCTCTCTCTCTCTCAGTCTCTTTCTCTCTCTCTCTCTGTCTCTCTCTCTCTCTCTTAGTCTCTCAGTCTCTCTCTTTCTTGGCCTCTCTCTGTCTCTCTCTCAGTCTCTCTCTCTCTCTCTCTCTCTTTATTAGTCTCTCTCAGTCTCTCTCTCTCTTTCTTAGTCTCTTTCTCTCTTTCTCAGTCTCTTTTTCTCTTTCTTAGTGTCTCTCTCTCTTAGTCTCTCTCTCTCTCTCTCAGTCTCTCTTTCTAAGTCTCTCTCTCTCTCTCTCTGACCCGAAGACAGGTGATGGAACACGAAAACCATCCCTCTTCCTTTGCCCACGCACATCGTTTTGAAGCTACATCTTCCCACCCCTAGATTTTTTTATTTTAGAACTTCTAACCAAAGGATGGACGGAGGGGGGAAAACAAAATCCACCCGCACCCTTGGCCGTTCTCCTCACCATTCAAAGCCGTCATTATGCCCGTTAGGTGGCTTCGGATACAAAGTCTCGAGGCTGGAGGCAAATTTCAAAACCAGCTTTGAGAAGACTCAGACCTTTTAAGCCGTGCCAAGCCCAGCCAAGGCTGAGAAAAACGGGTGTTGGGCCTGAACCATCAAGGCCAAACAGCAGTAACTTCACTGAAAGCAAAATGGCTCGCCTGGGCTTTTATCTCGGTTCATCCTAGGAAGGACCCAAGCTGAAGCCGTTTTCTTTCCCTTGTCTCCAGCCATGGAGGGCCTTTTTTTCGGTGCAGAGTAGGTGCTGGCACATTGAAGGCAATGGAGGGTTTAATCCAACCCAAGAACCAGGAATAAAGGCTGAGGAAATCTTTCTAGAGATTTTGGCTCACCTACTCTGGCAACAGTCGAGGGCAGTTTATAGACTTTCCTTGCTGAAGGAAAACGATAACGTTTTTCAAAGTTCGGCCTCTTTGCAAACAATTCCCGCAGAAGAAGTCACAGGAAGAGGAAAACCATGAAGCTAAGGGCCTTGCTCCTCGCTAACTATACAGGTGGTCCTCGACTTACGACCACTGTTGAGCCCAACAATTTCTGCTGTCAAACGAGAGATTTGTTAAGTGATTTCTGACCCATTTTACAACCTTTTTTTGGGGGGGCATAGTTGTTAAGTGAATCGCTGCCATGGTCAAGTCAGTGACACGGCTGTTAAGCGAACCTTTGCTTGTCCGAAGTTCGCAAAAGGGGATCATGTGACCCCGGGAACACTGCAACCGTCATTAAGTACATGCCAGTTGCCAAGCGCCTGAATTTTTGATCATGAGACTGTAGAGATGCTACAACAAGAACAACAAAACACCCCTAAGTCATTTTTTTTCAACACTTATAACTTCTAAGGGTCACTAAACGAACCGTCGTAAGTCGAGGACTCTTGGTACATTAAGTTCCAACTAATCAGGGACATGAAGCGGATGGCTCAAGGATTCAACTGTAGCCCTGTACGGTTGCTTGATCAATTCCTCATGCTTGGCTAGCGGTCTGGCCAAGCTAGCATTGCGCAACCCTAAAAACCCAAAAGCAAACCTCCAAATTCACAACAAATGACCACCAACGCACAGATGAAAGTTGTGTTGTTGGCTCCAGTTGCAACCGGACTACACAAGATGAGCTGTGCCGCCTACCAGGGGTGGGCTTCAAAAATTTTAGCAAGGGGTTCTCTGCCCAGTTGTTGGGTGGCGTGGCCATGGTGGGCTTGGCCTAGTTGACCCCCTGCACCACTGTGTGTGGGGGGGGGACGCTTTTGCCCTCCCCAGGCTCTGGAGGCTTTCCTCGAGCCTCTGGGAGGACAAAAACGACCTCCCCAGGCTCCGAAGTCCCTCCGGAGGCCTCCACACAGACCCTGCACTTACCTGCATCCAAAACAGGCCGCATGGGGATTCCTGGGAAGGGGCAGGGCAGGGTGGGTGGGGCCAGCCAGGAGTGGGATTTGGGGGTTGTCCGAACTGCACAGAATCTTAGCTAGAGGTTCTCCCGAACCCCCAGCAGCCCACCCAACACTCCTCCAGCTCAGTACCCTGTTTCCAGCGGAGGCATCAGGCTCCAAATTATGGGTTTTCAGGATTAAAAAAAATATTTTTTTGCAAAGGCTCGTTCAGTTGCCGACGCGTGGCTAAAATCACCCGCAATAATAATTATTATTCCGACATTCATCATGAGATGATCCTGGAATAGAAATCACCAATTATCTTGCCTGGAGGATTTTTCACCCACATATTTTTTTTTTTAATTTTCTTCCTTTTCCTGGAAGCAACCTGTATATTGACAACTCCCAGGGTGACAGCCCAGTTCTCTTCTGTGATGGCTTGATCCCTCATTTTTTGTCTTCTTCTTCTTCTTCATCTCATCATGTTCTCTTAATGTCATAATGGTCCTTCTGCGAGAGGAAGATCGCAGACCCTTGGAGCGAGACGTCTTCAACCCAGGAGTAGAATTCAGCCGGTTCGCACCGGTTCGGGCGAACCGGATGTTAATTTTAATCGAACCGGATGTTAATTTTAATCAGGTTCGCCAAACCGGTTGTTGCAAGGATTGGCTGACCCCGCCCACCCTGCCCTGCCCCTCCCAGGAGTCTCCACGCAGCCCATTTTGGATGCCAGGTAAGTGCAGGGCACGGGCGTAGGCTCTAGGAGTGTGAAAAACGGGCCTACTGTAAATTCCGGCAATCCAGAAACGGGCCCATTTCTGACCTCCGGAAATCCCAGGGTGATAGGCCAAACCGAGAAACGGAAAAACACAGCACATAGAGGCACAAACCATTCTGGTGCTGTTGCCTGCGCACAAAACTGCAGGGCCCTGTCATCAGGCCGTGTGGGAGTTTCCATCCCATAGGGTCAGTTCCGAAGATACCCCAAAATAATATAAAATAAATAAATAAATAAAACCCAACAGAAAATGCGATCGGTCATCGAATAAAGCCACCGCTACAAAGCCAATATAATTGCAGAAGGAAGGACCAAAAAACCCCTTCTCAAATAGGATTAGGTTTCAAACAATGCAAAACTCAGGGACTAGAAACTTGAATAGGCAACATTTCCAAAAACATACCCTCTCTAGCCAAAGGAATAATGCATTGCTTGATAAGCCGTGTCATCCAGCAGGCTAGTGTGTTGTGTGGTTTTTTTTGTTTTTTTGTTTTTTGAAAACCAGCAGGGAGGGTACCCTTCCTGGCAAGGCACTTTGAAAGTATAGTTTAATACGGAAAACACACACACACACACACACACACACACACAAAGAGAAGGAAGGGAAGGAGGCAGGCAGGCGAAAGAGAAAGAATGAGTTGTTCTATGGATGGTCACATGTGAACCGGAGGGCTGTCAAAGATGTGGAAATGAGAGGCTTTTTTGGGGAGGTATCTGGAACCGCCGTTCTCTCGTTTCCTGCTTTTGAAAATGCCCAGTTCTCGTCCTGGGGCGGTCAGAGAGGGCATCCGGGGAGACTCAGCAACCGCACAAGTTCCCCCAACAACCCAACCAGATGATCCAAATCCCGGATCCGATCAGGAGGCCCAAAAAAAAAAAAAAAACAGCAGGAATTTGCGGCGGCCGGTGGGAGGGAGACGCAAAGCCAAATATCGTAAAGAAAATTAAGAGAGTGGCAAAGAGAGGAGTGAATGGCGCAGCCTCTCCCAAGGCACATCAGCAGCCCCCGGGGCTTCCCGGGGTCATGGCAAACAAGGGGAGCCTTTGAGGACGGTTGTGGTATGTGGAGGAAAACCGGAGGGGGTCAACACAACACAACACAACCCCGAATCGACTCTCCTCCCCGGCCCCTCTCTGTAATGGCAGGGCCGTCTCCAAGCTGAGCGGGGCTGAATATTGCAAAGGGATGTTTTTAATGTGCCTTTTTTTTTTTTTCGGGAAATACGGGATCCGTAGAAGGGCAACGGACGGCTGTAAACGCGTACACTTCCGTTGCAGAAATCCCAAACGGCCAATCAGGATTCACACCGGTTTGGGACCCCTCTCCCCTTCCCCGTAGCGCTACTCGCAGCGGTGGGATTCAAATAATTTAACAACCAGTTCTCTGCCCTAATGACCAGCTGATGGGCGTGGCCATCGTGGGCGTGGCCAGGGTGTGTGACAGGCAGCACTCGGCCTCCTGCACTCCCAACACAAATTCCTCAGTCCTATCACCAACCTTGGTCCAATTAGGCAAACTGCCAAAGGCCTTTCTCGGCAAAAGTTCAGAAGACACTGATACAAAACAAATGCAACAAAACAAAGCTATCAACATTGTTTTCCGGCAAAGAGCCCAAACGCTGCTGCTGGTCTGTTTTAAGCCTTATGGGAGGGGCCAATCATCTCTTGGCCTTACTCCTGAGTCGTCCTCTTTGCTTGAGCTGCTCTTGCCTTCTGGCAGCTCTTCTCATGCGTGCATTAGGAACAGGCTCCTCCTGTTCCTCTGCCTCACTACTGTCCGCCTCTGGAGTCTGCACCTCACTCCCTGATGGCCCGGGCCCCCATCTCTGCCTCCGACGCAGAGCCCTCATCCGGGCCTTCCCCAGCCTCCAGGACTGGCCCACGCTCTTCCTCAGCCTCATCGCCGTCCGACTCCGTTGCCAGCTCCGCAGGCAGCTGGCGGACCACAACAATTCAGCCAGCCCCGTAGCAAGAGGCAGGGATTAAAGAGCCAGCCTCTCCTTTCTGGCCAGACGCTTACAAAAGGCCGCTTCATGCACCCTCAGGATACGGCCATGGTGGAGGAGCGAGGCCCCCCACTTCCTGCCGGCCCCAGAGATTCCCAGGGAGAGAACAAAGCAGCTGCTGTGTCTGTTCCTGCTAGAAAGACACTGAGCTTGTCGGTCCAAAAGGCCGGCAGTTCAGTGGTTCGAATCCCTAGTACAGGTTTCCTGCATGAGAAGGGGTTTGGGCTAGATGACCTCCAAGGTCCCTTCCAACTCTGTTTCTGTTACATGGGAAAGGCTTCTTGCCATAGGCCCGAAGAGCCGCTGCCGGTTAAGGAAAACGGCGTCCGGGGACTAGCAAGTTCAGTTCGCACACACACACCGTAATGCCTCCGGACGTGATTGATTGGCCGGCCTTCGCAGCGTGAACCCGAAACTCCCTTTTTACGACCCTGAATTCGTTGGACTGCAAATTATCCCCTATCTTAAACCATGTTTAAGAGACAAGCCATGCCTCTGAATGCACGAGGGCGGTCGACGGAACGTGGTTAAAACACCCTGTGATGAAGCAGGTAGCCAGTTCGTCATTGGCTCCGCAAACCATGTTTTATAGAACTACAGCAATGCATCGGCCCAGCCAGGGGTAGTTTTAAAGAACTGTTTTCTGAAGAGTCAGGTGGGAGCATCCACCTGTCAGAGATGAGTAGTTCTAGGCTGCTTCAAGGGAACAACCTGCTCATGGAATGAACCCATTCTCTGGATTCACACAGTATCATTGCCGTTGCACTATACTAACACTGATCCAGATCCATCCATCAATCCTTCTTTCCTTCCCTCTCTCCCTCCTTGCCTTTCCTTCCTTCCTTCCTTCCTTCCCTCCCTCCTTCCTTGCCTCTCCTACATTCCTTCCTTCCTTTCCTTCCTTCCTTCTTTCTTTCCCTCCTTTCCTTCCCTTCCTTCCTTCTTTCCTTGCTTGCCTTTCCTTCCTTCCTTCCTTCCTTCCTGGCCTTTCATTCCTTCCTTCTTTCTTTCCTTCCTTTCCTTTCCTTTCCTTCCTTGCTTGCCTTTCCTTCCTTCCTTGCCTTCCTTCTTTCTTTCCTTCCCTCCTTTCCTTCCGTCCTTCCTCCCCTTCCGCCTTCTTTCCTCTCTTCTCTTCTCTTCTCTTCTCTTCTCTTCTCTTCTCTTCTCTTCTCTTCTCTTCTCTGTTGCATTATAACAATTAAATCAATATATAAAGTACTGAGAATAGCTCTTTCTCCTTCCCTCAAAGTTCCCCAGTATTGCCTTTTGGTTAGTCATTCGCACCAGACCTGCATCCTTTCTTACAGAAACCTTTGGGGAAGGGACATTATCTCACCAACCAACACTGCACAAATCTTGTTTAGGGCTAAGCTAAAACCGGCTGCTTATTTAATAGCCAAGCAATTGTTTCCGCCTGGGGCTGCCCACCTCTGAATTCAGACAACCGTCCATCGTCATCCACTGTTTGCCCACCTTCCTTCCTTTCGCACAGACTTTTTTCCTTTCAACAGACCAGCTTGAAAATGGGATCCAAACCAGGGGAACAAATGTACACACACACACAAACACACACACACACACGGGGGGGGGGTAGGGAGGGAGGGAGAGACACCTTTTGTGTTTATTTTCCCAAGAATTAAATCCATCCAATCAGTTTTGACAGAAAGGGCTTAAAGTTTTGAGCCTGGCTCAGTTCCAGAAAAAAAAAAACTTTTGGCAGCGCGGAGACTAACTTAAAAAAAAAAAAAGTGACGTAACGCGGACAAAGCACGGAAACTTTTTGCCTCTTTCAATGTCTCTAAAATTGAAGCGAAGGTTCCAGTCCTCATGACTCTCGGAATAGAGAACCGAGTTAAGTAGGAAGACGGGTAACTTCTGTCTAGCTTCCTGTGGTTTGCATGGAAGCTTCTCAACCTTAGCAGCTTGAAAACTTCCAACTCCCAGAATCCCCCAGCCAGGAATTCAGGAGGCGGCCTAGCTAAAGAAGCAGGGATTGGCAGCTGAGAATTCAATCCGACAAATCCACAGCCTCCCCCCCCACTTCAACACCCCCCCCAACTCCCTATTTTGCCAGCCAATTTTGCGCCTCCCTAGGTGGAAAAACCATTTGATGTGGGGGGCTTCAACTCCCAGAATTCCCCACACTCACACCTCCTCCAGGACCCTTAAGAGCTATAAATTTCATCCTCATTCCTTTCTTGAATGCTTTAAATCCATGGGATAGGAATCCTTTATTATTATTATTATTATTATTATTATTATTATTTATTTATTTATTTATTTATTTATTTATTTATTTCATTTGTATCACCACCTCAGGGTGATGAACCTATCCAACACGCCTTCCTCCTCCTATTTTCCCCCCTAAACAACATCCCTGTGAGGTAGGTTGGGCTGAGAGAAAGTGACTGGCTCAAAAGTCACCCAGCTTGGCTTTCATGGCTAAGGTGGGAGGCGAGTTCGAATGCCGTCTTAGCCAGGAAAGCCAGCTGGGTGACTTAGTCTGGTGTCCTAACCACTAGACCAAACTGGCCTTTAATTTGTCTTGTCGCGTACCGGAGACAAATTCCTTGTGTGTCCAATCATACTTGGCCAATAAAGAAGGTTCGGTTCGGTCCGGCTCGGCTCGGCTCGGCTCTGTTCTATCTACTCTACTCTCGCATGGACTGTTGAAGTCAAAAGAAGACATTATTTTCCCTCTTGGCTAAGAGAATGTACAGTAAACGAAATACAAGATCGGTTGGCAAACACCATAGGAAAAACCATTCGCCCAAGGAAATTAAACCCTTATAGAAAGAAGCAAATTACAGAATGTGGACCCAAACATAACAACACCCCACCAAAAAGAAAAAAGAAAAAAGAAACCACAACTAACCCTATAACTAGATACAGTTTAGAACAAGACCTCACTGGACATCACTGCAAAATGTAACTCTGGGCACCAGGATTTTCACCTCCTCAAGCTAATCCTATCAAAGGGCAGGGAGGGATTTAATTCGATTTGAAGCCGTCACTTTTTCATCCCTTGTTTTGAAGGGGGTGGGGGAGGGACGACACGCAGGAGCCATCCTGGGAATTGCATGCTTCCAAAACTGAAATTAGCTACAGTGACAAGAATTGGAAGGGACCTTGGAAGTCATCTAGCCCAACCCACTGCTCACGCCCTAGGGATTCGAACCCGCCGAACCGCCGACCTTTCTGACCGACAAGCTCAGCGTCTTAGCCCCTGAGCCCAACTAGCCAGGCTCTGACTATGTTTCGCTCCGGACACGTCCCCGTTGAAAAACATAATTAAAATGCTGGGTGTCTTTTTTTTTAATGGGCTTCAGGACCAGCCCAAAAGGAAACAAGTGGTGGCTTGGTGTGATAGGGGATTCCGAAGGACAAACCTTCCTTCCTTCCTTCCTTCCTCCTTCCCTCCCTCCCTCCCTCCCTCCCTCCCTCCCTCCCTATCTATCCATCCATCCATCCTCCTTCCTTCCTTCTTTTGTTCCTCCCTCCCTCCCTATCTATCTATCCATACATACATCCTCTCCTTCCTTCCTTCCTATCTATCTATCCATACATGCATCCTCCTTCCTTCCTTCTTTTGTTCCTCCCTCCCTATCTATCTATCCATACATACATCCTCTTTCCTTCCTTCCTTCCTTCCTTCCTCCCTGCCTCCCTATCTATCTATCTATCTATCCATCCATACATACATACATGCATCCTCCTTCCTTCCGTCTTTTGTTCCTCCCTCCCTATCTATCTATCCATACATACATCCTCTTTCCTTCCTTCCTTCCTTCCTTCCTCCCTGCCTCCCTATCTATCTATCTATCCATCCATACATACATACATGCATCCTCCTTCCTTCCGTCTTTTGTTCCTCCCTCCCTCCCTATCTTTCTATCCATACATACATCCTCTCCTTCCTCCCTCCCTCCCTCTCCCTCTCCCTCCCTATCTATCTATCTATCTATCTATCTATCTATCTATCTATCCATACCTACATCCCCATTCCTCCCTTCCTTCTTTCGTTCCTCCCTCCCTATCTATCTATCCATATATACATCCTCTCCTCCCTCCCTCCCTCCCTCCCTCCTGTCTATCTATCCATACGTACATCCTCTCCTCTCTTTCCTTCCTTCCTCCTTCCCTCCCTCCCTATCTATCTATACATACATACATCCTCTCCTTCCTTCCTTCCTTCCTTCCTTCCTTCCTCCCTCCCTCCCTCCCTCCCTCCCTCCCTATCTATCTATCCATACATACATACAAACCCAACTCCCCGCTTTCCCTTAAGGTAGATCTGAGGGGCATCCCCGATTACAGGTGATAGTGATAGTGAGTCAGCCAAACCGCTCCACGGGGGGCTGCTGACGTCAGTCAGGGCTGTGACTCCTCAGCCAGGCGACACCAGAAATGCCAATTGGGTGAGCGCAGCCAGCAGAACCATAGGGGGAAAAAATGCACTCCAAACAGGTCTTTCCAGGTAATTAAAGTTTGTTTTCCAGAAATTAAGACTTGCCTCTACAAGGTCCACGTTGCACCAACCAGGCGGAGAAGCCGAGTAGGATCAACAAGATTTAAGTCAATTCTTCTCTGTCGTTTTTTTTTTTTAAACTAAACAGAATTCAATTCACTTTTATATGCCTCCTCAAAAACATCAGCTTTTTCCAGCCTGGTTAGAAAATGGACTGGACTACAATTCCCATCAGCCTTTAAGTACTTGTTTGCCCTTCTTCTGTTTTATCTGTTCTTATCGAGATCGACACTCAAAGTAGCTATGCAACCCACGTTTTTTTTTTATGAACAAACCAACCCCACAAATGTTACTTCACACTCATATCGTGTATTCCCAGTCCAATATTAGGGATCTGGGCCTCCCTTCCCTTTCCTAACCAAATCCCGTTGTCGTTCACATTTTAATACACGTTTTGAAAAACCAATTTACAAAAGAAAGAGGATTAGGAGAGAGGGATGAGACCTGGATGCTGCAGGGAAGGCCCTGAATTGGAAATATGCCGTTTATAGGACTTTGATTTGTTTATCTTCAGATTGACCCAACAGCCTTCCTCAGCTGGATATTTTGCAGAACTGTGCCTGCCACAGATCCTGGCTGGTGTAAATGGATGGATGGATGGATGGATGGAAGGAAGGAAGGAAGGAAGGAAGGAAGGAAGGAAGGAAGGAAGGAAGGAAGATAGATAGATAGATAGGGAGGGAGGGAGGGAGGGAGGGAGGGAGGAGAGAAAGAAGGTCATGGAAGAGGGAGGGAGAAGAAGGGAGGGAAGGAAGAAAGGAGAGGATGTATGTATGTATGTATAGATAAATGATAGATAGATAGATAGATAGATAGATAGATAGATAGATAGATAGATAGATAGATAGATAGAGGGAGGGAGAGAGGGAGGGAGGAAGGAGAGGATGTATGTATGGATAGATAGATAGATAGATAGATAGATAGATAGATAGATAGATAGATAGATAGATAGATAGATAGATAGTGAGAGGGAGAGAGGGAGGGAGGAAGGAGAGGATGTATGTATGGATAGATAGATAGATAGATAGATAGATAGATAGATAGATAGATAGATAGATAGATAGATAGGGGGGAGGGAGGAAGGAAGGAAGGAAGGAAGGAGAGGATGTATGTATGGATAGACAGATAGATAGATAGATAGATAGATAGATAGATAGATAGATAGATAGATAGATAGATAGTGAGAGGGGGGAGGGAGGAAGGAAGGAAGGAGAGGATGTATGTATGGATAGATAGATAGATAGATAGATAGATAGATAGATAGATAAATAGATAGATAGATAGCGTGGGAGGGAGGAAAGAAAGAGGGAAGGAGGATAGATGTTTGGATAGATAGGGTGGGTGGGAGGGAGGGAGGGAGGGAGGGAGGAGAGAAGGAAAGTCATGGAAGAGGGAGGCAGAAGAAGGGAGGAAAGGAAGGAAGGAGAGAATGTATGCATGCATGTTATGGATGTATGGAGGGATGTATGGATAGATAGATAGATAGATAGATAGATAGATAGATAGATAGATAGATAGATAGATAGATAGATAGATAGGATGAGACGGAGGGAGGCATCCCTCCAAAGCCATGATTTTCTGCAGCCAGCAAGCCAACCATCCCCAAAGCAAACCATTTTTCTTTCTGAGCTCCAATCAGTCCGTTGTTGTTGGCATCAGGTCTGCAAATCGACTCCCAGCCCAGTGAAAAGCTCAGAGGAAATAAGGGCCCGATTCAAAAGCCGG
The DNA here is from genome assembly GCF_028640845.1 of Ahaetulla prasina. Lineage (NCBI taxonomy): Eukaryota > Metazoa > Chordata > Lepidosauria > Squamata > Colubridae > Ahaetulla > Ahaetulla prasina. The sequence continues at coordinate 4,804,289 of NC_080556.1, read as the reverse complement.
GGACCTGGTGAAGGAGGAGCAGCTTTCTGCCAAAACCGCTGCTCTGCCAAATGGGAGAACACGGAAGGGTCCAAACCATTTCCTGCTCTACCGAAAAAGTTAAATTAAAAAGGCCCATTTTCAAAGCGATGCTTTAGGAAGCAAAGGATAAATCAGACACCCAGGAAAGTTAAAGGGGAAAAAAAAACACCTTGATTTTGTTCAATTTAAAAAAAAAGGCATTCTTCATTCAAAACATCTTCATTTGGGCTTCAGTTGTTGAGGCCATTTGGGGAAGGATTCCCCCCCCAAAAAACCCCACAAAACCTTGAAAATAAATTTCCAAATTTCCAATAAAATTCAACTATTACGGATACGGCTTTTTGTTTTCCTCCAAAGTAACAGATCTGCACAAAGAAGTACAAACAATATGCAGAAAAACCAGAAACATAGTATGCAAAAAAGGCTCTGTTTTTTTTAAATTCAAAAAGGAGGTTGGGCATTTTACAAGCTGCTGGCAAGTTTCACACTCCACGAACGCTTAAATAGGGCCTCGAAAGCGAATCATTCCGGGTAGTCCTCGACTTACTCGCTTAGTGACCGTTCAAAGTGACAACGGCGCTGAAAAAAAAGTAAGGCCGTTTGTCACACTTCTATCCATTGCAACATCTCCGTGGTCGTCACCTGATCAGAATTCAGAGCAGTGGTGGCATTCAGCCGGTTCTACCCGGTTCGGGCGAACCCGTAGCAGCGTCAGGAAGCTCCTGCTCACCCGCCCGGACGTCATCCCGTCCCATTTTTTTGACGATCTGTGCATGCGCGGAAGGCCCTGCGCATTCGAGGGGCTCACATTTGCAAACCGGTAGCGAAGGTAAGTCAATACCACCTCCGATTCGGACGCTTGGCAGCTGATTCATATTTATGACGGTTGCAGCGTCCCCGGGTGGCGACCTTCGGATGAGCAAAGTCAACGGGGAAGCCCGTAGTTATAAGTCAAGGACTTCCTATATTATATTAGTTCTGCTTAAAAATAGACACACTCCCTTTCCCAAAGCCATGTTTCCAGAGGCCTGCTAACAAAACAGCCGACTTCTAAGTTTGAAAAGCTTTCCAAGCACAATACATTTTAAACCAACTTTCCGATGGGCCAAACGATCCATAAACTATAACAATCCCCCCACCACCATTATCCCTTGGACAGCTCACAAGAAGAAATGACCCATCACACACACACTCATTCATTCTATTGAAATTTATCATCGGTGCGTTAAAGCTAGGAAAAAAACCCAGAGTATCATTCAAACTTGTTTTCTTTCAGTATTCCGGTTACTCCCCCAATTGTTTTTTTTTTTTTTAAAAAAAGAAGCAACCATTCCATGTTTGTTTGTTTTTAAAAAAATAACTCTTCCTTCTGCCCATCGTCGGATAAGTTTAAGAAACAAAAGATCCACAAATCCTGAACCAAGAAAACCCGATGTCCATTTTGAATCTGTCTCGGCCCATGGCAAGCAAGCAGTTTAATTCTTGGCGGCTTTACGGTATAGACCCGTCCCTCTATTTTTTCTGGACCGTGTTGTGTTAAGCCGTTTCCTGCTGCCCTTTTTCCTAAGGATGTCTTCTCAACTTCCTGGCCAACCTGGCTGCCCCGTGTTTTTTTTCCTGTCGATCTCCCACCCAATTTCTAAAGCAGCCCCCAACCTGGCCGTGCTCTTTCGAACTCAGCCAAGGTCGCGAAGAGCTCAGTGCAAACTCTAGGTCGCTGCCACCACACACCGCCAGGCGCCTGGGTTTTTTTGGAAAGAGCCAATCCCCGCAAAGATGGCGAACCCCACAGCCGATGTGTTAAACAAACACACACCAAAGCCTCCACACACACCCCCATGGAGTCCCACCACAAAGAGACACGGCCACGGGGGGGGAGGGGGGAGGCTATCTGATCAGTGAGGTCATCGATTTGGCTCAAGGCCAAGGATGCGTTTCCAGCCCACCCACCCACCCACCCCTCTCCTCTGTGCTACGGAACTGATCTGGCGAGGTTAGATTATCGAAGGTCACAAAGAGAAGGGGGGGGAAGGTCAAAACTCCGCCCAAATTTGCTCCCCCCCTCTCCCCGTTTCACACACCCCTTGTGTCGATCTCCCCTCCGAATTTCAAACGAGCCCTGCGTGCAAAAGCAGCATTATGCGAGGCCATCTCTCCAATTCCTGCCTCGTTTTTGCACATCCCCTGCCACCCCGGTTTGCCCTCGCCTTTTCTAGTCTTATACGGTTGCACGCTTTTCTCGTAACGTCTGGGGGGGGGGAACCCTTGGCTTCCTTCGCCTCTCGTCGCTAACCACCCAGCCAACTTAGAAATGTGCAAAGGTCAAGGTAGAAGAGTGTCTCTTGTTTCCGAGTAGCTCAGCTGCCAAAAAAATACACCCCCCCCCAGCCGGAGCACTTCCTTTCCCAAGCAGAGCAAAGGCAGGGGGCTTAAAGCAAGATCCACGAGCTTTAGCAAATCAACCCCCACAAGCCGAGGGAGGATTCACCTCCCCCCCTCTAAAAGTTCCAGATTTCATCAGGGCCCAGCAACAGTCTCTAACTTACATCCAGAGCGCCAAGATGCCTCTGTAAATCCCGACGGAATGCAGTTTTCCCAATCCAGGCCTATTTATTTTTATTTTTTTTCGTTGTTGTTGTTGGATGCTTGTGAAGTGCAACTTCCCAAACCGATATTCAAAGAACTGAACGTCAAGGGGGGAAAAAAGAACGAGTAACAACGCACGGCTACGTCGAATAACCAGAAAGGAAAAACCACACCGCACCTCAGCAGGTTGTGTCAAATTAGTTCGTCTCAGTACAATCCCACCAGATACGTTGCCTTCCGTCCATAAGGCCATTCCTGGTCTCATCCAATCCTTCACAAGTATAATGCAGTTTTTCTAGCCCTCCCGTCATTTTGGCTCGCTGTTCCAAGCCAACAGAGCAAAACGGAGGCTCCAAGCCACTCAAATGTAACTCGGGCTCAGAGACAACTGAGAACTGACTTAAACTGACTTAGGGCCTTAAACTTAAACTTTAAACTTAAACTGACTTAGGGCCGTGGTGGCTCAGGCTGTAAGATAGCCTGTTATTAAAACACAGCTGCCTGCAATTACTGCAGGTTCTAGTCCCACCAGGCCCAAGGTTGACTCAGCCTTCCATCCTTTATAAGGTAGATAAAATGAGGACCCAGATTGTTGGGGGGGCAATAAGTTGACTTTGTAAATATACAAATAGAATGAGACTATTGCCTTACACACTGTAAGCCGCCCTGAGTCTTCGGAGAAGGGCGGGATATAAATGTAAATAAAAAACAAAAACAAAAACCACATTTGTCTCGTGGAGGAAATGCATATTTGCACACCCACAAGAACCTCAGGTCACGCTGCAAAGGTGAGCTTCGACAATTTTATTTTGCAAAAGGTCCCTGGCAGTTTGGAATATATAGATACAGATATATACCTCCAGATAAGGCTAGGAAAAAAATTCGGCCTGCACCCAAGCTCATCTACGGAGGATGGAAAAGTTCAGGATGTGCGGAAGTATGCAAAATAAATTCGGTATGACCTTATTGAAAAAGCGGGGTTGGATCACAACAAACCCACCCCAAAAAAAATCAAACCATCCTCTTCCTTCTACGTACTCACATGGTTTAAGGTGCGGCTGGGAAAGCCGGCCACACCTGAAGAGAAAGAAAGGGGCAACCTCTCCAAATTCTTGGGATCCAAAGGAGGTTACCCCAAGTACCATGGACAGCGACAGCCAGAGAGAAGTTGTCCTTCAATAACGGGATCCGGAACAGGGGTAGGCAACAACCTGTGGACTTCCAGGATTCCCGAGCGGCTCATCGGGAACGGCCATCTCAGGATTCTGGGAGTTGGGGTCCACTGGTCGTAAAGAGGCCGTAGTTGCCCATCCCCGTCCTGGAAACTCATATAGGTTTGGGCTCGCGATGCAAGCAGAGGACGTACAAAGAGAAAAGAAACATCCTCTGTCGAAGGAACCGACAAGAATCAAGAGCACAGCAAAGCCCTGGGATTAAAGCGTTCAAATCTTACCTAATCCGGTACCTTTTCAAGGTACCAAAGAGAACGCAGAAGCGCCTAAACCCCTGAATAAGCAAACGTTGCTTCCAGTCCTTTAATATCTAATCTTAATCCTGGAGGATGGCAGGGGAAGCCACCGCCGAGAGGAAAAAGAAAATTCGATCCAGATGGCAGGGCCCCGAAGCAAAAACCTTTCCCCCTCCCCAACCTCTTTTTACCACCTTGCACCAAAACAGAGATGCAAAAAAACAACAACACACACACACACACAAAAACACACGCCATCCCTACGGCAGCTTTCCGTTGCCATCCAAGAGCCATCTGGACAAGCTAGCAAGCCCAGCTCTGGTAGCCTTCGGCGCATGCTCAGAGACTACATGGCCACTTGCTTCCCCTGCTTTTCAGGTTCTCGGAGGAAATTAACAGGTGTGTGTATGTGGGTGTTGGGGGCGCGCGAAAGAAGCAGCAAATTACAGCTCTCTTGTGACCCAGCGGCCTTCCCTTCCCTTCTGAAGAAAGGGGGGCTCAGGGACTTCCTTTTCTTCCCCCCCCCCGCCCCCCCGCCCTCTCCTTTTATCCTCTTACTATGCTGTGTCTTTTCCCAGCGTCAGCCCAAGGCCTCTAATTCCTTTCTGGGAACGTTTCAGGCTGAAAAGTGGAGCAGACGTCATGCTTCAAATCAATACCTAATAAATAATAGATAGCAATACAGTACCGATCCTCTCTCTCACACACACACACACACATATTAGCACACTCACACATCCGCCAGCAAGCGTTTGACACACACACACTGCTCCCTTCCAAGCTTCGGGAACAGGGCTGGCTCCCCCCTTCTCTGCGCCACCCTGCCCTTCGAAGGGATTTTGAGCCAGCGCGTCCTGGCCTGTGCATGTAGTAGCCCATGTGTATCACGATGGCAGGCAGGCCCTCTCTGTAGCCCCCTCCCAGCCTCCACCCTTCTAACACACACACACACACACACACACACACGCACGGCCACGGACGACCTTGATGTGACCAAGGGAGGGGAGGGAAAGATTGCAGCAGTCCCTTCCTTCCTTCCTTCCTTTCTTCCTTCCTTCCCTTCTTTCCTTCCTTCTTTCCTTCCTTCCTTCCTTCCTTCCTTCCTTCCTTCCTTCCTTCCTTCCTTCTTTCCTTCCTTCCTTCTTTCCTTCCCATTTCTCCCTTCCTTCCTTTCCTTCCTGACTGCTAAGTCACCACCACTACCGCAGGTCTCAGGTCTCAGGGCCAGAGGGTCAAAAACCCACCTGTAACTAGCGGTGGTGTCGATTCCCAAGCTGCTCCCCCTTATTCTCCCACACAGAAACACACACACAGAAACACACACACCCCACCACCACACACTGGACAGGGTCCAATTTGGCTTTCGAGGGATGCTTCCGCGCGCCACCCATTTTTCCCCTCCCGTGCTGCCTTTGATTTGTTTCTCCCACCACCAGGCAAGAGAGCCGGCGCTGGTTCGGCTGCAGAGAGAGACAGAAACAGACACACGGAGGCCCCTGGTCCATCACCATCCATCCGTCCATCCCTCCGTCCATCCATCCATCCATCCATCCATCTGGCCGTGGGGGCTCCTGCAAGCCACTCTCTCCTCCCCCCTCCTTCCCCAGCAAAGTCAATGTAACCAAGCTTTGCAGGCCTGCAGGCCCCCCTGCAAAAAAAACACACACACACACAAAAAACGCCAGCCAGGTGACTAGACCTCATGAGGCATACAGGTTATCCACCTACCACCCCCCCTCCCCAGGGAAATCAAGGGTAGGTTGTAAGACAACTGCACACTAGCTTCCTTGATGTAGAGGGAAGACTATGGAGGGGGGTGGGAGCCCTAAAGGATGCCTTATCTATCCCCCCACCCACCCACACCAGCTCAGGTTGAAGGGTAGCCAAAGCGGGGGAGGAGGGAGAATTTGTGGTTGTTGTTTTTTTCACCATCCCCATTTCGCCTCCTCTGCGTTGGCTAATACGCGGCGGCAGGCAAGCTCGTCCGAGACCCGGGGACGGAATCCTTTAACAATAGGCGAGCGCGCTGCGGGTGCGAGAGTGTGTGTGGTTGCGCCTGTAACCCGCAGCCCTTTCTCCCCCCCCCTCCCTCTCTCCTCCCCCTCCACCCACCCAAGGAACCTTGCCAACGCCCCCCTTCCCCCCCCCCAAAAAAAACCCCTTCCACCTTGAACCCCGCCAGCCCAAACCCGGCGATGCAGGCGAGAAAACGCCTTCTCCTCTCCACCCTATCATCACCACCACCACCTCCCCGGGCGCCCTCCGATGCGGCTCCGGTTTGCTTACCGGAATCGGGGCGAATCCTTAATGCACTCCTCGAATTCCACCGTCATCTTGGCCGTCGGGGAAAGGGAAGAGAGGGATGGGGAGGGTAAGGGAAGAAGGGATGGGGGGGAAAGGAAAGGAAAAAAAAAAGAGCCGAGCGAGAGGCCGCTTCACAAGCCGGGCAGGCGCATCTCCAAACCCCCGCGCGCTCCGGAGCCGCAGCGAGCCCAAAAAAAAAAAAGGGACCGGAGCTGGAGGAGAGGAGAAGGAGCGAGAGAGCCGGTCCGGGGACGCCCTGCGCAACGCGCACGCTCTCGCCTTGGCGCACGGCTGGCAGCCTGGAAGAAAGGCGGAGGGGGGAGAGAGAGTGGAGAGAAAGAGGCAGGCAGGCTGCGGCTCCGAGCTGTCAGCAACCCAGGGAGCGTCGGCCAACTCCGGCCCCGCCGACCGCGCTGCAGCGACGCCCCAGCCGCCTTGCGCAGCGGCTCCCGGGGGGCCGCCCAGCAGCTCCCTGAAGGCGATGGGGGAGGGAGATGGGGGGGGGCGGACGCCGACGAAGACTTCTTATCCAGCCCCCCCCACCGACCTTGATCCGGGTTGCAAATATCCCCACCGCCCCTAGATGGCAGCCAGGAGGAGGTGACTGGCCCTATCCTTGAACCCCAGGGTGGGGAGGAAGGGGAATGGGTAACAAGAGTTGGAAAGGGGCCTCGGAGGTCATCTAGTCCAACCCCCTGCTCAGGCAGGGAAACCCGTGCTTAGGGGGATTCGAACCGCCGACTTTTCTCATCGACAAGCTCAGTGTCTTAGCCACCCAGCCATCAATGAAAAAAGAGGTTGAGACTTTGGGGTGGGTGGGGAAGTGCCAAGAAGAGCAGTTAAGATTATTAAATTATTTAAGATTTAAGATGATTAATTTATTGGTGCTTAAGCACACCAGCCATCCCTGTCTTACTGCTCCCCATTTATTCGTAGCCATTTCCTGTATTTATAATCATGTTTATACTTATATCTGTTATCTTATACATACTTGACAGAAGGAAGGAAGGTAGGTAGGAAGGAAGGCAGGCCTGAAGGCTAAAACATAAGGTTGCAAGATTTGAGTTTGGCTAGTTTAGAGAAAAAAAACCTAGTGGGGTGGGGGGGACATGATAGCGGTCTTCCAGAGTTTGGTGGGCTGCCCCAAAGAGGAGGGGGATCAACTTATTTTCCAAAGCACCAGGAACGTAAGAGAAGAAACAATGGGTGGAAACTAACCAAGAAGAGAAGCAACCTGGAATTAAGGAGAAATTCCTAACAGGGAGGGCAATTAACCAGGGGAACAACTTGCCACCAGAAGTTGTGGGTGGTTCTTCCCCAGTCACTTGTTTGAAATTGTATAGGGAGTCCTGCTTGAGCAGGGGGCTGGACTAGAAGACCTCCAAGATCCCTTCCAGCTCTATTCGAACAGACTGGGAGTTTTTGTGGGGGCAGCATTATTGCCTATCTGAGCCACTCCAGGTAAGCTAGCGTCTTTGCTGACACAAAGGTGAACTTTCCAATCCACCCACAAGTAAACAAGCCACAGCTTAGCGCAACCAGTGAAACTGACTAACATTTGTGGTTAGGGTGAAGTTTTAGACTCCCAATTTGAGTCCCGAGTAGCTCTCAACGTACAACTGTTCACTTAGCGACCCTTTCAAAGTTACGACGGCACTGAAAAAGTGACTTTGGGGCTGTTTTTTCACACTTACGAGCGTTGCTGGCATTCCCATGGTCAAAATTCAAACGCTTGGAAACTGACACCGATGGTAAAAACGAGGCAAAACTTTACTTGACGAAAGTCTCACTCAGCAACGGGAATTTTGGGCTCAATTGTGGTCGTAAGTCGAGAACTACCTGTAGACGAACCCCAGGCCAATTGCTTCGTTTACCTCTTGGGATTCCTTCTGTGATGAACGGTCCAGAAGGGAACCTCGCCTTGGATAAACACGGAAATAAATCGGTAAAAGACAGTTGAGTTCAGACGACCCGGAAAGCCAACAAATTAATTTGCGTCTCCTCTCCAGCGCTCATCCAGGGAATTAAAAGAACATTAAGGAGGATTGTTAGGTTTGACATTTATGTGGGCTTTACAGATTCAAAAAGTTTCCCATGGATTATTTTGGCCTAACCCCAGCAAAGCCCCCTCCCCTCCCCCAAGATCCAGCCTAGACAAAGCATTTGGGACAAGATAACTGAGCCTAACTCCAGCCTATTCTCCAAATTCCTTTACAATGGCTTGGCCGGTCATTTAAAAAAAGAAAAAAAAACACGTACAAGGCGTATCCCATACGAATGGCGGCTCATTTTTTGTAATTTGCAGCTGGAAAACAGCCTTTGCAAAATGGACAAGCGGCTGATTTTTATCATGTGCTTTTTTTGGCAGGAATCTGCTCACGCACCAAAAAAAAAATCCCCCTGCAAAAATAAAGAATTGACACCACATTTAAGCATTAGGCAGTCAGTCCCCTCTGAACTTTCAGAGGTCTGTTGTTAAACAGGAACCTGAATCCAACTTCTTACTTTGTCTTTCCATCAATGGAGGGGGGGGTTTTTGCAAAAATAACGGGACAGTTTCTCATGCTGGAACAGTCAAGGGACTCCCTTCGGGCTGGGTGGCGCATTTATAAACAAGCCAAGTTTCTAGCCCTCGTGACTGCAAGGCGATTTGAAAAAACACAACCGGGAATGTCCCTTGTTAAATTCTTCCAAAATTTACTTGGATGATGATCCATCCCACCACCACTGTCTTCTTCCTAAGCTTCTTAAGCAGGGGCTCTTTTTAAAGGAGCCGGAGAAACAAGGATCCAATGTTTCACACACACACCTCCTTTGAGGGCTCCAGATTTGTGAGGGGCAGTGGGGTGCATTTGAGGCCACATCCATCTATCGATTCTGTGTTTGCAATGGCTGGTTGGGGCCCAGATCAGATGAATCTAGAATTGAGCTAAGGCCTCAACAGCTACAGGCAGCAGAGGGCGACCTGTTTAATCCTCACCCTTCATCACACAAAAATCCGTGGGAACCTTTTTCTCCGAAGCCCAAGCGACACACAAACTTGATTGTTAAAACGGGGCAATCATTTTGTCACCGTAGCCCAGCATTTGTGGAGCACTTTGTAGATGTCAGTTATTGATGGCCTTATAAAAATCAGGCTTACAAGTAGCTGCCAAAATTGTGGAAACCTTTTGGGACAAGTGTATTTTCTAAAATGAGCTAATAACACCACTTTTTTTTTTTTTGGAGTAGTAACCGTAAAATCATATATCAATGGAAAGATAATTGAATCAAGAATGCAATGCAAGAATTTTTAGGAAGGATTTGCTATTAGAATAGCAGTGACAGTATAAGGAAGAAAACTGAAACACGTAGAAAAAAGGAGATATACAAAAATGATCACCATAGAAAAAAACGAGATATACAAAAATTTATCCCCATGTCAATTAATGCTTAGTTGGGTAACCTTTAGCATGAATGATGGCCTTCCCATGGAGTGAACCAAGCCTTTGAGTTCTGCAGCTGTTATCATGTGAAACCAAGATTGAAGGATGGCTTCTATTAACAGGGTTTTATTGCTGGGTCGTTTCTGACTAACAAGTTTCTTTAGTCGGCTCCATCGATTTTCAACTGGGTTAAAATCTGGGCTATTCCCAGGCCATTCCAGCAGTGGAATAGGATTATCTTGAAACACCAAAAAAAAATCCCCCTGCAAAAATAAAGAATCGACACCACATTTAAGCATTAGGCAGTCAGTCCCCTCTGAACTTTCAGAGGTCTGTTGTTAAACAGGAACCTGAATCCAACTTCTTACTTTGTCTTTCCATCAATGGAGGGGTGGGGGTGGGGTTGCAAAAATAACGGGACAGTTTCTCATGCTGGAACAGTCAAGGGACTCCCTTCAGGCTGGGTGGCGCATTTATAAACAAGCCAAGTTTCTAGCCCTCGTGACTGCAAGGCGATTTGAAAAAACACAACCGGGAATGTCCCTTGTTAAATTCTTCCAAAATTTACTTGGATGATGATCCATCCCATCACCACTGTCTTCTTCCTAAGCTTCTTAAGCAGGGGCTCTTTTTAAAGGAGCCAGAGAAACAAGGATCCAATGTTTCACACACACACCTCCTTTGAGGGCTCCAGATTTGTGAGGGGCAGTGGGGTGCATTTGAGGCCACATCCATCTATCGATTCTGTGTTTGCAATGGCTGGTTGGGGCCCAGATCAGATGAATCTAGAATTGAGCTAAGGCCTCAACAGCTACAGGCAGCAGAGGGCGACCTGTTTAATCCTCACCCTTCATCACACAAAAATCTGTGGGAACCTTTTTCTCCGAAGCCCAAGCGACACACAAACTTGATTGTTAAAACGGGGCAATCATTTTGTCACCATAGCCCAGCATTTGTGGAGCACTTTGTAGATGTCAGTTATTGATGGCCTTATAAAAATCAGGCTTACAAGTAGCTGCCAAAATTGTGGAAACCTTTTGGGAAAAGTGTATTTTCTAAAATGAGCTAATAACACCACTTTTTTTTTTTTTTTTGGAGTAGTAACCGTAAAATCATATATCAATGGAAAGATAATTGAATCAAGAATGCAATGCAAGAATTTTTAGGAAGGATTTGCTATTAGAATAGCAGTGACAGTATAAGGAAGAAAACTGAAACACGTAGAAAAAAGGAGATATACAAAAATGATCACCATAGAAAAAAACGAGATATACAAAAATTTATCCCCATGTCAATTAATGCTTAGTTGGGTAACCTTTAGCATGAATGACGGCCTTCCCATGGAGTGAACCAAGCCTTTGAGTTCTGCAGCTGTTATCATGTGAAACCAAGATTGAAGGATGGCTTCTATTAACTGGGTTTTATTGCTGGGTCGTTTCTGACTAACAAGTTTCTTTAGTCGGCTCCATCGATTTTCAACTGGGTTAAAATCTGGGCTATTCCCAGGCCATTCCAGCAGTGGAATAGGATTATCTTGAAACACCAAAAAAAAAAAGTGGTGTTATTAGCCATCAAACCTCAAAAATACACTTTTCCCAAAAGGGTTCCACAATTTTGGCCACTACTGTACATGTGCCAATGAATGTGTGTGTATCAGTGTTTTCCTTACGTGGAAGAATTTAAGCATAATTTTAACTGTACCTTCCTGCTACTTCTATTACAGGTCTTCATTTTAAAGTGCTGAGGTTTGTTTGTTTGTTCTCTGACTTTTCTTCCAGATGCTGGCCAGCTGTTTTAGCTGTACAACAACCCAGGAAGGCAGGATAAACTAAGGACAGCAGCTTTCATGCCTGAATGGGAATTCTCCATCTTGATCCCCTCTAGAAGAGCCCGAATTCAATCGCATCAAGCCCAGAGAATGTACACAAGAGAAGGTATCTCCTGGCAATCGAAAGGGATAGAAGCTTGTTTATTTTTTAAGCCAAAGCTCGAATTTTCACCCAGGCAAGACGTCTGTGGTGGGTATCATATTGGGTGGTCTCTTTTTTAGAAGCGCTCATGCCTGATAGTTGCCAAGCCTTGAAGGCTTGCTGTTTATATTTGTTTCATTTCTGTTTCGTTTTTTTCTGTCTGGAAGCAGAGTTGCCAAAAAAAGAATTGCCGGCCCAAGTAGGAATTTATTCTTGGCCTGTTCACAGAATGGGAGAGTTGGAAGGAAAAAAACAAAACCCCAAGCAAACAAACCCTGAACTAACCATGGCTAGCATGTTATAATCAGTATCCACCCATGCATTCTCTCTCTGGCGTCACTCAAAAAGGTAATTCTCTACGTAATAGAGAAAAACGGGCATTTGTTATAGATTCTATTTGGAGAGTGATTGATCAATTTAAATCAATCATGATTTATTTATTTATTTATTTTATTTTATTTTATTTTTATTTTTTTAATTTGCATTTATATCCCGCCCTTCTCCGAAGACTCAGGGCGGCTTACACTATGTTAAAGCAATAGTCTTCATTCTATTTGTATATTTATATACAAAGTCAACTTATTGCCCCCCCAACAATCTGGGTCCTCATTTTACCTACCTTATAAAGGATGGAAGGCTGAGTCAACCTGGGGCCTGGTGGGACTAGAACCTGCAGTAATTGCAGGCAGCTGCTGTTAATAACAGACTGTCTTACCATTCTGAGCCACCACAGTATATATAAGCATAAGCATGAAATAACTTTACAATATATAAGCATATGTATAAGCATGAGTATGTAATAATTATATTAATTGGATATAACGAAAGGAAACAATAGGACAGGAACGGTAGGCACGCTGGTGCTCTTATGCACGCCCTTACTTACTCATTTTATTTATTTACTATTTATTTATTTATATTTATTATATATTTATTATATTATTATAATATATAATGTATATTATTATATTTACTCATCGTCATTCTTAAGTTTACTCTTCATCATCCTTTAGCAAAACCTCCATTACCCAAGAGAGTCTACCTCAATAACAGGCAGAGGGGTAAATAATTAGGGTTGGGTTTGCATCCAACACAATCCACCCAACAAAACAAGGATAATTCTGTGCTTTCCCAGCCAGAGAAAGAATTCTGCACATGGTCAGAGGTGTTGAATCTACACACACACACACACACACACACACACTGCTTGGATCTTGGGGTGGTGGTGGTTGTTTTTCACAAAAGAAATTGGGCGTTTTTCTGCGAGGTTGAGAATTTTCCCCGAGTCCCTTGAACAAAAACTCCGGCTGACTCAGCCCCGCCCACTCCTGCCCGCCGTTCCATTTATAGGCGAAGGTCGCAATCAAGGCGCGACGTCTCCCTTCTTTAGGCCCCCTTGCAATCGCCCTATCTTTTCGACAGAACCGAATTTAGGCGGCCGGCTGACTGCCTGCAAGAGGCAACCACTTGGGGAGGGGGCAGGGAAATATCCAATTACCGGGCCGGGGAAAGAGGAGAAGGGAAATCCTCACGCGAGAAGGAAATATCCCGCGTGGGGGGGGCGTGTTTGAAGACGGTCCCGCTAATGTATTCGAGCGGGGGAGGCAATCGGATAGACACCTGCATGGGGGCCTTTATCTCCAAGGAGCCTAGAGCGTCGAAAAAGTCCCATTAGGTTAGGAGGACAGGCAGAGTAGCTGGTAGATTTGCCTTGTTTCATGAATAATCCACTTTTAAAGCGGGGGACAAAAAAGAGCAATATTTATTTTGCAAAAATCTTCATTTTGCAAAGCAATATTTATTTTGCAAAGCAATATTTATTTTGCAAAGCAATATTTAGTTTGCTTGAGACTGAGCCACTTCTGGGCATGCGTTTTTGCAAGGGGTGTCGGGGGAGAGAAACAATCAAAGTCGAAATTGCAATTTTATTTTGGTGGGCCAACGCAAACCTGAAATGAACTCTGCCAAAACTCGCTACTTAATATTCTTTCAGTACTTCGGGGCCAAATATAGGTAAGATAAACAGCGCGCAATACAACTTGCAAGTCTTTTAAAAGGGGCGGCAGGGAAATAAAAACTTAAGGTTGGTGGGGGGGAGAAACCCCACCAGGGGTAAAACGATGATTGACATCCTTGGGTCATCAAAGAAAGAGAAGGATAGTTGCAAGAAATTTAAGTTTTTCTTTGCAATCACTAATAGTGCCCTTAATGTGTTAGCCAGAGAGAAACCACCCGGCCCATGTGCCATGCATGGACTTCTTGGCTCCAATTCTCAAGATATTTGCTTCTCTTCCATCAATTCTATTCTGATATTTTGTTTTGGAGGAAGAGAATTTTTGCTTAAATGCGTGTAAATATCCCCCCCCCCCACTCTACTTTTGCATGTTGAGTAAAAGTTACAACCTTGGGTCCGGTGGTGGGTTTCAAATTTTTTTACTACCAGGTTCGGTGGGCGTGGTAGAGGAAGGATACTGTAAAATCTCCATTCCCGCCCCACTCCAGGGGAAGGAGACTGCAAAATCCCCATTCCCTCCCCACTCCAGGGGAAGGATACTGTAAAATCTCCATTCCCGCCCCACTCCAGGGAAGGTTACTGCAAAATTCCCATTTCCTCCCTACTCCAGGGGAAGGATACTGTAAAATCCCCATTCCCCCCATACTCCAGGGGAAGGATACTGTAAAATCTCCATTCCTACCCCACTCCAGGGAAGGTTACTGCAAAATCCTCATTTCCTCCCTACTCCAGGGGAAGGATACTGTAAAATCTCCATTCCCGCCCTATTCCAGGGAAAGGATACTGCAAAATCCCCATTCCTGCCCCACTCCAGGGGAAGGATATTGCAAAATCCCCATTTCCTCCTGATCAGCTGGGACTGAGAAGAGAAACAACATAGTTTGAACTTTTTTAATAAGACAGGAACGGGAAAAGCCATCCAGGTTTCCAGAGACTCATCTTTCAGGAACCACAAAGCTCGAAGTAGCCATAGTAAACGAGATGGGGGAATATATGGCATTTCCATATTGTTGGAACCCAGCCAAGCCTTCGTGATTCTGAGTCTGCTTCAGAATTTAATTTTGAAGTCCTTTGTTGGGGCACAGCATAGATCAAGCCAGCCATTGGGGAGAATAAGGAAGGATTATCCCATTCACCCAATTTTGACAGTCAAGGTAATTTGTTAGCCTGGACAAGAGATTTTCCAATTATTTTAGGCCAAGGAACCTGTTAGATTTTTTTTTAAAAAAAATGTTTCTCAGAATACCCAATAGAGAGGCAACGCTCTCGGGATCGAAAAACAGCTGGGATCAAGTAAACTTTTGTTGTTGTTGCTCTTAGCCTTTCACAAAACCTCAGGGCTCCCAGAACAGAGTCTGGGGGCTGGGTGGGAAAAACCCCGTTCTCAGGCAGTGAGAAATTTGCCAGGTTGAGTGATAGCAGGAAGAATTGGAATAATTGGAATTTAGCATGTCGGTGACAGCTGTTATTCATATACGGATTTGTGTCTGCACCTGCCACTTTAATATTTTCATTTGCTTTTTAACTTTGTTAGGCATTTTATTATTAAAAAGGCAATTATTTCACACAAAAGCCCCTGCCACTCATTCTTAGCAAAAAAATAAATAAATCTTCTTTTAACCTACCCCGAGTGGGTATATTTTGGTTCTTGCCTTCAGAACTATCGCTTGCTTTAACTTCAAGACTGAAAGGAGATAATGAATTGGGAATAATAATTGTTACCATAATTATCTACATTACGCTTAAAAAGTGGGTTTAAAAGCTGCTGTTGGAATAAGAGAAACAGCCAGAAGTGCTAAGGCAGCTGAACAAGTTAATTTTGTGGGGATGTACCTGCTCAACCGCAACAGATAGGAAAGAGTACGATGCCCTGGGTATTGGGTTCAAAACCTACCACAGTTACCAGTTTTGGCCTGTCTCTCTCTTCCTTTGGGTGTGGCAAAGATGAGCACACCTGGACATGGACATGTGATATATATGTGTGTGTGTGTGTGTGTGTGTGTGTGTGTGTATGTGTATATATATATATATATATATATATATATATATATATATATATATATATATATATATATATATATAGGTCTTTGGTTGTTCGGTTTTCTATATATATATATATATATATATATATATATATATATATATATATATATATATATATATATATATATATAGGTCTTTGGTTGTTCGGGTTTTCTCCGTGTAAAATTGGAAGTGTCTTGGCGACGTTTCGTGAAGTCTCATTCGTCATCTTCAGGCTTGAGCTTCGTGCTTCTGGGAGCAATGTGTGATCGCAGCTGTTTCTTCCTTTTAACTGCTAGTGGGGTTTGAACTGATTGGGTGGGAGCTTGGCTGTGCTCTGATTGGATGGGGTTTTCTGTGCTCTGATTGGCTGGGGTGTGTCCTGTGTTGGTGGGGGCTTGGTTGTGCTCAGTCTAATCTGTGCTGCAGGGGATTTGAGCTGGTGAGCTGCACTGCTGCTGTTTGGCTTTGTGGTCGTGCTACATCTTCATAGTGGGTGTCAGTCTGCTGCATGTATGGATTGGAGGGTTTGAAGTGGCTAATGTTGCAGCTGCGGTCTGGCTTCTGGTCCTTGGTCGTGCTTCCTGATCAGTGTGGGTTTGGGTGTGCTTTCTGGGTGGATGTGGTGGTGACATCCTGTGTGGACCTCGTGAGTGTGGGTCTGGTGTCATTCCTCGTGTTAGGGACACGTTTGTCAATAAGGGCAGGTTTCAAATGGCTGGTAGGCGGAGGTATCATCTCGCTTGTTCATGCTGTGTGGGCGTTTTCTATCTCGATGGCTTCTCTGATTATTCTGTTGTTAAAGTGTTCAGTTTTGGCGATAGTTCTGGTCTTTTAAAGTCAATATCGTGTCCTGTGACTTTAAAGTGTTGGACCAGGGAAGAAGTTGGTTCCTCTTTTGAATGAGTTCTTGTGTTCTTCAATGCGTGCACTTATTCTTCTGTTGGTTTGTCCAATGTATGTGGTGGGGCAGGCGGTGCATGGGATTTCATATACTCCTTGATTTTCTAACTCAATTTTGTCTTTGGGGTTTCTTAGGATGGTGGATATTTTTTGGTTTGTGCAGAATGCTGTCTTGATGTTATGTTTGTGGAGGATCTTGCTGATTCTGTCTGTGGTGCCTTTTATATATGGGAGGAGGGCTGTGCCATTTTCTTGTTCTCTGTCTTCGCTTTTAGTGGGGGGTTCTTTTTGTATTAGTTTGGTAATCTTATTTCTGGAATCCATTGGATGTTAGTACGTTAGTGAGAGTGTAGTTCGGTTTTAGGTGTTGTTCGTCAGCTAAGCATTTTGTTCTAGAGATGAGTGTCTTGGCTACGGAGTTGATCTGTGCTGGGTGGTGGTGTGAGAGTGCATGCAGATAGCGGTTTGTGTGTGTTTTCTTCTGGTAGATGGTGTGTCCTAGGGAGCCATTGGGTTTCTTGTAGACTAAGACATCTAGGAAGGGAAGTTGGTTGTTAACTTCTGTTTCCATGGTGAACTGTATTTTGGGGTGTAGGCTATTGAGGTGTGTGAGGAAGTTTTCAAGTTTTTCTTTTCCGTCAGATTATGAAGGTGTCGTCACGTATCTGAGCCAGAGTTTGGGTTTGTGATCAGATTTTTCTAGTGCTTGGGTTCCAAAGTGTTCCATGTAGAGGTTGGCAATGACAGGTGAGAGGGGTGATCCCATGGGTGCGCCTTCTATTTGTTTGTATTTTTGTCCGTTATAGATGAAGTATGTGTTGGATAGGCAGTGGTTGGTCAGATCTAGTATGTGCTTGGGGGGGTTATATTTGTTTTGGATAGCTGTCAAGGCTTCTTTGATTGGCACTTGGGTGAAGAGGGATATGACATCAAAGCTCACGAGTAGGTCGCTGGGCTGTAAGTTTTGTTTCTTTATGATCTCTATGAACTGGAATGAGTTTTTTACGTGTGAGGCGATGGATTCTGCATAGGGCTGTAGTTGTTTGGCGAGAAATTTGGCTAGGTTTTGTAGAGGTGAGCCTATGGAGCTGACTATGGGTCTGAGTGGGGGTTCCTTCTTTGTGTATCTTGGGAGGCAGAGCTTAGGGCATCTGGATGATTTCTCTGGGAATGATTCTTTGTTGGATTTCTTCGCTGATGGGGAGGCTTTTATTTTGGATCTAGTGGTTTTTCTAGGTAGGTGGTGGGGTCTGTTTTAGGGGCTTGTATGCAGGGTCTTGGAGTAGGTTGGTTAATTTGGTTTGGTAGTCAGATGTGTTCATAACCACCGTGGCGTTGCCCTTGTCTGCTGGTAGGATTATTATGCTGGTATCTTTTTCAGGTTAAGTAGTGCTGTCTGTTCCTCTTGGGTAAGTTGCTTTTGGGTGGCTTGCTGCTGCAGAGGATGTTGGTGATTTCGAGTCTGATTTTGTTAGCGTCATCGGGGTTGATTTTGGTCAGGCTGGTTTCAACTCCATATAATGGTCTCAGTGGGGATGTATTTGGGAGTGACTGCAAAGTTGAACTTTGGAAAGGACATCGGTTTCAGCTTTGGTGAGGATCCTATCTGAGATGTTATGCACTGTTTGTTTCATGTGTTGCTGTGAGGGTGGAGGGGTTTGTTTCTGGCGTTCTTGTAGTCTTCGGAGTTTGTTGGTGTGCGTGTCTGTCTTGAGGGTGGTCTGTGTTTCGGCTCTCCAGACGGCAAGTTGTTTGGATTTGTCCCAAAGTGCAGGGTGCATCTTGTTGCTGAGTTTGAGGTGAAGTGTGAGGAGATCTTTGTTGATTTGATCTAGGAGGAATCTTTTTGTGTGAAGTTCATTTCTGATTAAGGCCAATTCTGTTCTTTTTAGGATGCGTTTGGTGGCTGCAGAGTTGGAGTGGAATTTCAATTGGAAGCATTTGGGGATTAAATTTTCATCGCGGCAGTTTCGTAGGAATGCGAGGTCACATAAAATGGAAGCTCTTTGGACTTCTAGTTTTTCATAGGTCCTGGTCAGATGGTGGATTTCCTCCCCGTAGAGGTGCAATATTTGTTTTCTGAGGTTTTCACTAAAACCCAAGACAGAGAGCAAGAAAATGGCACAGCCCTCCTCCCATATATAAAAGGCACCACAGACAGAATCAGCAAGATCCTCCACAAACATAACATCAAGACAGCATTCTGCACAAACCAAAAAATATCCACCATCCTAAGAAACCCCAAAGACAAAATTGAGTTAGAAAATCAAGGAGTATATGAAATCCCATGCACCGCCTGCCCCACCACATACATTGGACAAACCAACAGAAGAATAAGTGCACGCATTGAAGAACACAAGAACTCATTCAAAAAAGAGGAACCAACTTCTTCCCTGGTCCAACACTTTAAAGTCACAGGACACGATATTGACTTTAAAAAGACCAGAACTATCGCCAAAACTGAACACTTTAACAACAGAATAATCAGAGAAGCCATTGAGATAGAAAACGCCCACACAGCATGAACAAACGAGATGATACCTCCGCCTACCAGCCATTTGGAAACCTGCCCTTATTGACAAACGTGTCCCTAACACGAGGAATGACACCAGACCCACACTCACGAGGTCCACACAGGATGTCACCACCACACATCCACCCAGAAAGCACCCAAACCCACACTGATCAGGAAGCACGACCAAGGACCAGAAGCCAGACCGCAGCTGCAACATTAGCCACTTCAAACCCCTCCAATCCATACATGCAGCAGACTGACACCCACTATGAAGATGTAGCACGACCACAAGCCAAACAGCAGCAGTGCAGCTCACCAGCTCAAATCCCCTGCAGCACAGATTAGACTGAGCACAACCAAGCCCCCACCAACACAGGACACACCCCAGCCAATCAGAGCACAGAAAACCCCATCCAATCAGAGCACAG
Organism: Ahaetulla prasina; assembly: GCF_028640845.1. NCBI lineage: Eukaryota > Metazoa > Chordata > Lepidosauria > Squamata > Colubridae > Ahaetulla > Ahaetulla prasina. The sequence goes on along the minus strand of NC_080556.1, from coordinate 4,784,633 downwards.
CCAAGCTCCCACCCAATCAGTTCAAACCCCACTAGCAGTTAAAAGGAAGAAACAGCTGCGATCACACATTGCTCCCAGAAGCGCGAAGCTGAAGCCTGAAGATGGCAGAATGAGACTTGATGAAACGTCATCAAGACACTTCCAATTTTACAGAGAGAAACCACCCGGCCCATGTGCCATGCATGGACTTCTTGGCTCCAATTCTCAAGATATTTGCTTCTCTTCCATCAATTCTATTCTGATATTTTGTTTTGGAGGAAGAGAATTTTTGCTTAAATGCGTGTAAATATCCCCCCCCCCCCACTCTTCTTTTGCATGTTGGGTAAAAGTTACAACCTTGGGTCCGGTGGTGGGTTTCAAATTTTTTTACTACCAGGTTCGGTGGGCGTGGTAGAGGAAGGATACTGTAAAATCTCCATTCCCGCCCCACTCCAGGGGAAGGAGACTGCAAAATCCCCATTTCCTCCCTACTCCAGGGGAAGGATACTGTAAAATCCCCATTCCCCCCATACTCCAGGGGAAGGATACTGTAAAATCTCCATTCCTACCCCACTCCAGGGAAGGTTACTGCAAAATCCTCATTTTCTCCCTACTCCAGGGGAAGGATACTGTAAAATCTCCATTCCCGCCCTATTCCAGGGAAAGGATACTGCAAAATCCCCATTCCTGCCCCACTCCAGGGGAAGGATATTGCAAAATCCCCATTTCCTCCTGATCAGCTGGGACTGAGAAGAGAAACAACATAGTTTGAACTTTTTTAATAAGACAGGAACGGGAAAAGCCATCGAGGTTTCCAGAGACTCATCTTTCAGGAACCACAAAGCTCGAAGTAGCCATAGCAAACGAGATGGGGGAATATATGGCATTTCCATATTGTTGGAACCCAGCCAAGCCTTCGTGATTCTGAGTCTGCTTCAGAATTTAATTTTGAAGTCCTTTGTTGGGGCACAGCATAGATCAAGCCAGCCATTGGGGAGAATAAGGAAGGATTATCCCATTCCTCCCACCCCCCAATTTTGACAGTCAAGGTAATTTGTTAGCCTGGACAAGAGATTTTCCAACTATTTTAGGCCAAGGAACCTGTTAGATTTTTTTAAAAAAAAATGTTTCTCAGAATACCCAATAGAGAGGCAACGCTCTCGGGATCGAAAAACAGCTGGGATCAAGTAAACTTTTGTTGTTGTTGCTCTTAGCCTTTCACAAAACCTCAGGGCTCCCAGAACAGAGTCTGGGGGCTGGGTGGGAAAAACCCCGTTCTCAGGCAGTGAGAAATTTGCCAGGTTGAGTGATAGCAGGAAGAATTGGAATAATTGGAATTTAGCATGTCGGTGACAGCTGTTATTCATATACGGATTTGTGTCTGCACCTGCCACTTTAATATTTTCATTTGCTTTTTAACCTTGTTAGGCATTTTATTATTAAAAAGGCAATTATTTCACACAAAAGCCCCTGCCACTCATTCTTAGCAAAAAAATAAATAAATCTTCTTTTAACCTACCCCGAGTGGGTATATTTTGGTTCTTGCCTTCAGAACTATCACTTGCTTTAACTTCAAGACTGAAAGAAGATAATGAATTGGGAATAATAATTGTTACCGTAATTATCTACATTACGCTTAAAAAGTGGGTTTAAAAGCTGCTGTTGGAATAAGAGAAACAGCCAGAAGTGCTAAGGCAGCTGAACAAGTTAATTTTGTGGGGATGTACCTGCTCAACCGCAACAGATAGGAAAGAGTACGATGCCCTGGGTATTGGGTTCAAAACCTACCACAGTTACCAGTTTTGGCCTGTCTCTCTCTTCCTTTGGGTGTGGCAAAGATGAGCACACCTGGACATGGACATGTGATATATATGTGTGTGTGTGTGTGTATGTGTATGTATATATATATATATATATATATATATATATATAGGTCTTTGGTTGTTCGGGTTTTCTCCCGTGTAAAATTGGAAGTGTCTTGGCGACGTTTCGACGAAGTCTCATTCGTCATCTTCAGGCTTCAGCTTCGTGCTTCTGGGAGCAATGTGTGATCGCAGCTGTTTCTTCCTTTTAACTGCTAGTGGGGGTTTGAACTGATTGGGTGGGAGCTTGGCTGTGCTCTGATTGGATGGGGGTTTTTCTGTGCTCTGATTGGCTGGGGGTGTGTCCTGTGTTGGTGGGGGCTTGGTTGTGCTCAGTCTAGTCTGTGCTGCCGGGGGATTTGAGCTGGTGAGCTGCATAGCTGTTGTTTGGCTTTGTGGTCGTGCTACATCTTCATAGTGGGTGTCAGTCTGCTGCATGAATGGATTGGAGGGGTTTGAAATGGCTAATGTTGCAGCTGCGGTCTGGCTTCTGGTCCTTGGTCGTGCTTCATGATCAGTGTGGGTTTGGGTCTGCTTTCTGGGTGGATGTGCAGTGGTGACATCCTGTGTGGACCTTGTGAGTGTGGGTCTGGTGTCATTCCTCGTGTTAGGGACTCGTTTGTCAATAAGGGCGGGTTTATATATATGTTTTCTGAGGTTTTCGCGAGTGTTTGTATGTAGGTTTTTGGTTATTCGGGTTTTCTCCCGCGTAAAATTGGAAGTGTCTTGGCGACGTTTCGACGAAGTCTCATTCGTCATCTTCAGGCTTCAGCTTCAGAAGACACTTCCAATTTTACACGGGAGAAAACCCGAATAACCAAAGACACACACACACACACAAACATATATGTATATATATTCATTCTGAGGTTTTCATGGGTGTTTGAATGTAAGTCTTTGGTTATTCGGGTTTTCTCCCGCGTAAAAATGGAAGTGTCTTGGCGATGTTTCGACGAAGTCTCATTCGTCATCTTCAGGCTTCAGCTTCGTGCTTCTGGGAGCAAGCCAAGACACTTCTAATTTTACACGGGAGAAAACCCGAATAACCAAAGACCTACATACATACATACATACATACATACATACATATATATATATATACATATATATATATATATATACATATATATATATATATATATATATATATATATATATATATATATATATATATATATATATATATATATACATACATACACATACATATACATACACAAAGTTTTATTTTCTTTTAATATAAACATTTCATCATTCATTAAACAGTGTGTCGTCTGGGTACAAATTTTTTGTGTCATAACAGTTAAAGCTTACCACCATATTCATTATTTATATCTACTCTTATCTTAATAACATGTCTTTCGTTGTAACATTTCTCTTCTTATTTAATTTTATAATACATTGCTTTCTTATTTATTCTCTTAACTATTGATAAAATAAATCCCATTATTATAGTAATCAGATTCTTCCTTTCCTTTAATTGCAAGTGTTATTCTATTCATTTCTGCACATCCTAATATTTTCTTAATCACATTTTCACCTGTAGGAATCTCTTCACCTTTCCAATTTTGTGCAAATCCAATCCTAGCTGCGGTTATTACATGAATAATCAAATATACATTTTCTTTACTATAAGTTTCTGGTAAAATCCACAACAGGAATATCTCAGGTTAACCTGGGCATGTTGGTTGAGGGACAACTGGGCATGTTGGTTGAGGCCAGTGGGATTTCCAAAAAGGTTTGGAGGGAAATATAAATAAATAAAGGAATTCTAGATAGCCAGGAAGGATGGGGATCTATTTAGAGACTGCTGGACGGGGAAGTCTTTGACCAAAAAAAAAGGCGACTTGGAACAACCAAGACTGGGGTTACCTCTCATCTTCTCAAGGCACCGATTTTGTCCAGCAGGTGTTGCGTTGACCCCGTTGTAAAAAAAAACAAATAGTTTCACTTGTGTTTTGTTTTTTCCTTTGTCCCCTGCAGTGGTGTGATGGCTTTGCCCCCCAGCGTGCCAGCTGTTGGTGTGGAAAATCACTTGGAGGTAAGGAAGTGGCTTAGGATTGATCCAGCATCCGGGGGCGGGAAGGGGAGGGAGGGTCCTGCTTCCTTTCAGGAGAGAGGGGGCTCGGCTTTTCCCCGCAGCCAGAAAAGAAGCACCCAAAGTCATCGTCTACCTTGAGTTTGAAGCCTAGGTTGGCTTTGGCTTCCACGTGCTGTTTGGCTCACAGTCGCCCCCTTCTGGTTGGTTTGGGCCTCCCAACCACGAATCTGCTGGTCCAACCCTGCTGGGATGTCTTTTAAAGAGATCAGCTGTAGCGGCTGTGCGGTTTGCCTTCCTCCGGGGCTAATCCACTGTTGAAAAAGAAACAGCCGCCTGAGCAGTTTTATTACCCAAACTAACCAGGGGGGGGGTGGTGGTGGCAAAATTGGGCTCTCCCCGAGTGCGATTTCAAAAATCTGGAGCTCTCCCCAAAGAAAGCCAGCATGGCTGAACGGTCTACTTTGCTTTTCTTTTTTTTTAATGTGCCGGCTGGGATGGGAGGAAATGGGATGTCTGCTTTCCTGGCTGGGATTTTTTCATTTTCCCCTCCCCGGTTTTCTGGTGTCTTTTTTTTTTGGCAATAAAAGCTACCCAGAAGAGATCTCTGGAAAGAAATCTTTTTTTCTTGGACCCCAAAAGTCTGTGCTGGGGCCAAGAATTTCTTCCCAGGCAATCAAAAGCCGCAGGAGAGGCTCGGCTCCTTTGGAGAAACAAAAGGGAAAAAGGAAGGGAAATGCAAGAGAGGTTAAAAAAAATAATAATTGGCTGGCCTTGGGGCGATTATCTGCAACCAGATCCTACTGGATCCTGCTCCCCTTCCCCTTCCTCTCCCCATCCGTGAGAGTTTTGCCAATTGTTCTCTGCCTCTGTGACCCTCTTAACTTGCCTTAAAGGAGGAGGGTTTGCAACTAGCTCTTTGCACCTGGTCACCTAGTGTAAAAGTAAAGGTTCCCCTCGCACATCTGTGCTAGTTGTTCCCGACTCTAGGGGGCAGTGCTCATCTCCGTTTCTAAGCCGAAGAGCCAGCGCTGTCCGAAGACATCTCCGTGGTCATGTGGCAAGCATGACTCAACACCAAAGGCGCACAGAACGCTGTTCCCTTTCCACCAAAGGTGGCTCCTATTTTTCTACTTGCATTTTTTTACGTGTTTTCAAACTGCTAGGTTGGCAGAAGCTGGGACAAGTCACGGGAGTTCACCCCCTTACACGGCACTCGGGATTGGAACCGCCGAACTGCCGACCTTTCGATTGACAAGCTCAGCGTCTTAGCCACTGAGCCACCGCATTCCCCCCCGGTCACCTAAGGCCAGTTTAAAAAAAAAAACAAAAAACTTCCAGACAACCAGAACTCCATAAAGCAAAAATTCGTGGCCCTTTCTGTGTTTCTCCTCCTGCTTTTTCAGCTAGAAATGTGTAAACCTCTAAAACAGGGGTCTCCAACCTTGGCAATTTTAAGACTTTGTGGACTTCAAAGCTGGCTGAGGTATTCTGGGAGTTGAAGTCCACAAGTCTTAAAGTTGCCAAGGTTGGAGACCCTTGCTCTAAAACTCCCCCATATGTGAGGGTCTGTTTCTTCCCCTATTTCCAGAAGGCTGCAGAAAATCTCAGAGCATCTGAGCCGGTCAAATTTGTCGTCTCCAGCCGCACGGACGCTGGGGTACATGCCCTGTGCAACAGTGCCCACCTTGACATCCAGAGGAAGGAGGGGCAGCCCCCCTTCTCCGAAGACCTCCTTGTCCAGGTGCTTAACAAGCATCTCGGTTCAGAGCCCATCCGGTGAGTTTCTTAAAAGTTTCCAAAAATGTGGATCTTAAATCGCTTTCGTGGCCCAGTAGTGAACCAGAGACCCGACTCTTCAAAATCTCTGCTCCCCTGGGGGCATGAATGGGATTAACTCCATGGGTTGGACTAGAAGACCTCCAAGGCCCCTTTCAAGTCTGCTATTCTGTAAGAAAAAAACAAACAAACGTGGCTCTGGTTTGCGTTTTAGTGCAAGGCAATTCCTCCATATGGGTGTTGTGACCCAGGCTCAAGTAGGTAGTAATAAACTTAGTCGGTGGAAAAACAAACTTTATTCGAACAGCTGGGAATTACTTCATTCCCAGCGTCGTTCAACTAAATTAAAGCAAATTCCTCCCAACACAAATTCCTCAGTCCTATCACAAACCTTGGTCCAATTAGGCAAACTGCCAAAGGCCTTTCTTGGCAAACGTTCAGAAGTCACAAAAATAAATGCAAGACGTAGACGAAGCAGAAGACGAAGCTAACAATGTTGTTTTCCGGCAAAGCCCAAACGCTGTTGCTGGTCTGTTTTAAGCCTTATGGGAGGGGCCGATCATCTCTTGGCCTTACTCCTGAGTCGTCCTCTCTGCTTGAGCTGCTCTTGCCTTCTGGCAGCTCTTCTCATGCGTGCATTAGGAACCACTATCGGTCTCTGGAGACTCTGGAGTCTGCACCTCACTCCTCGATGGCCCTGGCCTCACTTCAGCCTCATCGCTGTCCGACTCCATTTCCAACTCGGTAGTCTGCTGATGGACCACAACAATGGTTTTTTTTGTTTTCAGTGGCCCCTGAAAGTAAAACTAGAGTGGGATCACATCGCCAGATCGTTCTCCACCGCGATCTCCTTGGTTGTCATGGCATCCATGCAACTTGGCACCCTCTCAGGGCGCACACACCTACTCTCCTGGCTGGCTGAGCCACTTGGGGACAAGGGCGGAAGCTGCATCTCATTCAGACGTTACATAAGCTGGGTGCTCTCACCCCCCACGCTCTGCACCACAAGTGGGAGAACTGGTTCCAGCCCGCAGAAAAAGGGCAGAACCGGCGTCTCTTCCCACACTCCTCCTCATCTCTTCTCTTTGAGTTTCCTCTTCGGCCTCCAAATGCATAAACATAACAGAATAACAGAGTTGGAAGGGACCTTGGAGGTCTTCTAGTCCAACCCCCTGCCCAGGCAGGAAACCCGACACCATTTCAGACAAACGGCTACCCAGCATGTTGTCGGTCCAAAGCGTCTTGAACTCTGAACCTGACGCGAAATAAAATCCGTGCCTCCAACCATCACGGCCGACGTTGCTTTTGGGTTTTTGTTTTTTTGGGTCTTTTCTCCTCTCTCTGGTGTGAGGTTTTTAAACAAAAGGCCTGTTTGAAAAGCTGCTCTCCCCTTGTGGGATCAACCCCTCCCTCCCCTCGGGCCCCTGCTATGCCAAGAGAGCATAGAAAAAAGGGGTTGGGTCACTCACCCAACACTTGTCCTTCCGTCCTCCGCTGCTTTGTCTCCCTAAGCTGTGTTTTGTTTTGAGAAACCCAGCTTGGAGGCCGACCGAGCGTGTTTTCCATTTGAGTGCGCTGTTTCCTGGATTCTCTTCCCCTTTTCTCCCCCCCAACCCCACCCAAACCCAGCCTGGACTGGAGAAGAATTTTTGGCCAGTGCCTAAGATTTTTTTTTCATGCTTTGGCCTGAAACATCGAAGGCTATGTTGTTTTTGTCCCCCTAAAATAACAAGAATCGGAAGGAATGAATGAATATGAATGAATGAATATGAATATTTTAATTTGTATACCGCCCTTCTCCCGAAGGACTCAGGGCGGTGAACAGGCAGATAAAATACAGATACACACAATAGTTAAAATATCCCTTAAAAAACTAATTTAAATTTGCCCAAATATTAAAATAACATACACCCCCATAAAATTTATTTATTTTTTATTTATTTATTTTTCAAATTTATATACCGCCCTATCTCCCTAAGGACTCAGGGCGGTTCACAGGCAGTTAAAATACATATAAATACAGATTAAAAACAACAATTAAAAAACTTATTCTATTGCCAAATTTAAAAAACAATATAAATAATAAAAAAACCCTTAAAACCAATAACTTTAAAATCTAATCCAGTCCCGCGCAGATGAATAAGTGCGTTTTAAAATTACAAAACTTTAAAAACCCATCAAATCCAATTAAAATTTAAAGGTAAAAATCAAGCTAGAAGGGACCTTGGAGGTCTTCTAGTCCAACCCCATACCAGTGACGGCTAACCTTTCTCTTCTTCGGGTGCCAAAAGCGTGCGCGCGTGCCACAACCCATAATGCAGTGCGTGCCGGGGGTGAAATGTAAAATTTGTCACTACCAGTTCTGTGGGCGTGGCTTGGTGGCGGTAATGTGGGTGGGCGTGGCCAACTTTTTTTTTTAACTTTTAAACGCATTTTTTCTACAACCTCTTCGGCCGAAGAGGTTGTAAAAAAAAAAAAATGCTTTTAAAAGGCTCCTCTGACGATCCCAGCTGAGTTGCCTGATCGTCAGAGGAGCCTTTTAAAAGCATTTTTTCCACAACCTCTTCAGCTGAAGAGGTTTTAAAAGACTCTGACGATCCCAGCTGAGCCGTATGATCGTCAGAGGCTTTTTTTAAAAAAAAAATGAAAAGCATTTTTTCGACCAAAGAAAAAATGCTTTTAAAAGAAAAAAAAACCCCTCTGATGATTGCGCAGCTCAGCTGGGCATGGGGGGACGGGGAGGGGCAGGGATTTTTGCTACCGGTTCTCCGAACCAGCCGCCACCAACACTGAGGACCTGCCTAGACTTGGCAATTGAATTCCTCAGGAGAACGTTTACCTCTTAAACAAGGACTTGAGAAGTCTTGGGTTCAAGTCCTGGACACTCGGCAGGTAACTTTGTACCAGACAATTTCTGTCTCTCTCTCTCTAAGATGGAGGGAGGATAAAACGAAGGGAGATCTTCACATAAAAGCAGGGAAGAAATGCTCCCGGTTCAAACCAGATTGCGTGATCTGGTAGCGATCGTGGCTGGTGGTTTGGCGATCCGGTAGCGATGGCGGAGCAAAGCTCCATCCACCCACCTGGGTGTCATTACTTCCTGGTTTTAACCAGGAAGCAATGTGTTTTTTACCTTCTGCGCATGCGCAGGTTTTGCGCATGCACAGAAGGTCTGCGCACGCACTTCCGCACCGGTAATGAAGGTAAGTAGATTTCATCCCTGCGTAAAAGCCACATTGAATGAAAGACGGCGGAGAAATTCAATCGCTACCTCTTCTCCTTTCCTTTCCCCAAAGCGTTCTGAGCGCTTGTAGGGTTTCCAGCAACTTCCACGCCCGTTTCTTGGCCCGGGCCAGGACATACGTTTATCGGGTGGCCACAGGCTGCACAGCCTCTTCTGATCTGCCGGTCTTCGAACGGGATCTCTGCTGGGCAAACTGGCGCGGGTAAGTCGGTGTTTCTGGATCTGGCCACTTGATTTCCCCCCCACACACACACACTCCCACTTTTGAGCCGTAACATTTCCGATGTCGAAGCCACAAGACCAGGTCTTGTGGATCTCCAGCCGGGGGGGGCCTGCAAGATCTTCTTCACCAATCTGGGTTGAGTTAAGTAATTCAGAGCCGGCTGGGAGAGAAAACAACCCTGGACCCTGGCATCTGCAGCGTAACCAGGTCACCCATAAATTATGCGGTGACAGGAATGTGCCAGGACATGCGTGAAGATACTTCCGCAGTCTGCTTCCTCTCCATGAGTCGCTGTTGAAAGAGCCACTGAGTCGCCTCGCTGGGGATCGTCGGATCTCGATGGCTCAGCAAGTTTTCTCTGAGCTGATAGGGAAAAGCTGGCGGTCTCAACAGTGGAAGGAGCCAACAGTCTGCTGTAGCTGCTTAATTCAATCACTTTAAGAGTGTTGTTTTTGTTCCCCCTGGATTGGTGGGGGGGGAACCTGCTCTCTTGGGGCCTTAATAGATGTGGCTGCAATTTTCTTCGGTAGAGTTGGAAGTACATTGTCCTCGCCATTGCTTTCTTGCAGATTTCTGCTTTTATCCGTAGAGACAGCTTTCTCGGGGGTCTCCCACTAAAGGGTAGCCACCACACACACACACCTAAATCCTAACAAAATCCTACTCTGGATGGTGGCCCATTTTAGTAGGCACTAGCTGCTCCTGCTGTAGAATTAAGGTGCTCGTATTTCAATCGGCGTAAGAAAAAAACCACACAGGTGAAAAATAGACTGAATTTCTAAACAGCCAACAGTCAGAATTCCTTTCTATAAACTGCTTTTTCAAATACCAGGGCAGGGGTGAGGTGGGAGCTTCAGCTGTTATAAAATAGACAGAAATTGTGTCTTCCTATCCTGGGGAATATTAGCTTTTTCGCTGTTCACTTTGAAGTCTCCGGGCTGTTTCAAAGAGCCTGGCGAGTTTTGTTGTGGCCCGCCAGCGGCCAGCGGAGCTGGTGGCAGACTCCGACAGTGAGGAGGTTGGGGAGGAACATGGGCCAGTCCTGGAGTCTGGGGAAGCCTCTGATGAGTGCTCTGCGTCAAAGGCGGAGATGGGGCCTGGGCCGTCTGACAGTTATCAGCTGCCTTCGGAGTCGGACATCAGTGGGGCAGAAGAACAGCTGGAGCTTGTTCCCAGTGTGCGCATGCACAGAGCTGCCAAGAGAAGGGAACAGCTAAGGAACAAGGGTCGACTCAGGAGTAAAGCCACAGGTGGACGGTGAATGGCCCCTCCCACAGGGAATAAAGAGGAGCGAAAGGGGAGGGGAGCTTGCAGGAGACAATTAGTTCGCTTCATGACTGTCAAAGAGATTCCTTGCCAAGTTTTGAAGATCTCAACCTGGCAGCTCTCCAAGCCAGAGAAGGTCTGTGACTGTAAATTCTCCCATGAGAGTCTTTGCTGGATGGGAATGAGAGGAATTCACAGTAACTTAATAAAAAGGGGGTTTTGTCGGGACAAGGAGTCTGCTTCATGCTCCATGGGAAGCCTAGGTCAGACACAAATTTCCCCAAAGAAATTCAATATTGGGGGGGGGAGAGGACCGCTAGGTCTGCTTTGTAGAGATGCTGGAACAGAGCAATTGAAGCTGATTTTTTTGCAACGCATTTTCCTTCTCTGAAATCTTCAGGGGACGAGTTAGGGACAGGTGGTCTCTCTGTGTGGTTGCTAGGAGTCCAGAGGGACTTGGTAACACATCCTCCGTCTTCTTCCCCTGGTTTAGCCACCTGAACTTGGCCGCCATGCAGGAAGCAGCCACGTTTCTGATGGGAACCCACAACTTCTCCACTTTTTGCTCAGCCAGTTCAGAGACGTCCGCGAGAAACCCCATCAAGACCCTGAACTTGGTCGAGGTGAGGCCTTCCCAGGGCTTCCTTTCCGAGCACAGCAAGGACAGGTGAGCCTGCCTGGACCTTCAGTCGTAATTTTGCACCTTTTTCTCTTTCTCCCCCCCCCCCCATAATTCCCCCCCATTCCCCACGATGGTTGCTAGTTTAATGAGCAGCGGTTAGAGTGCAGTACTGCAGGATACTTCTGCTGCCTGCCGGCTGCCTGCCTACAATTTGGCAGTTCGATTCTCACTGGGCTCAAGGTTGACTCAGCCTTCCATCCTTCCGAGGAGGGTAAAATGAGGACCCAGATTGTTGGGGGGCGATAGGGCTGACTCTGTAAACCGCTTTGAGAGGGCTGTAAAGCACTGTGAAGTGGTATATAAATCTAAGTGCTCTTCCTTCCTTCCTTCTTTCCTTCCCTCCCAGTGGTTAGAATGCAGTATTGCAGGTTAATTCTGCCCGTTGCCAGCAGTTCGATCCTGACCGACTGGCTCAAAGTTAACTCAGCCTTCCATCCTTCCGAGGTGGGTCAAATGAGGACCCAGATTGTTGGGGGCAAGAGACTGACTCTGTAAACCGCTTAGAGAGGGCTGTAAAAGCATTGTGAAGCGGTATATAAGTCTTAAGTACTATTGCTGCTAAGACAATATTTTGCTGGAGTATTCCATATTATGTGACTGTAGCAATGGCTTTTCTTAACCCAAGTTTGTGTGGCGAAAAGCTTCTTTTGAGCCATGCAGGAATCAGCCACTTCTTTTAAGCGGTGACTTTGAAACACCAGGATTGACAGGTGTCATCTGGAGGCGTGTCAGGAAGCAAGAAAGAAAAGATGGGGGGAGAATATTAATGTTGCTAGAAATGGACCAAAAATGAAACAGAAGATCTCGGAGGAACGGGATCTTCCCAAGGATAAGAAACCTTCCTTTGAATGTTTGACGTTAAGCAATTTGCGTCTAAGAAACTGAGTTTTGAAGGATTTAACTATAAGTGTGAGATGGAAAAAGGCTCCACTGGCAGGGAAGGTCCCAAGAGCTCTCCGTGGTCCTGAAAGCTCTGCACTCTTCAATTTTGCTGAAGCTCAAGACTCAGAAAGCTCACACTCCAACCCTGCCCGAGCGTTTGCCAGCTTCGCTGCGAACCTTAAGGACTAGAAACTCGTCTGTCAAGAGTGGCTTCCGAAACGCAAAGACTGCGATGGTCACTCAAAACCGTGTCTTGTGACTTTTATTTCAGACTGGGCTTGTGGTGGGGGGACTTAGGGAAGGAGTGGGCAGGGCCAATAAGACACACACACACATACACATCACATAAGCCATGTGGCTGTTGAAAGGACATAGCTGTAAATTGGGGCTCCCCCAAGTTGCTTGAAGGAGACCAATGAGAGGATTCGATCTCTGCACAGAGGAAGCTAGCTTGTCGGGAAGAAGGATGCGAGTTGAGTTGAGTTGAGCTGGCTTTCTATCTGCAGGAAGAAGCTACAGTTCCTTTGTGCAACACAATCGCAACTCACTTTTGAGCGAGAGGGTTGAGTCAGGCCTTTGGGGTTGGATTTCACAACCTGAGCGCCATCCGAATGCGGGAGGAGGGGAAAGGATTTGAATCCGCATCTGAAGCCCACAGCTTCAGTGAGAAGGACCACCTGCTAAGCTGAGGGAGGCATTTCCATGTGATCCGGGGGAAAAAAATAAAAATAAAAAAAGTCCTCGTGGTTGAATCCATGAGTTTTCCGAGGGAGTTTCTCCTACGCGGATCCATCTCTCTGGAGTTGGCAATTTAATCTTGAGTTTTCCCCACCCACGAACGCTTGCCCGGCCTTTGCTCAGAAATCTAAGCAGGGAATTCATCATCAAACTGAAGTTTCTTCTAATGGTGGCTTTGTGCTGGCTGTGCACTGTTTAAAGCAACCGAGCACCAGCAGGGCAGTCCGAGGTAGACTGCCGCTGTACATGAGGGGGCTTTTTTAACCCTTACAGATTAACCCACAACGGCCTTGTGGGTGAGTTTGGGTGGGAATCGGGTGAAATGCGACCAGTTCGTACCAGTTTGGGCACACCGGTAGTGATAAATGCTACAGGTTCGGGCAAACCAGTAGTTTTAAAAACTACCGGTTCGTCCAAACCGTTTTTTCCGATGATCAGTTGTGCTGCGCGATTTAAATTCTGCTTTCTAGCGAATCTAAATCGCACAGCACGGCTGTTCCCCCCCCCTTCACTGTTCTACTTACCTTGTTAAGACTCCTTTTTCCGTGCGAAGCGTGCATTCGCACGGAGGATCACACCACTGGTGGGAATGTTTTGCTGATGTTGTTGCAGCCGAGGGGCTCAAGCCGAGGTTCGGCATTCAGTTCAGCTGAAGGCTTTGCGGTCGGTTAGATCCTCTGAACATTTTTAAAAATCGTGCTAGGGGAAGAGTTCGAGGGGCTAAACTGAGGCAGGAGATGAAGACCCCCCCCCAAAACACACCCATTTCTGAATTGTGTTACAAAAGACCCGTTTGGGCCTGTTGCTGAAATAATGAAAATAGCCAGCCTTAAAAAGAAATCAGGTTCCTAGACCTTAAGATTATTTCAGAAGCTACTTTCTGAAAACTCTCCAGCCAAGGGGACATTCTCCCCTGCATTAGAAAAGCACTTGCAAAGCAGGTGTGAGACTGGAACACAGCACAATAATTTCAGTTTGCTCAGAAAGGAAACCCATGGCTGCAGAACTACAATTCCCCCATTAATTCTGTCTGGAGAGGAAAAGGGTTACAGATTTCCTGGTTTTGACTTATAAGTCCCAAATCTGTAGATTAATGCAGACTCCTTGACAAATGAATGGGGAAAGACAGGTAACAGAGTTGGAAGGGACCTTGGAGGTCATCCAATCCAACCCCCTGCTGGCGCAGGACACCTGTACTAGGGATTCGGACAGATTTGGGAACTGCTGAATTCGACCTCTTCTTCCAAATTTTATACAGGTTTTGGATTAAATCCCAGATAATTCTTTGCTGTTGCATTCAGAGGTAGACAGCTTCTGTCCGCAGAGGATCTGTACAGGTCTCCTGCATGAGCAGGGGGTTGGACTAGATGACCTCCAAGGTCCCTTCCAACTCTGTTACCGTTACTAGTCCTGAGCAGACACACTGACTGACCCAGGGAAGGAAGGACAGAAAAGGAGGCACCTTGCAGAGGAGAAGGGAGGCATAGAAATGTAATGAATAAATAATAATAATAATAATAATAATAATAATAATAATAATAATAATAATAATAATAATAATAATAATAATAATAATAATAAAGTAGCATCTTTCTCTCTGTATGGATTTTAATGCTGCCTATTGGCCCAATCTTTTTTTTACCCCCAGCAACCTGAAGTTTTGGGAATTGGAGTTTGTAAGCCGATCTTTCCTCTACAAACAGGTAGGGAGAATTTTCCCAACTGGACAACTTTGAATAGCGGCGTTAGTCGAGACGGGTCGTTTGTGGGCCTTGCTTTCACCACAAAACCTTACTCAACGTCACTCATTTCCACCAGTCACATGACCACCACCACCTCCCCCAGCTGGTCATTAGGAGAGAGAACCAGTTGTTAAAAAACACCGGGAATCACAAAACCTTTTTATTATTATTTTATTTATTATTTATTAGATTTTTATA